>NC_091097.1:8130360-8467860 GCF_024713975.1 Paralichthys olivaceus
CACTGTGGGACGAGAAAAACATCAAGTGGTTAAAATGACACTTAAAAACAACTTATTCAACATCAAAGGCAAGAGAGCAGGTGGATAAAAACGCGTTGTGTTGGCGCCATCTTGTGGAGCAATTCAGACTAACCGTGAAGAACTTGTTCTTCTCTGCATGGGCGCAACCCACGTGTCTTTTCAGTTTGCTGGGGGTGACGAAAGTCTTGGTGCAGGTCGCAAATATGCACCTGAGGGACGTAAAGTTAAAGGTCGTGACAGAGGGAGAGTGAGAGCTTATTTTACAAAAATGCATCATCGTGTGACTCACTTGAATGTTTGGTCTCCTTTGTGCTGCAGCATGTGGCGGCTCAGGTGAGATTTCCTCGAGAAGCGTCGACCACAGCCTGCAACTGAGCACAGACACGGCCGCTGGGGACATTTTGGGTAAAGTTAGGACACGTCTCAAACCTTCAAATTCAGAAAAACCGCACACACTTGTCTTAACCAGATCTGGCAGGCCAAGCAGTACTTTTATTTCTCTACTTTGTTATCGGATTTGCAAATGGAAATGCACTTAAGTAGATTTATGTCTGGTACTTAGACTCAGACATTAATTAATATGACAATAAAAGTATTTTCATTAGCATCTGCAGTATCTTATTATTATTGTATTACACTGAAAACACAGACAAATGCATTATGGAATCGGTTTTTTTTTAAAGCAAGTGTTGAATGTATTTTACTCAAGTGGAAAAGTAACATTTGAAACCCACTTTAACTTGAGTACTTCTGTTCATTTGTACTTTTACTCGAGTAAAATATTGGAGTACTTCCTGCACCACTGCTGCCAGGTATCAGAGTTGTCCTCCTACCTCTCCGGTGTGCACCGTCTCATGCTCCTTGAGTTTCCATTGCCTGGTGAAAGTGGCCTCACAGTTGAGGTGGCTGCACTTCAGCTGCTGCCTCGGTGGAGCCTTCGCAGGTTTCTCATTTCGCACAGTCTCCATCTTCATCCGATATCTCAACACTTCTCCTGCGTAATGTTTGTCTCTCATGGAGGAGCGGCCGCTTTAGTCAGCCGGTCTTATAGCCTGTTTGGAGAGCGCTTCATTAGTGTAATTGGCAGCGTCCGGATCACTGGTTCAACCCGGTGCCACCGTCAGGAAACAAAGCAGAAAGTAATTAACCTTAATTACTGTGAACATCTGCCGTGTGCAAACAAAGGCAACGACACATGTGAAGGATTTGGACACTTCGTCATTGTTTAGGATTTTATCTGCATCTCATCTTGTGTTGTCTTCTTTTGCAATGATTGTAACGCATATTAGCTTTAACTCCAGTTGTGTGTAATGTGCTATACAGGTAAATGGTCTGCAATTAGATGGCACTTTTCTCGATGACCAGTCAAAGTTCTGCACACATACATTCATACAGTGCATCTATTTGCAGCACTTTTGAATCACTCTTAGGGGTTCAGTATCTTGCTCTAAGACACTTGAGCACACAGAGTGAGGGAGACTGACCTTCTAGTTAGTGGAACATAATTTACAAAGCATCAAAAATACTTATTAATACATATTATTTGAATCTGCACTACATTTCGCATACTTGTACTTGTTATTTCATCTAGATCCATGACTTATTCTGTGAGAAGTCAACAAAGTAGAGCGGTCGTCCACTAACCAGAATATCGGGGTTCGATCCATCTGCATACCGAAAGTGCCCTAAATTTTGGCAAGATACAGAACCTAAAAAAAGTGCTGCCCATAGCTGCACTGTATGAATGTGGGTGAATTGGTGAATGGCAATAAACTTCACTGTAAAGCTCTATGAGTGATCATCAAGACTAGAACAGTGCTATATAAATACAGACCATTTATAGGCCTGATGACACAACATTCATCTGTGTGTGATCCTGGATGTTTTATCTTCCTGAATGAGCAGAGACCAAGGCCCAACAGTCCCCTGATGAAACCACGTTTCAATTATAATAAATGTGGCCTGACTACTATACTGTGGGAGCTATTTTATTGGGAACTAGTTAATTTAGTGACAAACATAGCCTATACAGTAGATCTTCTTCACAGCTGTTCTGACATGATAAAGTAGGTGAACACCAGTTGCTAATAATATTAATGAAGGCTCTGTATCTAAATACAGCAGAATGTTTATTGCTTTTTAATGTCAAAATGGCTGCGATGCAAGAACTGTCCCGTAGTGTAGATCTATCCTGAGTTTGGTAAATGTGATGGAAATAATGCTGATAACTCTATTTGTGTGTCGTCGTTATACTCTGGTTTGCACAGTAGAGGGTAGTGTGTGTCTGTCTCACCAGGCTCAGCCTCTGAGGTTTACATCACTGACTGTTCGGCTTTTCACATTTGTTTTATGACTGATATAGTGAAATGATTAGGTCTTTTCACTCTGCAGAAAATATAACATGTTTCTCTCTCAGTCATTAGGTGGGTTTTATTTCTCTACTGAAACTTGGGTTTAAGGACACAGATACAAGTTGATGTCTATGTTTGTTCGTTTGTTTGTGTGTTAGTTAGCAGGATAACGCAAAAACTACTTTACGGATTTCTGTGAAACTTTGTGGAAGGATGTGGTATGGGTCGGAAGAGAACCCCATTTTGGTGCTCATATCGAGATTTTTTTCTCATTTTTCAATTTTAGGATTATTGTTATCATTACCAGCATCAAGGAAGTTGTGTTTTAATTTTGTTTGCTTGATTGTCGATTAGCAGAATTACACAAAAACTACTGGAGAAGTGACAGTGAAACTTGGTGGGAGGATGCAGTATGGGTCAGGAAAGAACCCATAAAAGTTTAGATCACTTAATTTAGGATTAACACATAGGATTTCTCAGAGAATAATTCTTAGCATCTGGATGCAAAACATCTGAGTAGATATAGGGAATTTAAAGATGGTTTCATGAAATGATTGTTGGGCCTCGGTGGAAGTATGTGCTCAGTGCAATTCTAGTTTGATGGGCCGTGGTTTATAGAGCTGCTGAATGTGAATGTGCAGTGTTGTGAATCTGAATTTTCTCTTCCCTGGACAAAAGTAATGATGCATGACTTGGTCCTGCTATGTGACCTATAGCATCATTTAAGTCTCTCTAGAAATCACATGTGATCCTAATAACCTTTCATTTGAAGCAAAGTCAGCGTCCTCTCTGCAGCCCTGACTCCTCTCTGCTCTCATTGCAGTTGGTTAGTCAGCTGTACCACTGTTGAATACTTAATGGCCTGCCTCTGTTACCACTGTGTGATGATGAGTAGCCTTTTCTACATTTCATCAGCTGAAAACCACTCCAGGGAACAGAGGAGACGTTGTTGATGATCATGTTTGAAGTCTCATTAACAGGAGAATGGCTGATCCATGCTGATCTGATGTCTGTTTTTGAGTTTGAGGCAGCCATCGTTTATATTTATGGAGGGGGCGCAGGGATATTTGGAACCTTGATGTTGTCTACTGTTTTCTGCAGCATGCTCCCCACTGTCTCTGTGTAGATGAAATATTCAGTGGGGGCTGTCAGTGCACAATGCGCCTCCATTAGAGGGATGTGCTGGATGGATGCTGAGACTTAACTGCATCGAAGAAGCAAAGCCTGCAGGTCACAGAGGGCTGAGACAGTAACTGACAGAGAAGTGCAGGACGTCACTTTCACTGTTTGACCGTATTTATCAATGAGGAGCCAATGGATTATGTGTTGGGACACTTTTAGAGATGCATAAGTCAACCTGCCATCTGTATCTAAATCGCTGTTAGCTAATACTGTCCTAGTGGATCTATAAGTAATTTAGTGTTATATATATCAGGGGTTCCAAATCTTTCCAGCTCATGACCCCCAAAATAAATTACACCCCCTCCTCTTAATTGTGATCCTCTTTCTGTGTTTTGTGACCAACTGATAATGATAGTTTTTCTGTATTTTTTCTAATTCATAACATTCTTAAAGTGATATTAAAAGTAATTTTAGTAACAAATGTGTGACATTGAAATGTCATGTTGGCTAAATCCTGAAGAATCCCATTTGCAATATTACTGTAGTATTTCAGAGTATTTTATCTCAAATGTAGGAAACAAGTAACTTATACTTGTCCATAAAGAATTGTTCTTATACCTTTGTTTACACCAAGATGCACGGGCGTGAATGAAAATCTCTATGTTTCTTCTGAATGAAAACATGCTGATCCTGGAAGGTTTCCTGAGCCACTGTGTTGACATGCTTAGTTAATGTGAGCTCATGGTCAAAGGTCATAGCTGATGTTTAGTGACAGTAAAGCATCTATTTGTGTCTCATCTCTGCAGACCTGTAATGCCACAGCACATTTATTCCAATATTCATACCACTACACTGGGACAACGGACCGACTGTTAATCCCAATAACATTCTGAATGGGTTTTCTTCCACTCACCACCACCACCACCACAACCAGCAACAGCATCACCATCCTCTCCCCTCGCTGCGCTGCATGGCAACGGGAGGAGGAGGCTGCTCTGGATGAGGGAGGGTACCACGGTCCCACGTGTCTTCCTCCACCGCAGACCCAACGCGTTTCTCTTCGCCTTTTCCCAGGCTACGCGCACAAGCTCATACACGCATACATACGCACCCGCGCCAAGCCTGTACAGCATCCGCGGCGCGCGCTCTCCCGTTTCTTCCCCCTCACTGATCAATCCACGGGCCTGTAACGATCCTCTCCTCCATGAGCCTGTAGACAATACTTCATTTTTCATTATTCTGATCTGAGAGGAAGAGAGGGAGAGATGAGTGGACGCGCATCATCAGGCGTGTAACACATTCACGTTGGATCCTCGCCATCGCTCCAGCCGCGCGCCCCTCGCTCCGTCTCCTCTCCATCGGCCGGGTTCGTGACACTCTGCGGCTCTCTCGATGGTGTGATCCGGGGGAATATGTGAAGATCATGCGGGCGGTGTGGTGCTTCATGGTCTTTGCTGCAGTGGGCGAGAGGCTTGCAGTCTCAGGTAAGAGAGGGAGAGGGAAGAGGGGGGGAGAGAGGGAACAGGAGGAACACCCTTTTTCATTTCCTTTGCATCCACATTTTTTTTCCCCACTTCCACCAGCACTTTTCTAAACTGCGGTTTTATTGAGGCGAGGTGTCGGTGCCAATTCCAACCTCCTGCCCGAGAGCATCCCGCTCTGATGCGTAGATTTGCTGCATCAACACATTTCCACCGCAGCCCCATTGCCTTTATACAACATCCCCATAACCATTTACAACTGCGTTTTATCCAGTAAACACCTAAAAGCTCTGAGATGTCCACTGTAGACAATGTTTTGCAGCCTGATTGATGATTTCTGAGAGTGAAGCCCTGTGTATAGACTGTATGGGCGTCTGTCTTGTATATAGCCCATAGATGACAAGTGAGTGGATGTATTATTTTTCATCTAAACTAAAAATAACCGCATTTCTTAAAATACAGCAGCACATTGCAAAATCTTGATAAATTAGGTCACCATGCCATCATCTTAAAGAAAAAGAAAAACACTGACATGTCTCTTCTTTCCAATTTCTGTCATTTGGCTTTCCTCACAAAAACACAACCAGGTCAACCTCAGGGAGGCTCAGGTGAGTCCCTGCCTCACCAACCCCTCTCCTGCACCACAAGCCGGCCTGTGTTGACTTTCCCTGTTGTTGTACTGTACATGCAGGTTTGGACAGGAGCCCGGAGCAGGATGGAGGCATGTGGGGCTGGTTTAACCCGGCAGGACGGCCGGACAGCAGGGACACGGCGACCGAGATCACCCACCCGAAGTGGCTGGTGCAGCAGATCGAGTCGGAGGAGGAAGTGGGTCACGACTACCTGGATACCAGGGTGAAGAACAGCACTGGGGACACACTGGTAAGTTTGGAGTCTGGATAATAAACCAGTTTCACTCAAAATGTCTTTACATTCACACTGAACCACTCTGAAAGCAGTGCTTTTGATTTAGATGCCAGGGACACCCAGGGGTCCCTTATAAGGATAAATCACATTATATTTTATTAAGTAGGAAGTATTCCAGATGGGCAGTGTCTCAGGATACTTTTATAAATCAGAAAATGACCTCATATGTTACAGATAAATAAGTGGGTGCATAATATCTTGGACCAAAATCATGTAAAATGTGAGTCTGCAGCTTAATGTTTGAGTAAATCAACCCCATAGAAAATCTTAAAGGTCCAGTGCTCAGCATGCATCCTTAGAGAAGACTACTGTGGTTGGAACTGAAGCAAGTCTGTGTGGACATAAAGGGGTGTGTCCGTTCTAAGATAGACTCGTCCTGCTGAAGGAAACCTCATTGTCTGTAAAACAGCGCAGCGCTCAGCTCTCTGCTGCTCATGCAGCTCCTGCTACAGAGGGATGACAGTGCAGGGTGGTGTCTTGCAGCAGTGTTCGCTCCCTGTAATTTTGACCTACTTTTAGTCCTTGAGAATCCCTCTGAATGTCCAAAGTCAAGTGAAGTCATGTGAAGCAAACCAAGTTTAACTCTGATAATTCTATTTGAAACATCTGGCAAACACTGGTAGTAAATGCACAGTGAATCAACGGGCGGAGTAAATGTTTGTGTGCACGTTTGTTGTGGCCCTCGTCTCCACATGACGAAGTGTAGCTGCTCCTGAAATATTCAGCCGTCACGTCCGATCATCCTGCTCCTGTGCCGAGCCCCCAACTTCTTCATTATTCAGTGGTGTGTTGAAGTATGTCCCCATTAATCATGGAACAGGCCTGTGTGAGAAGTGCTACATGGTCCAAGAGGCTACAACACCCCCCCATCCTCTCTCTCTCTCCGTCATGCTGATCTAATGTAGTTCATATAACTGTTATGATGGAATACATTAGACTCCTTACACACACTAGAGTCACGTGTGTCAGGATTTACAGTTGAGATGGATGTTGTTTCCCTGCAGGAGAAGCTGTCTAGATGAATTCTATATCATAAAACAACAAAGTAAATGATAACAAAAAATCTGATAATTTCCCTTCTCAGGTGTAGAATGTTTCAGTTTTTCAGCTGCCATACTTGTCGCTTTTTAAAAAAATATTTAAGGTGCTTGAAATTACGGACAAGATAAATTTAGAACCAGCAGGGGATGAGTCACATCATGCTGCATTTAAAATAGATGAGGCAGCATTTTTGTTTTTCATCACTTGTTGTGTTTACTTTGGATTCCCTATAAATTGACAGTGATATTTTTTGCACAGAGTCTGTTTCTTTTTAATTTTGGACATTTGTCCTCAAGCTGAGGTGAAGATTTCCAGATATTTATTTCATTAGTTGGTCGGTGAAAATATATCTATTGTCTGATATCGATGATACTAGTTACACATGTCACAAATGTAACAGAGTTTAGTGAGTAGTTGAGATATTGGGATAAGTCAATAGAGAAAAGAAGTTAGACCAGTTCCCACTCAAATCGGCAGTTTAATCTGCTTCACATTACCCTTTTTTTTGAAAATGTATCATTATTATTATTATTTTTAGATAATATATAGATAGATAAATGGATAAAAAGAAGAAAGAAAGTAATAAGAAGTTTTCCTTAACCTCTATCAAAAAAAGTACTGCTGTTTTGGAGCTGTGAAGAAGAAGTGTTTTCCATTTTTTTTAAATTGCGGTCTTACCTGGGTGAAACTAAAGACGTGGTATCTAATCACGTACATAGATTTGTAGACTTGCCATGCATTACGATCGAAAAGCACAAGAACATACAGATTGTCACGTGTGAGAACAGTCACATATAACGATCAGAACAGCGGTGAAACATTGTCAGCACTTGTGGACGCCATTCTCGAGCCTCGCCCAGACAGTAGTGAGAAATCTGTTGTCCTTACTCAGTGAAGGGAATAATTCCTGGATAGTGATGTGTTATATTGTAAAAGCCCAGTGATTCACTGCAGCCTGTTTCCTCCAGACTGAGATCAATCCTCGCTGGCACAGTCAGAGCTGCCGAAGAGACACACTGTTTAGTCTGCAGTAAAGCTCTCTCTCTCCTGGCCCTGCTGTCTCCTCACCTCCCCAGCTCTGGCAGCTGTCCACAAGGGACGTTGGCACAGCTTGGCCGAATATAGACGATACCACGAAAGTTTCTCCTCCTCCTTCTCCCCTCCTTCTGTCAACCCCTCTCCATCCATCTCCATCGCAAAACTCCAGCTTGAGCTCTTAAACAGCCACCGCTCACGCCCGCCCGAACGCTGGCAGCCGATGTCGATCAATGAGGACTTTATCAATCACAGGGTTTCGGCAGCCGAGATGCTTTTAGAGTGTACGCACTATTGATTCCGCTGAATTATTCATGATACCTTTATCAAATCCACTGCGTGGTTTTGAAAGAGCAACACACTTAACTGCAATTGTTTTGTTACACTTTAATATATCAACTGTCCAACATGTCTCTGCTGTGTTTTTATTTACAGCCTCTTCACTTGGCCCAGAGCTGTTTCCGAGTGGAAGCCTTTGGACACACCTTCACTCTGGACCTGGAGCTAAACCAGTTCGTATTTCTCCATCCAAAAACACTGAGATGTGCTTTTTTTCCTGCACGCCTGTATCAGCGGGTGCTCTCCATTTATTTCAACTGCTCTCATTAGCATTCCCACACACTTAAGCAAATGCACTTAGCACCTCCATCGTGTTACGTGACAAGATGGGGGAATACCAACACTCAGACTCACACAGCTGGAGGTTCATGAGTTTTCCACTGATTTTCATTAGCGCCACATGTTAATTTGTTTTGTTCGTTCTTTGTGAAACGCATTGAAGTGGAGAGCAAGTGGTAGAAATGATCCTTTTGATTGAATGGTGATAGAAAAGACGCTGTCAGAAATAATCACAGTGTCTCTCCTCCGTTTGCAGTCACCTCCTGTCTTCAGAATACGTGGAACGGCACTTTAACCAGAATGGCAGACCCTTGGAGTCTGCGGTAAGATTTTTTTATTTGTGAGAGAGGATTTTAGTGCATGAACTTGTGTTATGGCTTCTACAAAGCAGCATAGAAATGAGGCTACATGCATGTTTTCAAACTGAAACGGATTTATCCCCGTCCATTCTAACATGCCTGATAACGCGTATCATGTGACGGCTCACGTACACAGGACATGTGCGTGTTAGTTGCAGAATTTTTTAATAACAGCTCATGTTAGCAGTTGTATTATTATAAAATGCAGAACTTAACTGCTCAACCGCTGTTAGCAAAGACAACATCAGCAACTCTTGTAATTGATTATTCATTTTGCGTTCAACACTAGTAGCTAAGGCTAATGGCAGCCATTTCAAGAAAGGGGTTGGCTACATCGTGACCAAAAAGACCCCAAACAGCAAGTGGTTGTGAGTGTCTATGATGTAGTTTCCTGATATCTCAGTTTCTGCCCGTCCAGACAAAAAAGCACTTTTTAAACTAAAACAGAGAAAGCAGCATTTCCAAACTTCTCTGCTTTAGTAGCTCTAAAACTCCGGAGTATTGTGGACGTCAGGTGTGTCTGTAGCAGAGAAAACAAAGCGTGGATGTAGCCTTAGAATTTAAAGTTTTGCTCTGTCAGATGCAATCTCTCACATGGTTTATAGCTCATTACATAACATAATGCTTATGTCTCATGTATATTTTAAGGCATGTGATCTCATTGTAGAGGCCAACGACATGCTTTTGTTTAGTTTTTATCTTTTTACGGCTCATTCCTTTATGTAATTGTGATACTGAATTCTTTATACAGTTTGATCTCGTCCTCCTGCATTTATCTATTTATGGAAACTGCGTTGGGTGCTCTCTGCTACAAAACTAGGCTGCCGTGTAACTGTTCACATCATGTATGTTATCGTCCTACACATACGTGGGTTTGCATGTCAGCGGCGTGTGCCTCTTAGCCGTGGCCTTTTTCAGATGAGCAAAGAGAAAAAGGCAGTGGATGCCTGTGGTGTAAAACCACGAGCTCAGAGAGAGAGCCATGAAGAGACAGTGGGTAAATGGATGAAAGCCTTGACATCTAATGAGCTCATCAGGACCGACCGGAGGAATGTCTCTGTAATTTGCTCGCCACGAGGGATGTTTCTCTTTGTTTTGTTTTCTGAACAAATGTGCCACTCGCTGACCCGCCCCCCAACACCCACCCACCCACCCACCCAACACTTCATGTCCCCCACACACGATCCTTCCAAACTCTCCCTCGGTCCTCCTGACCAATCGTGAGCCTGTTTCCATAGCAACCAGTTATCTCAGCAGTGTCATTAAGTTCTTGGCAGCAAAGAGAATGAAAGAAGAGGGAGGGAAGAGCAGTGAGAGAGGAGGAGGATGACAGTTAACACAAAAGGCTTTGGAACCAGGGAGGAGTAATTTTGCGGACGTGTGTGTGCTCTTTGAGGTCGTTGGTTCCCAGAGCGGTTGGCGAGGGAGAGGAGGGGATGGAGACCCTGCAGTCAGGCCAGATTGTCGCTCCGCTTGATGGAGGCCTCATGCGATGCCTCTGATGTCGCTGCTGGACATAGGGCAGGCGTGATGCATTCAGGGCAGCACGTCACCAGTCTCGTCCCTGTCGTCAACGCACTTCTATTTTCACTAGAGGTGTTGTTTGCCTGAGGTGTTGCGAGGCCGAGACTCCGGGCCGAACCTGATTAGATCCAGGTGATCCAGTGTTTCTCACTTGTCTCACTTTTCCTGGAGGTTCACCTTCACCGCTGTGATCTCTGTGTGCCCGTTTTTTGGGGGGAGTGCTTGCAGGAGCTCTGCTGTGGTAGTCAAGGTTGTTAAAGGACAAAAAAAAGGGAGCAGAGCAGAAATGCTTTTTCGCTTTCATCTTGTGACTTTCAGCTGCGGCGTGCACACTGCACAGTTATGCCCCTGCCTCATGTTAAATCCTCAGATCTTACTGTGTGGGTGACACGAGTGTTGATTTATTGAAAAGATCCCTGCGCTGGGTCCACTTCCACCTCTGTTGTCAGTAGAGCAGAGCAGTGTGGAGTAGAGCACAGTGCACAAGTAGGTCATAAAGTGTTCCATAAACGCCACAGTGGGGGTGAGAGGGAGAGGGGAGTCACTTATGCATAGGTTGTGAGAGGTTTTCTCCTCTGAGTTGACCCCTCACGATATCCGGTGAAGGTATATGAGAGCATCACTAGTGGTTGTTTGATGAAAGAGCGCTGCGTTGTGTCCACAGGGAGGGGAGCACTGCTACTACCAGGGAAGGTTAAGAGGTTTACCAGAGTCCTGGGCTGCTGTCTCCACCTGCCACGGCCTGTGGTGAGCCTGAATATTAACTTTTATTTGCAACATCAATTATCAGTTAGCCTTGCATGCTAATCAGGTGATGTAAAGTTGCACTGCTTATGTTTTTTTATACATACATAACACGCTCTCAGTAGAATGCATCCCTCCACCAAGGCCCAACAGTTGCCTTACATTCAATCAAGCCGCACCAAATTTCACACACTCATAGATTCAGTCCTGGAAATGTGGCTGATTTTTTCACAAAGATCCATGAATTATTCTCTGGGTAATCAGTGAAAATGTTGAAAATTGGCCTTGAAGAAAGTGATTTAAAAAAATCCTAGATCTCTTGCTCCCTAATCTAGATCAAGTTTCGTAGCAATCCATCCAGTTGTTTTTGTGTAATGTTGCTTACAAACAAACAAACAGACAGGGGACATAACCCCCTTGGTGGAGATAATTATGTCTTGATTTCTCATCATAGCTCTGTTTTCTTTTTTAAATCAATTCTGCCCTTTCTGCTCTGCATCTCGTCTGATTGGTTCTCAGTGGCATGTTTTCTGACGGCTTCTTCTCTTATGGGATCGAGCCCCTGAACAATGGAACCAGTCAGGTAAACAGTCCTTCTATTAAACGGTCCAGCATGAATTTAATTCAGTCTGGAAGATGATTTTGTGTCGAATGTCATCTGGATGTTTTCTGTTATTAGGATGATGGCGCTCACTTAATCCGCAGGATGCCTGATATCAGACTCTCCCCCCACTGCACGGGTACGTACGTGCTTAGTAACTACTAGTTACGACTGATTCACATCAGAATAATATTGCTTTCAAGTCTCTTCTTATCTTAATCACATCAAACTTATCTTACTGTCCAATAAACCTCCAACACAGGCAGCTGCACACTCTAGAATGCAGAATAACTATTTTCTTATTTCATTTTACAATAAAATCAAAAAGACAGAAATTGTTCACACTAACGAGACGGAACAGTTCAGACAAAACAAACAGGATTATTGAAGGGGATGTCGTTTTTTTTCAGTTCAAACAGGGTTAATTACAGTCACAGCTTTTTTCGATTGGAAACTCTAACCTTTCGACTGAAAATGAGACAGTAAGCTGCTGTAAATTGCTTGTTGAAAAAAGTCAAGTCGCCATTCCTGCCTCTCTGTCCAGACTGTACAGAGGACAGTGAGTGGGATCGCAGAGGAGGTGATGGTGATGACACGAGATCAGACCAAATGAGGGAGCAGCAGGTGTCCGGGGGCCTGAGAAGAGCCAAGAGATTTGTTCGCAAGCCCTCTGTCCAGACCGAGACCAAATACATTGAGTTGATGGTGATCAACGACAATGAAATGGTGAGTTAAAAATCTAAATGTGTGGTTACATTTTTGGACTACATATGGCTTACAGCAAGAAGGTTCCTGGTCGAGGGTTAAGGACAGAGGATGTTGCACCTTGTAAAGCCCCATTTGATTGAGAAAATAAATATGTTTAAAAAAAAATCTAAAAATAAAGGCACTACTTTTTGCATTGTTTATATAGTCAACAAATTTAAAGGCTGATACAATATGTCAGCTACAGCGTGCACGCAGGTAAAACATGGTGAGAGATAAAGCCAACATTATATAATAAAAGGATGATTTTCTTACCCAAACAATTAACCAGAACAAAACAAAATGTGCTTGTCATCTTTAACATCAGTAGAATAGAGTTGCTCCTGGATGAATTATATATATTATATTACTCTTGAAATTAAAATATTCTCTATAAAACCAAAATAAACTCCAGTGCTGCCTTTTAAGACTGGATGCTGAGTGAATAAGGATTTGAATGATCAAGAGCTCTGAAGAATGATTAAGATCAAGTCTATAAATGTGTGGTTGAACTAGGTTTTTAGTCATCATGTTGAATCAGAGGACAATGAAACAGTTTCCCCACCTTGCAGACCTTCATAGAGTGTGAAAACGTTTATTTCATCGTGGTTGGACTTGTTTTACTTTGTATGAGAGGTAGGAGATGTATGATTTATCAGAAATGCAGTCAGCACAGCGCAGTGCATAGATTTCTGTAACGGAACTCTGGCCATCACTGTCAGCTGCTGCTGATGTAAGTAATACATGGAAATAAGATCTGTTAGATTTCTGTTTGATATCGATTACGTAATTAAGTGTAAAAGTACAAATGTGTGTTTACGTGTTCTTGTGTGTGTTTGAAAATGTGATCCATCTCTTGAGCCATCTGTGTGTCTTTGTCTCTTCACAGTTTGTACAGCTGCGTAGCTCAAGCAGCCAAACCAAGAACTTTGCCAAAGCAGTGGTCAACATGGCCGACGCGGTAAGAGCTTTGTTTGTCAGATTGTAATCCTACTAAACTCTGCGCACACACACACACACACACACTCACACACACACACAGCCACCTGGCAGAAATGTGTGTCAGTTCTCCATTTACAGTCCATGTGACTGATGGGCATTTTTTTGGGTCCCCAGATCTACAAGGAACAGCTGAACACAAGGATCGTTCTGGTTGCCATGGAGACCTGGACCTCTAAAAATATGATGCCAGTCGTTGAGGACCCATTGATAACGCTGCAGAACTTCATGAAGTACAGGAAGGACACCGTCAAGGAGCAGAGCGACGTTGTCCATCTTTTCTCGTGAGAGGAAATCAAATTTCCACAGAGTTGTTGTTGGATGTTTTGGATGCTAATTTTATTTTTAATCATTATTACTTTTTTCCTGTGCACCTCAGAGGGCGCACATTTCACAGTAGCCGCAGTGGGATGGCCTACACGGGAGGGGTGTGCTCTCAGATGAGAGGCGGAGGAATCAACGAGGTGAGGACAATCTGAAATGGTTTAATTTGCTGTTCCATCATCAGAGATGAATTTAAACAAAAACTTAATCATGGTTTAGCTAAACATGGTTTAATATGACTAAACTAAATTTTTACTTATTCATGTTTGAATATAGTGTCATTTTAAATTTGAGATTGGAGGTAAAGTAGCATTTTTAAAAGTCTTGTCTGCAGTAGAATTACTCTCTTCTGTGAGTATTATGTATGAGCTGGAGCTGAGCTTTGAATAAACCCTGGAATCTTGGGGAAGCAGCTCTCCTGGATCTGTCCAAATAATAAAATCCACCTAACAGTAGTTTACTGCACATAAAACAGATTTTAATGTTTTTTTTGTGTACAGATTAAACAAACGACAGGTCACATATTAATTTGTGAACTTTATTGCCGCTGTTATTCAGGTTTTGTTTCTTTAGGTTTGCTGTTTCCTCTTCATATCTGGCAGATTGTTTACAGTATGTTCTTTTCATATTCAGTATAAGGCTCTCATGTGTGGTTTCTATCTGTTTTTGTTTCAGTATGGGAATGTCGGTGCAATGGCCATCACTCTGTGCCAGAGTCTTGGCCAGAACATCGGGATGAGGTGGAACAACGCCCGCAACTCTGCAGGTAACAGACAAACTGAGAGACCCGGAAAGATTGAGGCGGAGCACAATAGCTTAGGGAGGTGTTTCATAGCTGTGTGGGGCGGGGGTTTAGGTGGTCCAGTGGTTGTCTTCTGTAATTAGATTTCTCCATTAGGTGATTAGTCACCTGAGCTTCAGAGGGAGGGGGCAGTGGTTAGATCATCGCTGCTACTGAACAATGGGTTGTGTGATTAATGTTTGAGAGCCATCAGGTCCATTACTCAATGACAGGACAGAGCTCAGTGCACAGTGAGTCCCACACTGCTGTCCAACAGCAAGTTATCACTGGGATCTTATTTGGTGATCAAGGGTCAAAGGTCAAGGTTTACAGTGGCCTCATGTTTTTAGCCTCTCGAACATGATATGTCAAATCTGCCTTCTGGGAATTTCTTCAAATTTTGACCAGTTGTCACTTGGAGTCAAAGATGAAGTGATAGGATTTCAGTGGTCAAAGGTCACAGTGACGTCATATGAGTGTGAAAAGAATGTTTGTCGACTGAAACTGCTCTGGTTGGCAGAGGCAGACAACCACAGGTTGATAGTTCTATTCCATCATAAATCTGCTTCTTGCTGCAGCACGTGAAGCATCACATCTCAGATTATGCTTTCTTATTATTATTTTTTTTACATCGCTTTTCTCACCTGTCATCTATGTTCCATCTGCTCTTCTTCACAGGAGACTGCAGGTGTCCGGATGCCTGGCTGGGCTGCATCATGGAAGACACAGGGTACAGATCCACCTCACACAAAACAAAACTCACCTGTCAAACGTTTCTTCTCTCTTTGTAATGACACGACAGCAGGATTGTTCCCCAGCAAGCTGTGATTTGTTGAATTAATTTCACTCAAGTTGAGGATTAAACACCTGGAACAGAAGGAGGCTTTGACTTTTGATCCCAGCTTGTATTAAACATCAGACATCAGTGTGTGAGTCTATATGAAATGATCACAAATGGTGATTTGGATCTGGCTGTCTTCACCAGATATAATACTACAGATTGAAATTATTCACTTGTCTTATATCTTACTACAGATGGTAACATTTCTGTATGGTTGCTAAGTGATGGCACAGACACCCACAGTAGATCTGGCAATGCTCCCTGACTGAAACGCACTCTGCTGTTTTTTTTTATTTTATTTTTTCATGTCCTGCTCTCAATCGTGTGTGTGTGTGTGTGTGTGTGTGTGTGTGTGTGTGTGTGTGTGTGTGTGTGTGTGTGTGTGTGTGTGTGTGTGTGTGTGTGTGTGTGTGTGTGTGTGTGTGTGTGTGTGTGTGTGTGTGAACACAGATTCTATCTGCCCAGAAAGTTTTCTCGCTGCAGTGTTGATGAGTACATCCAGTTCCTGCTCCAAGGGGGCGGGAGCTGTCTCTTCAACAAGCCCAGCAAGGTGAGGGCCATGTGGGAAGTGGTAACAGAAGCCTCTTATTTAATAAATAAATAACTTATTTATAGTTAAATAAATTACTCTTTTTTTTTGTCATAGACAGTAAACTCCAAGACACTCATTTTATTTTGAAAACCATGCTCGGGTATCATCAGATGATGATTAAGCCTCTGGGGGCACCAGACAATATTTTGGGGCTTCTGTTATAAACAGTGGATATCCAGGCCATGACTTCATCTTCCATTCACTGAACACTGTTTACAGTTCTTTTATCACACAGGTCGAATCTGTCTTCAATCAAAACACAAACTTTTGTAGGTGTTTTAGGCCCAGATGAGATATTGACTGATCTGTATTAACAACTATCTGCATATGAATGCAGATTAATTAAATAGCTGATGCATTTTAGTCAATGTGCTCTTCAAGGTTTGCTCTCCTCAGGGACTGTTCATCATAAGCTATAACTTTCTAAAACCATAAACCTTTTGGTTATTTCCATGTTTGCCTAAAAATATTGCACTTTTTAGTGTGTTCTCAGACTTTAGAGTCCCACAGTTCGTTCTCATATCTGGACTGTTCTGTGTGTCTCAGCTGTTGGATCCTCCAGAGTGTGGGAATGGCTTTGTGGAGCCAGGGGAGGAGTGTGACTGTGGATCTCAGGTGGTGAGTAAAATCCAGCTCTTTAACCTGCTGCAGACGAGCTACACCTCCATGTTATGTTTCTGTTTGAGCACCGGAGCGTGCGGCGTTTTCTGAAAACACAAGTCCATGGCTTTGCTTTCTCGACTGTGGCTGCAGGAGTGTGCCCGGAGCGGAGGAGCCTGCTGTAAAAAGTGCACGCTCACCCATGATGCCATGTGCAGTAATGGACTCTGCTGCAGTGGCTGCAAAGTGAGTTGACAGCCCCTTTTCCACCGTTAAAAAAACCACTAAGGCATTCAACTGCAAAAAAAGTTTGTTACAGCAAGTCAAAGAAATATGAGTTTATGTGAAAGACTGCTGAGCTAAAACACCTGTTCCATTGTGAAACTCAAAATTGAATTATTATCATCGACACATTTGGAATCAGCTCCTCTCAACATATTTCATCAACTTTAAGAATGAAATTGCAAGCGGCCTGGTGCTTTCATTTTCAGCCTGATTGTTGCACTGACATGCTTTACTAAAGCATGTCAGTGCACCTGCATGCACCTGCATGATTAACTGCTGAAGTGCTGGACTTTTTAACCTGACACCGTTTGATGCTGTCCCTCAGTACGAGCAGAGAGGCGTGGTGTGCCGAGACGCTGTGAACGACTGTGATATCCCAGAGACCTGCACTGGCGACTCCAGCCAGGTAGAGTTGACTGTGTGTGGAAAGAAAATTGTAAGATCAACAAAGCGCATCAGGTGCATTATGTACTTTTCTTCTTTTGCAGTGTCCTCATAATGTCCACAAGCTGGACGGCTACATTTGCGATAACAGTCAGGTAAGAGCTGGTTTGTGGCATTTTTCTCTGCAGGTCACTCTGACTTATACTTGATGATTGTTGTCTCGTGTCCTCAGGGCCGCTGTTATGGTGGACGATGCAGGACTCGTGATGGACAGTGTAAAGGACTGTGGGGTTATAGTACGTATAAAACACATGTAAAGCACAGCCATGTCTGTCTCCAGGAGAAATGCATGTTGCATAGACTTATTTTGAACTTTTATTATGTCGTCACCTTCTTTCTACGTTTGCCCTCCCAGATTCAGCCGACAGGTTTTGCTACGAGAAGCTGAACGCTGAGGGGACAGAAAAAGGCAACTGCGGTCCAGGTCCTGAAGGCCAGGGCTGGCTGCAGTGCAACAAGCCGTGAGTTATGCATCCCTGATTCCTTTTACTGGAGCTCCCTTTGTTTGTGCAAAGAAAATGTCTGTCAGCTAATTTTTATTCAGATGTTGCAACTGCTTCTATTTGAGTCTGAGTGTCCTGAAAGGATACAACTTTTTATCGATTTAAATTCACTCAAAATTCACTCACTAAAAAGTACCACTCATCTGGGCAGTCACAGTATCAACCATGTGTCAAAAAATCATTAAAAACACAAAAAAGAACTACAATGAGCTGTTATGTTGGCGTATTCTGAAAACGTTATTACAACTAGAAGACCAAAGAATGTATCGTTGTTTCAAAAGTTGAAGCTTTTTTAACTTTAAAACAAGAACTGATGTATTGTGAACATTTCCTTAGTTTGATGTGACTTGTCCTCTGTCATTCACTTCCATCTTTTGTTTCTGTTTCAGGGATGTTTTATGTGGCTTCTTGTTCTGTGCCAATGTGACGATGAAGCCAAAGTTCGGAGACCTGCAGGGTGAGGTGACCAGCTTCACCCTCTACCATCAGAACAAGTACCTGGACTGCAGGTACATGTGTCACAGCCATTTAGTCTGCTTCAAGGAAATAAAACACCACCTCTACCACCTGTCTGACATATTTGGATGTATCACTCAGAGGCGGCCATGCTCTGCTGGAGGACGGCTCTGATCTGGGCTATGTGGAGGATGGCACTCCCTGTGGTCCCAACATGATGTGTTTGGAGCGGCGCTGCCTCCCTGTGGCGGCGTTCAACCACAGCACCTGTGTTGGATCCAACTTTGGCCGCATCTGTTCTGACCACGGGGTAAAAAGAATATTTGAACCTGTACCTTCCTGTACCTTCCCTTACCTTTGAGTGACACTCAGTAAAGTGCAGACCCCCACTAAGGCCCAACAGCAGGTTTTAACTTTCACCTCTGTACTCGACTCATCTTTCGTCTGTAATCTTTGTGCTCGATTTCCGTCTCTGCTGCTTTTTCTCACAGACCTGCAGCAACGAGGTGAAGTGCATCTGTGACAGGGATTACACGGGGAAGGACTGCAGCGTCTTTGACCCCATCCCAGAGCCGACAGTCCCAACCGGCCCGGAGAAGAAAGGTCCATATGGCAGCTCTCGAACTGCCCCTGTCGCTCTTTTCTGTCTGCCCCTCATATCCCCCCTCATAGTCTCTACCCATCATCACCGGAGCTTATTTATGTACCGGAGCAGAGCGCAAACATGGAGAGTAGTCACCAGATTTTTGTGAGAAACTTAACATCAATATTGAGGCCTCACAGTGTTTCTCTTCCTTTGGTTTAAATGTTGGGAGAGTGGGTGTGTGTTAAGACACGTTTATAGATAAGAGCATATGTGCATTTACAGTATGTTAGTGTTCGTGTGTGTTCGTGTGTTCGTGTGTGTGCGTGTGTGTGTGTGTGTCTTGCAGGCGCTGCCATCTTCAAGTGTCTCCTTTACTTTCTTGCAGTCTGCCAATGACACAGAGATAAAGAGCAGCTGCTCTCATAGGTACAAAAAAAGCCAAAGCCACCCTGAGCATGAGGGTGTCCAGCTGAGAGAGCAGGAGAGGTGGAATGAGAACAAAGTAATAAAACTCTCTCTGCTTCCCTTTTTTTTCTTTGTAACTGTTGTCTCCCTAACCTCCCTCGCTCACCCGCCTGTTCTCCCACCTCCACCCCACCCACGTGCTGGTTTCCTCTTCTTTCCCCTCATCTCTCTTTTTTCTGCTGCAGGTATCCTCCCATCTTTCCTCTCTCTCACTCACTCTCTCTCTCTCTCTCTCTCTCTCTCTCTCTCTCCAGTTGATGTCGTTGATGTAACGTGTTGATGCTGTCCTCTGACGTGTGGTTTTTTTTTTAGTGGTGTTGTTTTGTTTCTGCCCCTCCTCCTCCTCCTCCTCCTCCTCCCCCTCCTTCCTCTGCGCAGGTCCCAGTGGCACCAATATCATAATAGGGTCCATCGCAGGTGCTATTCTCCTGGCAGCTATAGTCCTAGGGGGAACAGGATGGGGATTTAAGTAAGAGTTCTGGCATGCCTTTGTGTACCTGTCTGCTTCTACCCGAAGGACCCCCCCACACACACACACACTGCCCCTCCCACTCTCACCCCCTCTGAAGTAGACACCCGAACCCGCGGGGAGGGGAAATTGGAAGTCGAGTCTGAGACGTGCTAATGCTTGAACTGCTTTTAGCTTCATATGAGATATCGCACTTTGATCGAATCTGTAATCAACTCCGAGCTCCTATTTTTCTCCCCCCCTCACTAGCCCTACCTTTTTTGTAGTAGTGACAGGGCACGTCCGAAAAGTTTGTTTCTTTTTCCTGCCAGGAACAATTGCAGAGCTTCTCTAATGACTGCTAGAACTAATGTGGCTTTATCCACTGGTGCCACATCTGGAAGTTTCACCCCTACCTGAGTCTATGTGTAGAATTGAAGGGCATCATGGTTACGGTGGATAAACTTGGGCAAACTTTTTGTAATGTTTTACCATGCATTATCCTGTTCTTCCCCTGTAGGCAGCACCCCCACATGCCCTCGCTGCTATGCATCTTCTGCACTGCTCCTCCTGTGCATGCTGGCTGTTGTTCTTTAAACTCTGACCTAAAAGGACTGCCCTCCCCACCTCACTCTCTCTCAGCCCTGGTGTTAACATCCGTCCAGAGTGATCCGATCACAAGTGGTCAGCGCTATGTAAAGGTCTGAATGAGCCCAAATGTATCCTGAGATCCAATCACTCAGACCACATTCATAGATGTGGAACAATTTATTTAGCCGTGTGAAAGCTGCCATCCTCAGGCCTGCTACAGTTTAAACATATTTTTTAGCTTCTCACTGTTATACGTTGATTTGTTTGTGGCCACCGTCACAATATCATCAATGACCACCACATAATGACATATATATTTTCAAATGTGTCAAATCTTTTTTCATAGTAGCTCTACACATAGCATTTATTCAGATTAATTCAGTTGATCTATGCATCAATTGATTTAGTTGATCTATGCCCAGCATTGATTCCTGTAGCAGATCAACGCACTGCATCGATTAATTCAGTAAAACTACGCACAGCATCAATTAATTCATTATTGTATGTAGAGCATGTGACGCAATTTCAGGACACACTCTAACACCAGGTGTGACCAGATGAGTTTAACCCTGAACACTTGTTGACTCTCTAAGGAGGGATGTTAATACCAGGTCTTAACTGGACCTTAAAATGAACAAGAAAGATGTGTTTAACTGAATACCCTAATTAAAATAAAAATGCAGTCAGTCCTTTAAAGATCAGAGGTAAGTGTCTGTGTATGAGCTGTAATCAGGAAGTTTCCTCTTCCTATAGTCAGATCTCTGGTGTAGAGGGACGATGGACTAGTTTCTGGTGCAGCGCCCTGTCAGACCCTTTGGGGCTGAGAGGTCCGGTGCTATAGCTACTACTGCATGTGACGTCAGCACTTAAACCCTGCAAGAAAACGATTTGGAAATGAATGAGGAGATAACTGACAGATTCAATGACTGAGTCATGATTTGATTCATGTTTTTGCTCTAAAAATCTAAAGCCAGAAAAAAAAATTCAACCACTGATTGTTTTATGTCCACATTTAAAATAAATCTGTAAAATGATCCTTTTCTTGTGCAGCTGTCCTGTTTTGTTTTAAATATGCAACTCAAGTACAAAATTATTAACCTCTAAATTGGGAATGCAAAAATATTTCCCATGTATTAACATTTTGTCTTTTCTCTCTCACCGTGTGCTCCTGGGATGCAGGAACATTCGAAGAGGAAGGTATAACCCTGTAGGACCATGACTGTGTCCTGTCCATGGAGTAAAACATCCCATCCCACCCCTCCTTTCCTCGGCTTGGTTACTTACTCATTCATCCACCATCTGATCATCCCTTGCTTAACCCCAACAACTGCTTCTCATCTTACATCAAATCTTGCTTTTTAAAAATCTCTATCCTCGTCCCTAATCCCATCAAATTCACTTCATCATTGCAAAGCTGAACGACTCCTTCCATTTTTCCCGTACCTTCATCTTCTGTCACTCAAGCAACCATCTGCTGTATTTCCTCCTCTTAATAACTTCCCTTTTTTCACTTCTTTCAGATCTGGTGGCGGATAAGACGTCTGTCTCTGTGTCCATCTCTATTGTTCTGTCTACTCCTGTCTTCCTCCTCGCACTGTGTCATTTCCACATTGGAGAAGAGGGGAACAAAAAAAAAAAGAAAGTCTTCCACTCCTGACCCAAAATCTCTCCAAACCTCTTCTGGTTTACCTTGTCCTCCACATGCCCCCTGTCTGCTCCTGTTGTCTATCCTCCCCAGCCGGGCCCCGTAGAGCTCCTCTCATCTCTCACCAGCCAAATCGTATCAGTGTGTCTGCGGCCAGCGGACCACTGACGGTGGCGTCAGGGCCTCGACCTGAGGCGAGGAGGTGGCTCTCTCTGCAGGAGAGTCTTTCTCCAGTGTGTTGGCTCTAAGAATGTCAGCAGTGTCTGCGTCTCTCCTTTCTTACATCTCAGACAGGCTGATGAAGAACATATCAACGTTGGCCCAATTTAAGTCTCGTCTTTCCAATGCCTGTCTACACACACTCTTTGGTCCTGGTTAAACACTGGACCAGTTGACTGGTTGTCCGACAGACTGAATTCAAGTAACAGGAAGTGAACAGTTTCCTTTTTCTTAAAGGACCTGAGGCTCAGTTCCTCCAGGCAACGCCTCGATTTCTCGACTTCGTCTCACAGTGGACAAAATCCCAGACTGGACTGTTGTTTGCATGTTTTCCAAAGAGAGACTGAGGAAGTACAATGGAGTTTATGTTTCATTGTTAATTGTGCTTTATGTAGAGACATCCCTCCCCTCTCCTCCCACCACAAGTTTTCAGGTACAAAAAAAAAAAAAGGAAGTTAGGTGTGTTATGGTTTTGGGATCATTTTCAAACACTGAACTTTGAAGCAGCAGAGACCGCAACTTAGTGTTTTCCTATCACAGACAAACCGACATACATTCCACGATAATCTCGTCTGTGTGTGTGCGCTCACCAGTTTCAGGCCGCACTTGTACGCTTACGGAGGTTTACTGCGTGTGTTTGTTGCACGAGCGAATGTGCAGGTGCGAGTTATTTCTAAAGAACAAGGAAGAATGTATGTGTGTTTACATTAGTGTTAGGGACAGTTGTGTGTCCATGTACATCTTGAACACTCCTGTCACAGATAGAGAGGCAGGTTTTTACCTCTTTAAGATCATTCATTTCTACAACCTGTTGTGCGCTGCAGCCATGGCAACAAACGCAGCACATTAATAAGGAATCCAACCGTTTTTAATGTCATGTATCTACAGAAAATGAGCACTAGCCAACTGTATGCACACCACTTTGTAAATATGTGCAAGATGTACTGAATGTTACTGCACTGTATGAAGATTTATTTAAAGCTATGTTCAAATTTAGTTTCAGCAAACGTATAGCTATCGGCCTCTCGACACGACCCACATCTGCAAGATCTCTTCTTTAGTCAGGCGCCTACTGTTTATTTGTAAAGGCGGCGTTTACAGCTGAGGCCGCCGTCTCACCCTCTCTCGTATCATTCCAGCTATCACTAAAATGTCATGAATCTTTTGTACATTTGTTGATAGCCCCAAGGTCCACGGGCGAACGCCACACGCCTGGAGACTTTGTAAGATTCCCACTGTTGTAAATGAGATTAATATAAGAGATCTAGACTGGGGTCCAAGAGGCAGCTTTGTCTGACACGTGTTATGAGGTCAGTTTGGTTTGTTTGAGCTTTGCACTATGGCAGATGCACTATTGTTATATTACAATATGTACAGAGTTGGTATCAAATACAATCTTTGTTTTGATCCGTGAAATTGAGGGGGAAAAAAAGAAAAAAGAAAATGAGATGCATCTCACCCCATATTTTTAGACACTATCTTTTTGAATATAGACGAGAATAATGAAATGAACTAAGAAAAGTAGATGGATGGAAATTAAGGGAAAATAAAATACTAAAACATTGAATCACAAATCCTATTCTCGCATGTCCCCATCGTTCCATGTTGGTATTTGCTTTTTATGCTGTTAACTTGGGGTTTTATTTGATTTTCTGCTTTAAAAAACATTTTAATATCTTTATCTTACGTTAAATTAAAGTAAAAAGAAATTAAAGACACAATTTTGTAACTATACATACAATATTTTTGCCTGGAATTAATTATAGGGCTGTAATTGCTTATTTTTATTTTCAATTCATGTATTTTTGTTTTACTAGTCAAAATGACAGGAAAAATCTATTTCCCAGCACTAACATTGACTGTTCAAATCGATTGTTTTGTCTCAGCATCCGTCTAAAACTCTGGTTTTTATATTCATGAGATAAATCAGAAGAAAGAAGAAAATATTTTCAGATTTTCTCCTGATATCCGATCATTTTAACACTGATCAACCGATTTTTCATCTTATTAATATGAACTGACAAAAACAAAATAGGTATATTAAAATATTATTTAATTTCAAATTACTATTATAGCAACTCCCCAGTTGGCCATTGAAAAACCTTTTGGTATAAGAAAAACTACACATCAGATTCCTTATACAAGAACACTGAAGCATTCAGCTTTCATTAAATAAAAACTGTAGAAACGTCACTGACACACAAAACAGTTTTTTAAAAAAGGCTGATGACAGCCATGACAGAATATCTCATCTCTGAACTTGATCAACATGATGGATAAATCCGTCCTCAGAGAGAAGAGCTGTGTGTGTGAGTTAAAGAGAGAGTTGAGCCTTTTTCTGCGACCCGTCTGCGGGGGGGAGGTCAACGGTCTTTGGTATGTTGTCATGACAGGTGGGACAGAGCTGGACGAGGGAGCCGCTCCTCTCACGGACGAGGTCAGATGTCAGTCCATGACCTCTCCTGCGTCCCACTTTGTTTTGGGTTCCTGCCACCATTCGGCCAGGAAGGACTCCTCATAGTCTCCCATCCCCTCAAACTCAGCGTCGGGATTCTCCGAGTGAGAGGCGCCTGTTTCTTCTGGACTCACCACGTCCTGAAAGTTAAACACAACACTCAGTCAAGCAAGTATTCCATTCTCTAACCTCCACTCCATCTGGCCAAATTGATACTTTTTCCCTCCAGTGCCTATAAATCTGTCACTTGTGCAGCCGCCTTATTCAGCCTACCCTCTCTCACAGTCCTCCCCCCTCTCTGGTCCAGGCCTTGTGCGAAGCTGGGAGGAGCTGACCTGAGTTAAATAGATGTGGCACAGCCTCAGTGGCCGACACCTCCTAGCCACATACCACACGCTGCTGGCGGAAAACACAGCCCCCCTCTTGCTTTCTCTTCCTTACCACTCTGTCTGCCCCTTTCATCCTTAGGGCCTTTTGTCCTTTTCTTTTCTGCATCCCATAATCAAATAATCTCAAACAGAAGATCTCATTTTGTCTGCTCCTTCAAAGTTAAGGTCTAAACAGGAAATCATATCTACTCCAGCTTGATCAGCCAGTTAAGTCATTAAAGTGTCGGATTACAAAATGTGTTTTCATACCTATGTACCTGTGGGGTCGTCTAGTCATGCAGACAGTTTGGATTTTATCTCCTGAGGTTTTGAGAAGTCTGTCTCTGAACTTCTGGTGCAACCGCAGCATGATAGATGTTGTTTGTGCAGTTGAAAGAAAAAATCCCAGGGATAGAAATCTGGAAACCTCATCATATAAATTTAGAACAGCGATACCACATGGAGTAATTAAAAAGATATGATACACCTCATCATAATCCATCTAGAATGTGTCATTTTTACCTCCACCATGGAGATTATGTTTTATCCACTGACTGTCTACTTCTAACCAGTAATTTGTATATATTGTCATAAAACTATAATCTTTTAAAATCAAGAGTAACTAGCTTCTGTAAAAGATTATGAACTTGAATTTACAAGGTTTTGTCGCTGGTTTTGGTTGTGATTCATAGCTAATGACGGGCAACATTAGCAGACTTTAAAATGCATTGTTCTCTATTCTCTCTATGTTTTACAAAAATCTTTACCAAAATATAACGAATTCTTTCCTGAACCAGACCCCATCCTCAGAACCCGGTCGCACAATGCATATCCGAGCAAATATCATAGGTCAAAGTTCACCAAAGTTGAACTCTCCGAAAAGCATTTGTTTTATTGGCCTTTTCGCTCGCACAGATCGGAGCGGAACGGAAGGCGAAGGTTCAAAAAGATGCACATGAGAACATGAAACCAAACAGAAGAATTTTATATGTAAATTTTGTTTTCGTTTCATGATTGCAACCCCTATTTTTAACCTTCATTTGCCAGAAAAAGTCCCTGAACACAGAAACTCCCGTTTAATAGTAAAATAAACTATTTGACATTGTGTCTGATAACAAAATAAACAGGATTTCTGCTACGTGGTTACTACCCTTCCTGTGTGTTTGCATGTGCAGCAGTAGAAACGCACCTCGTCGTCTGTTTGAAGGTAGTTCAGTGCAAACTCCAGCATCTCCTTCTGTTTGGTCGTCTGGTTAAAATACCTCTGGGCCTCCTGAAAAACAAATGTCACATCAGCTCTCGTGCTGTGGCAGCAGCTTGTAGCAGACACTGACTGCACAGAGCAACAACAACAACAACAGTTTGGCCTGTTTTCATTCCTCCGTCTGGAAGGGTTAAAGTCACTCTAACTGTGGGAACAAATTTTTTTGAAATTGGAGCTACTACATTTATGAGTCAATTTGGCTACAAACAAAGCTGGTGCACTGCAGCTGCTGCCAACTCTCCACAAAGCAATAAGGAACGGTAAAAGTAGTCTGTCTTTATGTGAGTATATGAGTTTCTAATTACCACCCTGAGGTTGTGTTTATGTTCACGCTAAGACCGCTTTATGCTATAGCTGCTCTGCTCTGGTTTAGCATAGCCGGCATAAACCCTCTGTTGCCTCTAAACAATCCTGCTTACGTCAGCTGAGCCTGGTTTAACCATTAAGGACAGAGATGTGCAAAATGGATTAACAGTAAAGATATGGGGCCAATGTTGTAGCACATATTTGCAGATTGTACACGGCAGAGGTGCAGCAAAAATCACATGGAAAATTCTAAGCTAATTGCAAAGCCTGTCTGATGACTTGCATTTATCAATTAATATCTTTGTAGAAATGCGTCTGCACATTTACAGATCCATGCATTATTCTTGCAGATTTCTCTCCATGCACAAATCTCAACACACTTTTAAATTTCACTATAAGTTTACATATTTATATCATGTTTTCAAATCTGATTATGCAAACACGGATTGAGTTACAGTTACACAACTCTACACGCACACAAATAATATTGCCCCCCACATACAGAGGTCCTCACTCACAGGCCGAGGCAGAAAGTCCCGATCCACGAGGCCCCACTGCTCCTGGTAGAAATGATAATAAGCCACGTTCTGCTGCATCACCTGGTCGTTGGGGTCAAACAGAATGTAACTGGCTGCACACGGAGCAGCGTTCTTTACATCATTCACTGTGGAGGAACACAAAATGATCTAAGCCACATAAAGGTATCACACTGACAGCACGCTCTCAAAAACCTGGATCTGAGTCTTGGTGCTTACATTTATAATAAGAAAACTGGAGGTAGTGATACATTGTGGCCACAAACTTCTCCACAAAGAATCCTCCGACGTTGGGCGTCAGGTGTGCCTCACATTTGACCTTACATTTCAGAACATCAGTGTAGAGATCTGAGGGAAGCAGTGAGAAGATTATTTTCTTATGTAAAAGATGCTGAACTGCAGCTAATCTTTTAACTGCTGCTCTACTCACCTGCCAGTGTTGGGTAGAAGTCCTTGTATTCCAAGATCTCATACGAGCCCTCGCAGCCCGCTAAGCAGAGGCTGTATACTTCAAAGTACTGCGTGATGGCCTGCTCCATGTTTCGGGCGCTGCTGCTGAAGTCTCCGCTGTTGTAGAGCGTCACACTCTTCAGAAAAACACTCTGGAAAACAAATAGATGCAATTAAAGAGAATAGTGACGATGGGATGTCTTTAACAGGCAAACCAGAGAAGGAGCAGCAGCAGCGGCTGCATCGAGCAACGAACCTCGTAAGGCTGCTCCTCGTGGTCGATGAGATATTCCTCCACATCAGACAGCGTTTTGTAGTAGTTCATGTTCTTGGACAAGTAGGGGTCAGTCGGGTTCTTCTTCAGGAAGGTGTGGGCGGCCGCCACAGCCTTCTCCACGTTATTGAGCTGTGTAGGAGATAGTGTTAAAATGGATATGGCAGTATTTTAGGTGGATTTATAGAAATATGGAACACTGTCTCTCTTAATGTCTCCTGTCATCTTCATTGATCACAGGACAACATGACCTCTGACCCCTACACCCCCCATATGCAGATGTCAGGGTTCTGGTTCTTACACAATGACAGTGTCACTTTGAAATAAGAGGTGAATGAATTAAACGTTGCAGCTTTGGCCAAAAGGATGAATTTAGTAAAATACAGTCAACTCTCATGAAAGAAGTGATACTGATAATTGCAGATCTTCATGGTCCTAATACAAATACAGTCATTTAATTCCTGTGTGGCTGCTTTAAATCGTATCGTATGATAGGGAGCAGCAGCTGCAGAGCTTTGTTTCACCTTTTAATTTACCAGATCCTATAAACAAGACAAAAATTTACAGACTCCTCTAATTTAAAGGTTTCAGACAACATACCTTGTGATGAGAGTCAGTAACACACCCACGTTTTAAAGGATCAAAACGGTCAGAGTTAAGGGATTTCTCAAGTGGGCAATTCTCTTTTAACACATCAATAGGATGACTCTTCTTGATGCTAGAATAACCTGGAGTTTGTACCTCCCTGGACCGGGTTTGGCCCAAAACCAAAACCTATTTTACGCTCAAGTTTATAACAAAACAAAACCAGCGTATTTGCCTCGTAGGCACAGCTGCTCCTCATCTCTGTGCCTGTGATGGAGAAGAATAAGGGGATTGTTTCAGGGGAACACTGAAAGAGACGTGGCACATGCTCAACTACCGCTCGGTCAGCAGGGGGGCGCAACAAAGCAGCCGTGGATTTAACCTCCACAGGTCGCCCACTTGAAATGTTCCTCTCGGTGAGACAAAGTGGATGTGAATGGATGGAACTGCTGAGGACACTTTGGCTGAGAGATTGTGCCCTTTACGCACAGATGCAGTGACGTAAAATGCGCATTAACACTATGCTCCAATGCTTTATCACATTGAAAATAGTTCATAACTGGAAAATCACTCTCTTATAAGTAAAACAATAACTTTATTCGCGTACATTTCAATCACACCATGACTATACCTATGAGTGTGTCATGGGTTTACAGTTACAATGTCATATTTTATTGTTTTAAGTCGTTTTGGAGTAACCTCTGATTTCAGTGTCTGGGCCTACATTTACCTCGCGCTTTAGTTTTGTGCACAACCCTGCACATATTTGGATCTCACCTGGAAGTACGCGTACTGTATGTATCGATACGGAATCCTCTGGTCGAAAGTTTCCAATAAATCCCTTCGTGGATACGCGAGTTTAAACACTGGAAACCCCGCCTTGCACTTCTTCAGGCACGCAGCTCTCAGGAGGATGTGGCGCACGACGCGCAGGCTGTTGTCTGCGAACAGAGTGTCGTTGTCCCGGCTCACCGAGCTGCAGTTGCGGCTGCAGAACGTCTCGCTGTCCCGCAGCAGCCGGTGGAGCCGCAGGCTGAGCTCCAGGAACTTGACGCTCTCTCCCCAGTTCTGCGCCCCGTACTGCTCCAGCGCGTATCCGTACGCAGAGTCCAGAGGCATGATGTCCTTCTGGGGGAAACTTTTAAAGCTGTACTTCTCATACTGAGCCTCCGCCAGCGCCGGGAGGAGAAGGGCCAGGCACAAGCTTCTCAGGAGCATCGTCACCTCCACCGGCTCCGGCAGACAGGAGACTGGTTGTTGTTTTGAATGGATCAGGAGGCTTCCTCTGTCTTCACCAGGCTCTGCTCATGTCTGCCTGCACGTAGGCTGTGAAAGCTGTGGTGAGCTGGACGCACAAAACAACACACTTTGGACACGACTGTCAAAATAAAAGACACAGTCGTTTACGCATTTGATTGCTTTTATCTTGTCAATATTGATATTACTATTCTTATGTTGCTTATGTTGCAAATTAATGTGTTTACATCTTATGCTTAAATTATTATACATTATGTGTTCATTTATGATGTATTGTAGGTGTAGGTGGCTGAACCAAATGTATTTTTCTTATTGTTGTTGTTTATTATTATTATTATTATTTAGAAATGAACTGAATCACAGGGAACATCATGTCACGTGAACATTTGTTTTTCTTGCATCAGTGAAAAGCATTACCAGGGATTTGTTTGACCAAAGGAAATACATACATTTGTGCTAAATACATCATGTGTGCTAAAATATATTGATACTAATCATCAACCAATGTATTTGTACATATAGTAGCCTCGACTTAATGGACTTTGAAAACAATAATTTGCACATTTAAGGGTTAAAGATCATGTTGCTTCTCTGGTTTATCATGATTGTGCATTTAATTATGTTGTTTCTGTATATATTAGACGAACAAAGCTATAACATCAAGCAAATTTCAGTATTTTTCATATATAGAAAAAAAAATTTGAATGGTGCAACTGTGCAAGTTAATTGTTATCTGCAGCTTCAGCTGTCAGTCAACACCGTCTGACTATTACTTTGAAGTCACAAGCCTGTACTTCCGGTATTAATGGTGTTCACTCTGGTTTTCTTGACAGAAACGTCACCGTGAGTTCAGACTTCAAGAGGTCCAGTTTCTCCTCAGTGTTTTCCATCGTCGTTATTCCTGTCTGATCTAATTCTTGTCATCGTTTGTATTCATGACTGTTTGACTCCAGCTCTCAAACTGGAAATAGAACTTGCATTAAATTCACTGGATGTGTGAAGAACTCATGTTTTTTCAACCTGGTTAGAATTTGCACCGACATTCCAAGGACTTGTGACAAGCTGAGACTTGGCTTTTTCATCACTTCTGGGCAAATCTAATATCTAATCCCTGACTCTGCACATTTCGTATCTATGTGGCATGGCTCTGATGGTGGCCTCTTCTGAAAAGATGTTTTATAGGATATCAGAGTTGCACATGAGGAATAGAAAGAGGATTCGTGTATGAGAGACTGACACTGAAAGGATCACTTCAGATGATGGTGAGACACATTATGATTCTCATACGTGAGTGAAATCATGGGTCCAGGCCTGTAGCCCAGGCTTTACACGTTTGCAGAATTCCATTAGAAAGTGGGTGGGGGCCCAGGGGCCACTCCTCCTCCTCCTCCTCATCTTCCTCCTCCTTCTCCTGCTCCTGCTGCAGCTCTGTGGACTACATGACCCAAGAGAGGCGGAACAAGGCCGGAAGTTCAGTCCTTTTCTCGTTCAAAATAAAAGCACAATAAAAATAGATAGATGAACTTTATTGATCCCAGTTGGAAAATTGTTGCGTCACAGCAGCAGTTCAACATTCACAGAGAGTAAGACACAAAAGACAAGGTGCAAAATTGCAGTAATTGACATGATTAAATATAAATATAACTAAATGTGGTAAATGGGTATGAATATAATATGAGCATAAAGAATAAATACTTGACAGTTACTGCAGCAAAGAAAAAGTAATTTCTATTAAAGGTACAGTGTGTAGAATTTAGTGATATCTAGATGTTAAGTTGCATGTTGCAGCTGAACACCCCTCACCTCACCCTCCCCTTCCAAACATGAAAAACAACCTGTGGAATCCTTCAGTTGTCATAAAAACTCAAAAGGTGTTTAGTTTTTGCAGTCTGGGCTAATGTAAAAAACATGGAGGCCTCCGTAGAGAGGACCCCCTCAATGTAAATATAAAGTATTTAGATATGAGGGGTCTTTTCTGGGGTAAAGAAAACTACAATTCATACAATTTAGATGAAACGAACTAGTGAAAACATCATGAGGATTATTCTACATTAAATTTCTGCCAATTGTTCCCTTTCACCTAAATCTTACACACTGGACCTTTACGTACCATCAGAAAAAGTTGTACTTGTAAGTTTACACAGGGTCAACTGTACAATACAAAGGGCTGGATGAGAGGAACAGGTCAGCTGAGCAATGCCATAAGAGCAAAATCACAGAGAATTCAAAGTAAGGAAAAGTTTAAATTTAAATAAATATAAAAGAGTTCAATATAGAAAAAATGTGGGAATTGTTGGGTTTCTCTTAAAATTGAACTGAATTTAATATCTTTTATTCTGATTGATACATTTTTTTGCCATGGATTTTGTGAAGCCCTTTGTAAGTGTTATATAAAGTTATAATTATTATTATTAAAAAAACCTAATAATTGTTCTGCTGCTCAATGCTGAGAGTTTATACTGCATAGCCTGACAAAATTGAATTTGTTTGACATATTCTGTTCCATTCAAGAGTGCAACTTCTTTGTGCCCCTGAAAATATTTCACTTGCCACCACAATAAATAGTCATATTTTGAACCACTGAAATTTGTGAAAAAAAATCCTATTCCCTTAATTGGAACTTCTGTGATACTAATCGTTTATTGCAACTTCCATACATTCTTGCTTTATTATTAATTGTTGATGCATTTAATTCTTTGTTATACTCGGTTTTTTATTTTAGTTTATGCTTAATTTATGTATAATATACATAGTATTTGGTGTTATCTTTTATGTTTTATTCATGCATTTCCTTGGCTCAATTTCCCAGTATGGGATCAAGAGATTTTATCTTATAAAATCTTCTTTAATTTTTGTGGCATTTTAAACACTACAATAATCTTTTTATACATATTTTCCTAAGCTACATAAAAGAATGGCTTTTATTTTGTAACCGGTAACCAGAAGTACTTTATCTTTTTCCAGCGCACTTCACTTAAGACGAACGTCCCAAAACTGGTTCCTCTCTCTGCACTTCAGCCTCATCCCCCTCGCTGGCAGACGAGCCCTGAGCCGTGCGAGCTTCCGCAGCCACCGTCACTTTTTCCGTATGGATCTGATCAGACCCTCGGTGTTGTTCCTCCTCCACGTCGTCTCTGTGAACTGCAGCCCTGAGATATTAGTGGACGTTGTAGTGGATCGGTACTACATTCCCCGGGTTTGTCCTAGGGAGGTTGAAACAGAGGATTTCATCCGTTATCACTTTAACGGCACTTTATTTGCGGACGGGAAGAAGTTTGACTCCAGGTGAGAATGCGTCATTTAATACAACTCAGTACAGAATTCTTTCATTAATAATTTTAAACTTGCTCTGCGTGTTTTTTTTCGATGAATGTTTGAATTCAGGAGCAGTAACTGTAACGCTTCAAAGGAACATCAAAGCAACTAAATAACGCAAAAGTACCGCTTCAGTTTCATGTATTGATATGAACTGTCACTCTTACAGAAATAGTTTCCAGTGCAAATTAAAATGCACAGTATAGAATTTCGTCAAGCGTCATGGATGAACAAGCTGCGGTAAACACAGGCATGCTCAGCCTTAAAACTGTGATGGATGTAAGTTCAGACACAATTCACTGCAGCTGAGATAACAGCTGCAGACGTGTCAGAAACATGGATTCATTTATCTGTGACAGTACTACTATACATCAGTCCAACCTGATGTCACCTAAGATTAACATAAATGCTTGACTTTGGTTTTGTTCACAAATTAATTGTGGGTAGTTTTGTTAAGATTGTAGAAATGTGTGACCTAGTGACAAACAAGCCTCTACATGTGGTGTTTTGGGGAGCTTATGCTCAGGGCGAGTCAAAATTCGAATACCAGTATATCTGCTGATATATATAAGAATTGCATGATTGCATAACAAAATGTTGTTATCAAACCCTTATGACAAAGAAATGTAATTGATGCTTGACATTTTACAGTTTAACAATAATAAATAAATTAAAAAAACTTAATTCAACCAAATATACAGAACTGTAATTTTTTAAGTAAACTATAACCACAGCATTGTTTATTCTGTACAATACAAGTTTTCATGTCTGTGAAATACCCCTAAAAACAATTGTCCTAATATCAAGTTGACCTAGAGCTTGTATTAAAACTCACCAGCTGATGGGACCAAGGATCTGAAGTATCTGTTAGATTGTTTTCCCCCTAAGGAAGGTGAACCTCCTCCCTGATGAAAGGACACAAAACTCTGGGTTAAGTGTGTGTTGAGTGGCCTTTCCTGTCTGGCACAAACTGTATAAACATGGCCGAGGTTATTCAAGTTCATGCTGATTCTGTTCTGACTCAATAAAAGATGTATAAAGGATTTTCAGGAGCGATCTTTAGACATCAAATCCCCTCAAGTTATGAGATGTGGTTGGTGTGGATGGAACATTGGATGCTGACTTAAAGGTTATATAAAAAGTTCTTGGCATCATGTCATTGAGCCAGAAGAACAACGATTGCAGTCTTTTTTCCCAGGATTCAAACTGTTTTGATATTTCTACCTTACATTGTTTCTCACCAACCTCTCCCTTTACCATCCACAGTCATGACCGAGGCAAAGCCTTCATCAGCCAGGTCGGCCTGGGCAGACTCATCACAGGGATGGACCGCGGCCTTCAGGGCATGTGCGTCAACGAACGCAGGAAAATCACAATCCCCCCGCACCTGGCCTTTGGGAGTGTAGGAACAGGTGGGACATAGACGACTGCAGATGCCGTCGCTGCACTTTCCTGTTGACCTTTACCTGTTCTAATGACGATCTGCGCTTGCTTGTCTTGACAGGTGGTGTAATCCCTGCTGATGCTGTGTTGGTGTATGACGTTCTTCTGCTGGACATATGGAACACTGAGGACAAGGTCGTGATCCGCACCCTCCACAAACCCGCGAGCTGCAACCGCACAACTGTGGCATCCGACTTTGTCCGTTACCACTATAACGGCACCCTGCTGTCCGGTGAGGCCTTTGACTCCAGGTGAGACCAAACACGTCTTGCGCTAACAGTTACGTCCTGTCAGCGTCTGTGCTTTTCTCAACAACTTTGACCTGTGTTTGATCCAGTTACTCGAGGAATACAACCTATGACACCTACTTAGGACAGGGCGACCTCATCACAGGTATGGAGGAGGGTCTCCTGGGCATGTGTGTTGCTGAGAGACGGCTCATCATCGTCCCACCCTTCCTGGCGTATGGAGAGAACGGCTCGGGTACTAAATAATGATATTAAATATTGCTGTGGCTTGTGTCTGAACATCTTTATTTAACCTTCTAAGAATCATTTTAGAGGCCATACTAATCTGTTAAAGTACTGCTTTTGATTTTAGATGTTTACATTTACATACAATAACTACAATTTTGAATTAATTCATGTTTCAACAGACTTTGACAAGGATCTGGCTTTTGCACATGTTGGGTGGTAATGGTGGATTCAAAGCCTTCTTAAAGCAACACTATACAACTTTTTAGCCTGAAAAAAGCAGCTTCAAATGAGTGTGATCAGGTAAGATCTCCTGCAGGAAGTGTGTGACTGACAGTCACAGCAGCAAGTTCAAGAGTAATGCTGAACATTAGATCAGTTAAAAAGACTGGGAAGTCGTTAAACACCATCGTAAAAAATCCAAAATTCTGAACAGAGTTTGGTGTATTTTTTTTACAGCGGCACCACTTCTGGTTCAAGATGTCGGGGATCATAAGGAATATCCTCCATCAGCTCAGTGAGTGTAACCACGTAGTTAGAGTTAATGAAGCCGACACGGAGCTCTACAGAATTAATAACTGTGTGGCTGCATGTGTCGCTGTTGCTCTGTAAAAGTTGCACAGTGTTGCTTTAATCATAAGTAATATGAAAGGCCAAAGTTCTGTAATATACTTTTAAAGAAGCTGTGGGTTTGGCACATTTTGGCTGATTAACCACAGTCAAATAAATGTTTAAATTCTGCTCTTCATCATCCAAAGCACACTGGACACTGATTGATTCTCCTTCCTCTGACGCAGCCACTCGTTTCACTTCATCTTTGTACAGCTATTTTAAGCATATTTGACAAGTACAGACCTGCAGCTCTTTGCTTTGTTTTGCCCTAACAGGAATTGCGGTGCCCCCCCAGGCCACGCTGGTGTTTGAGGTGCTGCTGGTTGACTTGTTCAACCCCAAGGACGACCTGATAGTGGAGGTGAAGGAGGTGCCTGTGGCCTGTACCCGCAGGACGGTGAAGGGCGATTACATCCGCTACCACTACAACGGCACCTTCCAGGACGGCACGGCCTTCGACTCCAGGTAAACCAGCTGGGATTTCTCTGCTGTCAGAAAGCGATGGAGGCGTAAGTAAAAATGAAAGCTTACTGTCACTCTTCTCGTGGCAGCTACCAGAGGAACAGCACTTATAACACGTACGTTGGGATGGGATATGTGATCCGAGGGATGGACAAAGCACTGCAGGGGCTGTGCATGGGAGAGAAACGGAGGATAACAGTTCCTCCTCACATGGCGTACGGCGAAGATGGAGTTGGTGAGTTTGATGCAGGATTTCAGACTGGAACAACAAACCACTGATATAGGTTTGTAACACTGCCCTGTTTATTTATTTATTCCTCTGCCTGTAGGAGACCTGATCCCTGGCTCTGCCGTGCTGGTCTTTGAAATTCACGTCATCGATTTCCACAATCCCAAAGACCTGGTTAAGATTAAAGTTACCCACAAGCCTCGGGACTGCAATGTGATGACTGAAACTGACGACCTGATTCAGTATCGTTACAACTGCTCCCTGATGGACGGCACCCTGCTGTACTCCTCGTGAGACCCCTCTGCTGTTCACTCTGCTACACTGCATCCTCCTTCGCCTGGTTCATGCATGTAATCATTGCTGGCTCCCTTGTCTGCCCATTTCAGTGGCTTCAGAACTTCAAATATCATACGTATCCATGGCAACAGCACGTAGGCTTGCATGACTCAAGGTTTTGATACGTGGGAAAGTTTTTATATTTAGTTTTAATGTGGAAATCATTGGTAACATGTTACACGTCACTTTCCAGGGATCAGTACGACTCACCTTCCACCACGACTCTCGGAGCAAGCAAGGTGATTCTTGGTCTGGAGGAAGGTTTGAGTGGCATGTGCGTGGGTGAAAGGAGGGAGGTGGTCATTCCTCCCCACTGGGGGCACGGTGAAGATGGAGGTCAGTCATTGGATCTGTGTAGATCACACCCTGCACACACATTTGCTTTTCACCCTGAGTCTCAGTTTCTATCCTCTGTCTTGTGGTCTCCAGCCGGAGGAGTCCCCAGGAGCGCTGTGCTCTTCTTTGAGCTGGAGCTGGTGGAGCTGCAGAAAGGAGTGCCCGAGGGCTACATGTTCGTGTGGCTAGGAGACGGGCCCGACCCCCTCTTTCCTGCTATGGACCTCAACGGTGACAAAGAGGTCCCTCTAGAGGAGGTACGCAGACAAGCAAGGTTCAGTCTAACAATTTAAATGCTGAATTTACCCTCAATAGGTATCAGCAGACAACAAATTATTTTAACAAACAGATAAATAATTCTCACTCTCATTTTCTCCAGTTCACATCCTTCATTATGATACAAGTTAAAGAGGGCAAGGGTCGACTCCGACCAGGGGTCGACACGGCCAGCATCATTAAGGACATGTTCAACAACCAGGACCGAAACTCAGATGGGAAGATCGTAGAAGACGAGCTGAATGAGCAGGTGGAGGAACAAGTGAGACGAGATGAGCTTTAAAAGGAACATTCAGTATTTTGAGTGGTGGTAAGAGGCCTGGGGTCACACTGTTGTCTTGGCAGCTGTTGTGCCGTTGTTTTTAAGGATGTTTCGGATTATGAAACACTTTTCATCCTTAAGGCGGACAAAGTTTGCTTTAATTGATTCTCGTTAAACACATGAATGACATCTCACAGCTACTGCAGCAGAACCACATTCACAGCACGAGAAAATATTTAGAGTTTACAGCGTCAGTATGTCACGCTCATGACAGATGTATTTAAAAATGTGAAAGACATAAATATCTATAAAGAAAATGTCCTACTTTACTTTCAAAACTACCCAACAAACATTTGGGAGGGGCAAAACTTTTAAGTAAATTTGTAGCCAGTATTGTGCCTATCATTTCCTTGATATAAAAATGATTAAAACCACTGGTTGTACAGGTTGTTTGGAAACTTGTTGCTAGTTTGTATAGTAATAGAAATTGTAAAATAGACATTTATATTACAGATTGCCTTGTGGAACATAAAATAAACAGTTTTATAAAAAACAAAAGACAGCTTTCTTCTTTCCACTCACCCTGTTCATGCACCGGTGAATCAGTTCAATCTTGTAGCCTCTTAAGAAAACATGAAACCGAAACAGATGAAATTACATTTTATTTCAAACAAATGAGTTTAGACAAAATAACGGAAGAGTTGTGGCACAAATGACAGAAAAACAAAGTCTGTCTTTGTTGACTGTTGTGTTCTCGACTCTAGAATGTTAAAAAGGTTTTACAAAACTTTTTGTTGGAGTGCAAAAAGGTGTCCTTTCTTTACAGTTTAAAGATGAAATCATGTGCAGCCAAAAACGACTAAAAATGTTTAATGCTTTTGTGGAGGTAGCAGTTCTCACAAATAATTGTTGAGTTCAGACATTAAATATTATAAAATCTGGATATTTCAGCTCCCCTATAATAATATCATAGTGAACCATGTGCCAGCACTGTGGTGTCGTTCAGTGTTAAACAATTACAATTACAACCTGTATTGTATATTAGACTATATAACCAGAACCTACAAGACGTGGCTGAGACTAAACATGGAATATTTAAAAAGCATCAAGTTTCAGGTTAAAATGAGCTGAAAATAGTTTTTTTGCAGGAGGCTGGATATCAGTTTCAAGCCAGATGTTTAACACTGTTACTGTGTGCATGTTTTTCTTTCCCTTATTATTTCCTATATGAAAACCAGAAGACAACCAATCGTCCTTCAAACAAGTAGAGAACAGCCCCCATCACCTAACACACACTTAACATGCTGCACAGTGGGTAGACAGTGCCATTCTAGCTTCCACCAAATATTTATAAATAGTATGTTCGAAAAGAAGTATAGGTATAAACATGAGAGGAAAGTCAAAGGACAAGAATATAAAGGGTGACATGCTGTTGTCAGTTGTGGTAAAACTGGATTCATAGAGCAATCTGTGCGTTCCCAGACTCATTCACAAAAGTGTGTTACCTTTAGCAAAGTAAAAAATACTAAAACCATTCTTAGTTGGTTTGTCGATAACATCTGGAGATGGGCTTCTATGTCTTGCAACAGAGAGCCCCCAAAGGCCAGCCAACAATGAACACTCAGTTCTCAGTTCATTTGTTGCCAGTGAGGTAGAGCAGTACGGCGTTAGGGACTTCCAGGGTTTCATCTTTTATCAGCACAATGTCATACGAGTCCAAGTATGACTGCTTCCTCTCCTCCACCTGGAAAACAAACAAGTGTGTATTAGAAAGACTGGTCAAACCCTCTAAAACCCACTAAGATCTGGCTTTAGTCATCAATGGGAATGGATGCTATCGGCATTCACTCACAGGTCAACTGACTCTGCAGTAGATATGGGTTTTAATCTGCTCCGATCGGCAGTGATGGAAACATGACACCTGGGTGAGCGCGCTAATTTGACCAGACAGCGGGGTGAGATAGTGCCTCGGTGCATTCATGACGTCAAACACGGAACATGACACAAAACAGAAAGGCAAACTCTTTTACTGGCAATGCAAAAGGACTAAATCATCTTTGCATGTTTACTTGCGTTTAAAAAAACCTGCATATTCCAGCTAATTTTGGTGAAAAAGGAGGTATATGGCTTCACCATGGTAAAATGTTTCATCAGCTATTTGAGGGTGGACTGGAACATATTCATATGCACTTCATCTAAAGCTGACAGATACAAAATACTGTTTTCCAGTCACTTTGATGAGTGTTTGTGGTTTTTTTATTTACCTTATCATTGAGGAACCCGATCTTGAGGATGTTCTCCATGTCCTGCACCCCGTCAGCCATGGTCAGATCTCCCAGAGAGTCTCCCATCAGCACCACATTAGGCCGTGTCCGCAGCTCCTGGAAGTGGCCGGTGTTGAGCAGAGCGCCTTCCCTTTTATTGTAGATGTGGATCAGCACTCCCTTGAAGGCTTTCAGTACTCCCTGTGTAAGCACACAAATACAAAGTCTCCATCATCCTAGGCCTCATCGTTGCCGTGTGGGGGTTGAATTGTTTGAATGTGGTGTCGCTACTCACACATTCATCGAAGTCCATGTAGTTGGAGAAGACTTTGACGTTGGGGTGGAAGACCCCGGCCTGGCGAATCACCTCCTCCAGGACGTCTCCTATTCCGGCAGAGAAGATGAGCAGAGGGATGCTGTGCTCATGCAGGTGATCAAAGAAGAGCTGGAAGCCGTCCCTGTGAAAACATCAAGTAACTATTACAGTTCAAAAGGTCTTATTATATATTTTTAACTAAAAACTACAAAATGGACTAAGAGGAGGCAAGTTTACTGACCTCAGCATGGCATCAGACTCCCGCACCACAATGGCCAACTTGTCCTTCTTGATCTCCTGCTGTACAAGGAGTTCATGGGCTTTAGTCCACCTGTCAGAGACAAAAGCAGAACAGTTTTATGAAGGCATGAAATTGCAGAAGATTATATTTAAGTTAAAAGTCGTTTTAAGATACTCACCACTCCACCATGAGGGGCAACTTCACCTCTATTGACAGTGAAGAATCTATCTCTATGGGGTAGTATTTGTTGAGCAGATCCTTCAGCTACAGGAGACGTGTAAAGATTCAGAAAACCACTCAAAAAGTGAAGTAATCTTCAGTTGACGATTTCTTGTCATATTATATCACATGTTCAGACATATGATAATGTCCTAAGTACATTGAATTTGTCAGTGGCAACAATGGTGACTTGTTCCAGACAATCTTTTAAAAAATGTAATGCTCAGAAGATTCCTGGCCTTACTGAAAAATCTGCCACTTGAATCAGAAAGATTCAACAGCAAGACTGTTGTAAGGGCAGAGTTTGCCATTCCATCTATCATTCACTAGAGGGCAGTAGAAAATGGTATGACAACAAATTGTCAAAACAAAAATAGTGAGGTATTTTAATGGTATGTATCAGTGATGTAATGCTTAATGTCTAATAATGAAATAATCAAACATGTAAATTAATTATACAATGAATTGATTGTACACATGTATCATTAACAATAGCTTATATTTAATGGTGAAGTGTGTTAGATTTAGGCGAAAGGGGTCTAATGGCAGAAATTGAATACAAGATAGTCTCAGTGATGTTTTCACTAGTGTGTTTCATCTCAGTTGTTTTCTTTACCCTAGAATGGCCCTTTATATTTTAATACTTTATATTACATATTAAATTATTGCAATTTTAATACATTAAGCAATATGTCACTGATACAAATCATTAAAATATCTCACTTGTACTATTGTTTGATAATTGATTTGTTCATATTTAAATACTATTTACATCAGGAGTGGGTCTTCTGTAGGGAGGCTGCCATGTTTTTTACAGAAGCCCAGACTGGACAAACTAAATACATTTCAACTGAAGGCTACCATGAGGTGAGGGGTATCCAGCTGCAATATACAACTTCACCACTAGATTGTTAACCACATGATTCTACACACTGGACATTTAAGCATTAATTTAGAGGAAATTTCCAAAATATAATAGTTTTGGAAAAGTCCTGGAGTGGGGAGTGTTTCACCAACATGCCATTACACAACGAAGCATGACCTGTTCCACTTTTTAAAGACTATATTCTAAAATGGGCTGTTCTATAGGCTGTGTCCTTTATGCAGTAAATTGTATGTTATAAAAACCTTATCTTCTGTGAAACATTGCTCGGTATTGCAACATATGCATGGCTCAATGACACATGTAAACACAACTCTTCAGTTTGTGACACACACATTATAACGTTACATTGATGCCACTACATGTTCCGTGCAAGCTTAGTCCAATCAATAGAAATCCTGCTTCGATCTTACCTGTTTTTTGCAGTCCTCTGAGATAAGCATGCTGTTGTCAAGAATATCTGCAAATAAATCAAACACAGTTCAGCCACACACCAACTTTTGTATGCAAGAAGACCCCCCACCCCCCCCCCCCTAAAACCCACAACTGGACTTACTGTGACACGTAGGGCACCTTTTGCCATTGTGTGCAAACCGTGTTAGGGTCATGTCAAAATCTGAGATCACCTGTGTTTTTCAGACGAAAGATTATATTATAAAAAATGCTTTCATGTTTTCTCTAATGGACAGATTCCTTTTCAGGGAACAGGGTGTGTGTACCTGCACCGTGTTGGAGCCAGCCTTCATCATGGACTCTAGGATCTCCTGCACCCTCTCTGGGTCCCTCATGCACACCGAGGGGTTGGACAACTCCGGGATCTTAATGAGAGAACATGAGACAGTGATTACAAAACGTGTCACATTGGAATTCATTTTTGCATCATGCTAACTGATCAGTCAGGCGTTAGCATCAGACTGACTAGCACACTATTTTAGCTAGCTTACTTCCTGCGTACAATACACTCCCAAGCGCAAAAACACACGACACAATAGTACTTATAATATAATAAATATTTCAGTGTGTTAGCTGTCGCATACAGCTAGCAAACAAAGACAAACCACCTAGCTAACCTCCATACAGTAAGTCAACACACTTTAGCTAGCTGGTAAACATGTACGAGGAGCAGCGTGGTCAATCCTGGATATTCACAGTGACACAGAAACTTTACTGGAGGTTTTTACCATTTTGTTGAGTTGTGTTTTCGATCCGTGAAAGCTTAGTTTGACTGAGAGCTCGTCATCGGCGGTGAGCCCTCGTTGATGTGGAGCCTGTGCCTCAACGGCTAAGCTTCCTTCCCGTACACTCGGGAAAACGTGTGACTCATTGGCAAAATAAAGCGTTAAATAGTCTTGAAAATTATTTTACTACGGATAATTTATAGGTTATGACTTACAAAAAAAATGAAGGCGGCACTTGTTTCGGCACGGACAAAAACGCATTGTATTGACTTCAGTTTGTGTTTTTACTAAAGTTTCCGAGCCAACGAGGAGCACTGGAAGGCAGCACTACTACTTAGATAACTTGAGGGTGGGACGGTCTGAACTCTTCCCCCTCGAGGCAAAGCCGAAGATACAAGGTTCCTACTTGCTCCTTTCTCTCCGGGACCATGTAATAACACTGGTAATGGAACAAAAACTGTCTCTAGTCATTTATACCACAGAGTAGTAGGAAGCTTCCATTATTACAGCTGAAACTGTGGGACTTAAATCATTTAACTGTGTTTTAGCATGTATAATTTATAGATTTACTACTAAGAAAGCAATAATACACTATATGCGCAGCCGTCTGTCTTACAAAACAACTTTATTTGCAAGTGATGACATTAGCATTTCTTACATCCAATATTAAGGGCACAATGTCAGACTTATCACATGCAAAGTAAATTAAACAGCCTATACCACTCAATGGTTGCAGTGCTATTTGTGTTGGTCATGACGTGGAAATGAATATCATTTCTTCACTCTGTAAGCTCCATTCTGTAATAGACGCTGCATTGACAGTGGAAACCTGTGTCAGTCACAACACATTCCTATATTTCCTACTTTTTTATGCCTGTAATTTAGATTTTTGTTTTAAAGTCTCTTTTCTTTGGCGGGTAAAGGGAGACCACAGGACAGGACAGAACAGAGTGGATCTCTGATTTACACTCAGCTGGTATTGAAGTACAAGAACACAAGGTTGTGCAATACATTTAATGTAGGGAACAAATCTGCAAATAATAACATGTTTTCTTTTTCTTCTTTCAAATACAAAATCAAACCTTTACTGGCTGAAAGATGGCTAAAACATTTTCAAAATACAATCACCTTGTCTGATATGAAACAAATGAAACAAGCAAAGTCAAAGTGCAGTGGCAACCTAAATCCCTACGCTTCTGTAAGACTTGAACAATTATATGTCGAAAAGTGCAGTTCGAGAGAAGCTCTTGCTGTTCTCTGCAGGGCGACATTTGAACACCCCACATATCATACACAATACACACCCTCTGCACTCACACATACACGTTTTCCATGTACCTTTCTTGAATGAATGAGAACACACCAATTAATGAACTTTCAAAGTGCAAACAAAAGTAACGATAAAGCCATTGATAATAACTAGTGCTTAATGCAGAGGCCAACTATCATGTTTCAGTTTTGCGGTAACTCAAAGGAATGATTTAATCACATCTTTTCACGACAGTTCTCTCGTCATTTCACCGCTTCTGAAACCTGGAGAGACACTTGTAGTGTTCATGTGTTAGAAGAGCAACAGAAATGACTGAAATAGATTCTGTACAGTTGAAGAGAAACTGCAATCTAACAACAAACTAGTCTACAGGACTTAAAGATCAACAGCCTCTCGGAATCATATTATGTTTAGTTGTCCAGGCTGCACAGCAACAAGCGGAGCCATTCTAGTAGAGCAACTATGATTTAAGTAAGACTGATGAGGAGATTGTCACAGTGTTACAGTGGAATGAGACTTCATTAAGCGACTTAGGACTGAATGCAGGAACGCAGTAATTACTTATGTCACATAGCCTTCCAAGTACAGGAATGTAAAATATCCATATAAATGTTTACATATACAGCTTTATACTATTAAACAGCATCTATACAAACATACTTGACAAAAAGATATTTAGTTGTTGGCTGTTATATAACACTCTTATTCACATGTTTACATCCGCGTATCCCTCTTCACAGACCACCAGCTGGTCGGCACATGCCTGCCTGCATATTCCATGGCTTTCTACAAATCAGCCATTTACACAACACAGTATGAGAGCGGATGGACAGAGTTTAAAACCATGAAATGCTGATGATGACAAAAGACCCGCTGCGGCGTGCAATGTACAAATGGAGGGTCGATGGTTGCGAGAGAATGGCTTGATGGTTGGTTTGTAGTGAATCTTCAGACAGAACCGGGACGTTCTTAGATGGAGCAGCAGACGTGGACCTGCTCAACACTCAATCTGCGACTGGAGCTGCCGGCGCAGGGTGAGGGTGCGTCGGTGAAGCTGCTGCATCTGCTGCATACGATCTCGCTGGCGGGCCAAGTTCTGGGGCATGGGGTAACGCTGGCAGCCGTACAGGAAACGGTAGGGGATGCGGACATGGCAAGCGGTGGCTCGGCAGCGAGGCTGGGGCATGGGCGGCAACAGCATCCAGCGCTTCCTCTCGGCACAGTAGCGGTAAGCCTCTTTGCGGTACTGCTTGTCCACGTCGTCGCTGTTCTTCCAGCCTCCGATGATGAAGACGTCCTCATCAAAGTGGCAGATGGCAGCACCCTCGATGCTGGTAACCTCTGGTGGCAGGCTCTCCAGGATCTCATCAGAGATGCGCACACTGATCTTCTGCTTGGCAACCTCATCCCGCTCTGTGTAGCTCTTGGGGCAGCAGGAGGCCGTGTGGTAGAAGTTAGTGGAGGCCACAGCCATCTGGAAGATGCAGTAGTTGTCAATAAGAGGCAGGGAGTCAACATCTTGCCACTGGCGGCTCTCTGTGTCATAACGTGTTGTCACCGTCTTCAGTCCATCCTCATTATCCGTATCGACAGGTGTACGTGCCGTGACATACACATAGCGGTCCTCCACACTCACCGCCTTCACATCCCGCAGAATTTTCGGGGCAGATTCCAGATTGTGCCACTTGTCTTGTTCGGGCTCGTACACACTGACATCTTTGAAACCTGGACTGAAGTTGCCATGGCCACCAATGCTGTACAGGATATCCTTGATGCAGGTGAGGCCAAAGGAATGTTTGCGTGTGGTCAAGTTGCTCACCTGCTCCCAGGTGTTACGATTGGGATTGTAACGCTCCACTGTCTTGGCAAAGCCCGGCTCCATAGAACCGGCTACGTAGACGTGGGTCTCTGTGGCAGCGATGGCGTGACCGTCCAGGTGGTTGTGGATGTGCGGCAGGTTGACCCAACGGTCCTCGTAAATGAAGTAGCCGACGCACTCGCTCAAGTAGTCCCCCCCTTCTGACACGCCACCTACGACCATGATAACGTCCATGTTCTGGCCAAAGCGAGGCTGAAAGGAGGCCATGTGGGAAGACCAGAGCTCCATATCAGCTGACTTGAGGTTTTCAAAACGAATAGCGTGGCCCTCCACTGCCTCGGACACCAGCCGGAGACAGGCCTCGTTGGCGGCCACCAGGCGCTCATTCTTCACCACCCTGGTCAGGTAGGTAGGCTTGATTTGGGGCAGCCTCAGGAGGCGGAACAGCTCCTCAAAGTAGCGGTTTCTGTCATCGGCGTTCTTCTGCACCCACTTCACCACCGCCTCGAACAGCACCTCCTCGGAGTCCACAGTGATCTCCGCGTCAGACAGCCAGTCACGGACCAGGTGAAAGGGCAGCGTGTAAAACTCCTCATCCTGGATTACCTTGTGGAAGTTGCGCCGGATCATGTCTGCAGCCCTCAGAGCCAGCTGGTCCAGGGTGTACATGTGGGCCAGACTGTGCACGGCCACACAGTTGGTCAAGCTCAGCTTCTTCTTCAGGAACTCCCCGCAGAAATCCTTCAGTTGCAGCAGCAGGAACCTAACATGGAACCAACAGAGAGAAACACAACAGGGACCATAAGTAGATAATACTATTCTGATCTGCCTGGTTAGGGCGCGTTCACACACGCACGTACGCACGCACACGCACTGTAAACATCATACCTGTCAGCTAGCTCCAACACTTCATGTACATTACAGGTGCTGACGCGTATTTCCCCGGTGTACATGTACTGGATGACGCTCTCCACAGTCTCCGGGTCGGGCCCCAGCTCTGAGCTCCATTCCTTCATCTCCACTCGACCGGTCAAAGACTCGGAGAACTGTCCTCCCAGCAGGGGGGTGAAGTAGTCGGTGGCCGCGGCCAGGACGGACCTGTGGGCAGAGAACTCGCAGCTCTGGACGCTCCCGGTGGCCGCCCCGCTGCTGAAGGCCAGCGTCACGTCGCAGAACAAGCCCTGCTTCCTCTGCTCGTTCTGCCGCCGCGACAGCTCCGAGCAGTGCGAGGAGGAGCTGAAGTCCTCGGCCTCTTCCGCGTCTCCGTCTCCAGCGAGGGCGCTGGGTGTGCCGCTGCTGCCGCTGCTGCTGCCGCCGCCGCCGCCACCGCTTCTGGTAGTGTCCTCCGGGTTGGGGGCCGCCGCTGCCATTGCGCTGCCGGCGCTGGAGGAGAGCAGTGCTGGGGAGATAAGTGGACTAGAGGCGGAGAGGAGGCGACATACGCAGCCACACATACATGGAGTCAAAACACAGACGAACCCGGAAGCGCGTTTCTTCTTCGGCGTTTCACGTCGAGCGAGTTAAAGGGGAACACACATGATGTCAGATTTACAACACGTTAGATTCTGTGTGGTTATTATTTCTGTTCAATAACAAGGCTGAACGACTCCGTTTTATTTAAAATCAGGCAACAGTTATCACACAGGCTAAAAATGACCGTTAGGGAGTCAGTAACGGTAGCAATAGGAAGCATCGATTAAGAAACTGACTTCACATCGGTAAACAGACAGAACTAGTGACATGCGCAGTGGGTGAGAGGAGATGTCGACGTCGGCAGATCCAGAGCAGATCTTTGCTCATGAGAGGAACTCATGTCTTCATGTGGTGAGTGACCAGGCCCAGATATTATAATTCAATAATTAATTTAAACACCATGACCTTGGTTTATTCTGTGTGATAAATATCTGAATATTCTTAATTAGTGTGTTTTAATCTAATCTTTACATGCAGTCTATGGTTTTAATCACTGCACACAGCCACCAGATTTGTACCCTGGCATGGAGAAGAATATTGAAGTTTAATTTTTACTTGCGAATGTCACTGTGCAAACTAAAAGATAACAGGCTCAGTCATTGGAAGGACCAAAACTTAGCTTTAAACGCAACTTAGTGTTTCAAGGTATCAGCCAGTCATGTCTTTACTAAGCAGATATCACCTGTTTGCACAACTTGTTCCCACGGAATAATAACTTGTGCATATAAGATAAAAATAAAATATCTTTTGGGACTTCAGGGGCTTCAGACTTATTACCTGTTGACCTTCATAAATGTTTCAGTTCATTTAACCCGCGTACACACACAGAAACACACATGATGGCACAAATGACACTTCCATTTTTCAATGTGATCTAGCAGAGACAAATTTCTAACATTAATTTTGTTGTACTGCTTCCCCCTGTACGGTGACAATAAAGACTTTTCTATTTTATTCTTTAAAATGTAACCTCAAAAACTCAAGTCAGTTTGACCCCAAAAGGAACTAAAAGTCCAAAACTGACCATAATTTTCAAGGTGAAGTTTTTACTCTCATATAATATTCTAATCAATTTAGGGGCAGAAGTTACTATCAACTTGTAATAACAGGGATAGCACAGTCTCCATTACAAATATAACGACTGTGATTAGGTATGTCAGTAAAATGTGTCACCTAGACAAAACGAACAAAAGCCTATTCTTGTCATGGACACACCTTTAACTGTCATGTTACTGGTTACAACCATGATTCAGAATTCAGATTTTAAACTAATTGCTCATGTATCCTGTACTCTAATTCAGTTTTCAAAGGTACTGTTCCAAATTGCATCTTAAAAAAACGTTAACAAAAGACAACACTGTACAGACACAACACGAGAATGAAATTATACTGTTTTATTACATTACATCAGTTACATTTTATTTTACTCAATTACACAGTTGTCAACATACGACAGGTAAGTACCGAGGCACAGAGTTCACAATGAAACAGTTGGAAACAAACAAACACTGACAACACAGCTGAGGTTTCTGGTTGTCTGCAGAACCTTTCTACAATTTTGTAACATTCACATAAAAGATGACACTGGTGATGGCTGCCACATATTTTCTTTTGATCTTGTCCAAGAAACTGGAAACAGAAACAGCGATGTGGAAAATGGGAAAAATGATCTAAAGGTGACACTTTTGTTTTTGTCATATTAATTTATTTCAAGTCAAGATAATAGATTGGGCAATACTTAATACTGGGCATGAAATAACCTTAAAAATCTTTCTCTTTCACAAAAATTAAACAACAGGATGGATTAATTAATTAATTGAAATTGAATTAATCTACCAAATTAATCATGAAAATATAAAATATATATTAGTATTTAACTAGAATTAACTGCTGTCGAATATTGCTGACACAAAAATATAATAATGGCATTAACTTTGTAATGGAACAAGTACATTATTAACACAGAGCAAATCTAATAAATACATAAACTAAAATAACCTAATTAATGGGATCATTGTGGGATCTGTCAAAATGCCCTAATTATTAAACTTGCTGTGAAAATAACTTACATATTTATTTTTCGCTCTTATGATTAACAACTCTCGAGTTCCATTGAGACCTTGTAGAAAATACTCCAACATTTGCACCAGCTGAGAGAGAGACTGCCACCTGCCAGACCTGATTCCTAAAATTGTTCTCCACAATAAGCAGACTGCTCAATAAACAAGACAGTCAAAACTGAAACACTCCTGTACCTGTTAGTTGTGGATGAATCTCTATATAAATAAAGCTCTGATCTACAGTGTACTCTTATATTTAAAGGCATTATTGCACTACATGTTCATCCTCTGTAGCAAGCTCATGGTTTTTAAATGGCACAATCAATAGAGCTGCACAGAGGTTCAGACACACATGCTGGGTTAATACAACAATATTATATTCAGGGCTAAATATCAGTACTTCAGTGTTGTTCAGTGAGCAAGTGGTGGTGGTCAACACTTAAATAATCCACTGTACCTCTGTCCCCTGATTCATCATCAATTCCCCCAAACACAAAGTCAGAAACCCCGACTCTGTTTGACTGGAGCTTCACAGTTCAGCGGCTTTTACGGGTGTTCACAGAACTGCAGCACAAACTGGTTTACAAAACAAAAAACATAAAATTCTTATTTTCAGTACCTGTTTTTATACAACTACATTATTAGGAATGTATTCCCTATGTTACGCCACTGATGATGGATCACAGCATGGGTAGGATTAATTAGCTGGGGTTAGGAGACACTGCAGACAGGAAGCTGGATTTGTTCCCTCCAGTTACATGGACATGTGTTCAGGGAGCACATAGGAGATGTCGTCCCAGGGGTGGCGGTACAGACCCTGCCTCAGCCTCTTCTGGTCCAGGTAGTGTCCTGATGAGACAGAAGCATTGATTGATATATATAAAGTAAAAAAGACCAGAATAGTATGTCTGGACATTGACTCACCAATGAATCCCATGCTGCGTCCCAGGACAAAGATGCCGTTCAGAGCGCCAATCTCCACAAACTCATCAGCTTCATCTCTGTAGAGACAGAACGGACAACAAGAAAAAGGGTTGAATACAAAACTTTAGCCATTAGGGGGGGTCTCAATCAAAGTTGTACCAATAGAACTAATTTGATGAAGTCATGAAGCAGAGATCATGGGTGTAGTTGTATCTGCCATTGCAGATGAAAGTCTACCTGAGGCAACTACGCTGCAATTCATGCAATGTATTAAAGTTTTATTCTCGTTACACAGCAAACAGCAATGAATAATCATGATCCATTACAAGTGATCAATACAAACAGTGGAAGGAAAACCGCCCACTAGCTAATCAGCTAACTTGTTAGCAGTTTTTCCTTCATGTCAAGGATACTTCGTCATTTGCCATGGAAGTTAAAGCAGAGACAGACAAATCCATGAATTGTTACATATTATATCTTTAGTAAAGACGACTGCATAACTGTACTTCTTTTATCCATATTGGTGAAGTGATTCCGAATGAAATACTTTTATGTACGACCAATTATTTCTGTCTAATGACTCCTATTAGTCTGAGAATTCCTTCCCAACCATTAATTCTGCAATGGTACAAATAAGCCTTGCACTTGTAGGCCATCCAGTGTATAAGTTTATTTTAGCTCACCTTGTAAAACCACCACATGTCCTGAGCAAGTCCACAAAGGCCACACCGATGAAGCCGTCCACATTCAAGATCAGGTTGGGTTTCTAATTCCACGAAGCAGAAAAAAAAGAGGGTCATGTTATTTAAAAACTGTGTATAAATAATTATTCTAGCGAGATGATGAAATAAATCATCTTACCTTGGATGTGGTGATCTTCTCTACATCTAGAGCGTAGTCCAGCAGCTGGGTGGAGGGGAAGTGCTGCTTCACAAAGTCCTTCAAGATCTGGACTCTCATGTCTGGATTGTTAATCTGAGGAAACGCACAATCCCTCTTTATTGTCAAGAAATAATAACAGCAAAATACATTTATTTCTCTCATTCTCATGCTTAAATTGGTTCTGGCCTCAAAGCTTCTTGATTGATAGAGAATTCATGAAAACTTCCTAGAGTTAATATATAATTCTGCTGCTGTCCACAATGGATGTGCACATTCTTGGGAGCTGTGACACTCACCGACTTGACTCTGTGTCCAATGCCCATGATCAGCTTTCCGTCCTTTTTCATCTTGTTGACGAACTCCATCGGCAGCATGCCGCTGTCAAAAGCCTTGCTGAACTGCTTTGCTGCAGCGTCCAGAGCGCCTCCGAAGCGGTCACCCTAAGGGGACAACAAGAAATCAAATAAATGTATATTCACTTTATGCAGGACATGCATCACCAGGAGCAGGATCTTACGATGGTGAGGAGCCCAGAGGTAAGGCTGGAGATGAGATCTTTGCCAGCTCGCGCACAGACAATAGTATTGTGGGCACCAGAAACAGCCGGGCCGTGATCTGCAGTCACCATCAGGCACATCTCAATGAACTGGCAGGCGTACCTCGGCAACCTGCAAACAAAGAGAAGGAAACTACACATGATATTGTGGTTCAAGGATTTTTAAAGCATTTGTTTATAAGTTAAGAGGCCGACCTCCTCTGGAACCACAGCAGACCCAGAGTTCCTCCCAGGCCTATTTCTGCCTTGAAGACCTCAGTGATGGGCATGCCCGCGTAGATAAGCTCCTGACCTCTCTCGTCACAGATGCTGGTCATGAAGGAGGCGGGCTTTCGGATAAGACCGAGCTCCTGCAGGGCAAAAGACACAAAGAGGAAAAAGAAAACATCACTTCATGCAGTCATAGTTTATGCTGTGTTGCAATTTCAAACAATATGATTCTGTCAAAGGTTTTGCATTTTAAGGACTAGTGCAGTGTCCGTTGTGAACCAGGTGGGAATGGGCTGTTTGTTTGGCCTGTGGTGATGCTGGTTGCAGCTTTTCTTTCTGAACCTGTAAAAGTGAGCTGTAGTAATTGAGCTGTGGTGAGTAAAGACCTGCTGCTGGACTCAAGAGGCCCCGCCACCTCTGCCGTTCACCTGTTTATTCAAAGTTCAGTCAAGCCTGACTCAGTAAACAAAACCCTGAATTGGAAAATCAGTTGTCATTGTCAAGAACATGCTGATGTTTGACACTGCACTCTCTTGGGCCCTTAACAGAACCATGCCATTCGTAATTCCTAATTTAGTAAGATATGTGTTGGTCAAGTGTTTCTCCATTTTAAGTATGTTGACAATAAAAACTTAGTAAGCTAAAAAAAACGAACTAGATATACTCACTCGTGCCCAGGAGTAATCCATTGGCACAGTGGGAGGAGGCATCTCTTCAGCTGGCAGGATAACTCCTTTGGCAACAAGGTCGTCATAAACAGATCTACATAGATGGAAAAAAATATTTAACAATGGAAAAATCATGTACTGGTGAATTATAATTTTAGTATGAAGAACTCAAGTTATCAGTATGACTGTGCACGGACTTGATTATCTCGCCCAGCTCATCAAAGCCTTTCGGGACGAAGGCACCAGCTTCTTTCAGAGCGTTGTTCTTAGCCACTGCCGTCTCAGAGGCCTGGTTGGCACAGGCTCCTGCATGGCCGAACTGAACCTGTGGGGGAGCGAAAAGTGCAGCATGGGTCAGAAATGTCATTAAACATGTATTCCTTAAAATCTCTCATTATGTCCTCTCACCTCTGAGGAGAACATGGTGGCACAGGTGCCAATACACCAGCAGACCACTGGCTTTGTGATCCTGCCCTGTTTAATAGCCTGGCAGATCTTGTACTCCTCTGTGCCTCCGATCTGTGGAAGACAGCAACAGATACTAGATGTAGCTGGAAAAAATCAATAACTGTCTTAAGCTTCGGCAGCACGTGTTTACATTACATTACATTCTTTCCTTACCTCTCCCAGGACAACAATCATTTTTACTCCAGGAGTGTCTTGGTAGCGAAGCACATGGTCAGTAAACACAGATCCTGGGTATCTGCAGAAGAGTCCAGAGTTACACACCAATTTAAAATCACAGGCTCCTACCTGCTCAAGGTAGAAGTCACATACCTGTCGCCGCCGATCGCCACTCCTTCAAAAACGCCGTCAGTGGTACGGGAGATGATGTTGTTGAGTTCGTTGGACATGCCGCCCGAGCGAGACACATAGGCCACGCTGCCTGGACGATAGAGTTTGGAGGCAAGGATGTTATCCAGCATGCCCCCTGTGTTACCGATTTTGAAACAGCCAGGCTTGATTCCCCCAACCTGAAAAAACAGGGATTTGCTGAGAGGAGAGAAAACAGAGGAGAAATCTTGAGCACTCTTGTGAAAACTAAGGCGAGTCTTACAGTTGCTGGTCCGATGATTGTGACGCCCTTCTCATCTGCTGCCTTGATGATCTTCCTGGTATGAGCTTCGGGGATGCCCTCAGCAATGATGGCAATGGTGTGAATCTGGAAGTAGTTGGAAATAAATGGTTAACGTTTGAAGTTTGCATATTTTTAGTTTCCAGATGGTAAAGAATTGTATTTACCTGTGGGTACTGCATGGTCTCCATGGTGCTGTCAAAGGCAGAACGCAGAGATGCAAAGCTGATGAGCACGTCCACATCTGGGTGCTTCTTCATGGCGTCTCCCATGTTCTTATACACAGGGATGAGGATCTCTTTATGGCCCCAATAGAACTTCTGCTTGTGGTCTCCACTGGAAAAACAGCCAGGTAGAAAGTGATTAGTCACATAGTGAAGCTTGACAGTTAAGGAAACAGACAGAAGATGCTTACGTGAATGGGTAGACCATAGCTGCTACAGACGGCTCATTTCTGGAGCAGACGTAATCAAAGTCCAGCATGCCTTGCACTGCCCGAGTCTGCATACCCCACACTATGGACTTGGTGTGTTTGCTGAAGAGGGTCGTTGCCTTGGCTACAGGGAAAGGAAAGTTGTTACAGACAGAAAGTGACGACAAGAGGAAGACAAGAATTATGATCACTACAAAGCTCAGGACGCAAACTGTCCATTTCAGTTTTATTAAATTTGGACTGCAGTGTCCTCCTGCTGTCCAGAGAGGGAGCTATAATACCTTGAACCAAGCATGATCACAGGGCTTCTACCATTTATACTGTGTCAGAACACAAAGTCCTCAGAGTACAGTGCAAGATTTTCCAATGCAGTAATGTGTGTGTGTGTGTGTGTGTGTGTGTGTGTGTGTGTGTGTGTGTGTGTGTGTGTGTGTGTGTGTGTGTGTGTGTGTCCTAACCAATGGGAGCTCCGCTTTTGGCCTTCTTTGCTGGCGAGCTCTCTACACCATTTCTGTTTTCCGAGAAAGATGCGGTTCTGCTGGATGCTGGAGTCTGGACATGACACGAAAGAGCAAAACAATCACTTTTTTTTGTAATACTATGCAATCATCTGTATTATACATGTATGATATTCAATCTCCTTGTCTTCTATACATCTAATTCTGCTTTTGAAGTAAATGGTGTGCACACATGTGAGGGCACACGCACTCCTTGCTGAAAGCCCACGCATTGCACTCTTAATGGATGCCTCGAGGCAGTCGCAGCGTGTAACTGTGTCTCACCACTATTGCAATGCTCTTACACAAAAGGAGCCATTGGGCTTCTGATACTCTAGTTCACTAAAAGGACAGTGATGACTGAAAGAGAGACATGGAAGTCTTCTGCTCACTCTGCCTCCACAAAGCTCCTCACTATTAGTGGATCTGATCATGTAAATTCGCTGCACAGTGAGCCAACAGGACAACACGAAGGCCTGTTTGTGTCCGTGGAGCCAGTTAGTGCCATACCGATGTGCTGCCGCTGGAGTTGAGCAGGAAGTTGGCAGTGTGGGCTGCAACAGGAGGCTGGTTGGGGATTGGCCTGTGGCCCAGTGCCATGCCAACAATGGCTGTCATGTGGGTTTCTGTGCCAAAGACATGAATGGGGATTCCAGTGGTCTTGCCTGAGGAGAGCGGGCAGAAGAGAATTAAGTGTAATACTCTTAAGACATACTGCCTTGAGATTTAGAAGAATCTACTGTGCAACGTACCAACTTCTCCCATCACTCTGAGACCTTCCTGGTAGTTGGGGCCTCCACGACGGACAAAAATGGTGACCTCATGCTCCTTTAGAGGCACCTGGTAGTCCCTGATGGCTCTGACAATCCCCTGGCAAAGACAAGGATAAACACTGTAATTAACTTGACATGCACACAGTAAAATAAGGCTACAGAAATCATATGAAACTATACCTTAAATGTTGCTGCAACATTTGTGAAGTTTGCAATGCTTCCTCCAATGATTAAAACCTTTCCTGGAAAATATTAATTCATTGAACCATTATTATAAGGGGAAAAAACATTAACTTTTATTATACAGTAAAAATCTGACACAGCAGTTTTCCTACCATCAGGGTGCTTCTCTCTGGTCATCAGCGACAGGATGGTTTTGGCGTAGTCGTAGGTCTGCTGTTCGCTGGGTGCTCCTGAATACTCTCCATAATTGGCCAGCTCGTCGACGCCACCCAGGTCACAGATTGTGTCACTACAGAGAAGTTTACACTGGTCACACATACAGCAGAATAAGCAAAATCTGCTGTACTATCAGCTCGGCTGGGACAGTCTTTCCAGCACCAACAATAAACTGAAAAAAGATAAAACTTCAGAGTGCACTTAGTGCGCCATTTATTTTGATTTATAACTGCACTGTTAACTGAAACAACAACTTAAATTGCACAAAGGGAATAATTAGTCATGGCTGATGTGTCTGCAAGTCACGCTTTACACCCACGACAGACGGCTGAGCTCAACCCTCCCGACTCTCAGCAGCATCTCAGAATCCATTTGAGATTTCAGCTGAACGGGGAGAGTCGGAGCTGCTGCACCATCAGTCTCACAACAGCACTGCTGGTATCGTCCCCTAATGCAAAACCCAATTATGCGTAGTGTAATCAATATAATGAGGAAAAGTCAGGGGACGACTTAAGCAACAAGGAAAAACAGCATTGAATTATAACTGACACATGGTTACTGGTGTCTTATTTATTTAGCATAGATGGAAGCAGGCATACGCCACTTTCGTGGTTCCAGAACGACCACGCCCCCTTTTGGGCTAAAAACTACGCTTTGAAAGTGTTCAAATAATGATTTAAAAAAGCGCAGTTTACGTTTTTCCTTGCCTCCGCAAAGACATAAAGAAACAGATGTGTTGCTTTAGTTCATGTGGTCAAATGTACATCTGTAGCAAAGATTTCATCACGGGTTAGTTAATGAAGTTAAAGGAAACAGTTATAAACTTGAAAAACAATATAGTGATTATTGATTGATTAGACTAAAGGGACACTCAGCAACCCCCATTTCCTTCATTTTCCTATGCAACAACACTAATCATTAATATGCAACAACATAATTTAAATATTTGCCTCCTATTCATATGACTTCGGCTCCTACTACCTAAAAATAAATACAGATTTCTTATTTTATGCTGTTAAACTAGCAAACACCTCGGAATTAGTACTTGCCGCCAGTGCAATAACCCCAAAAACGGGCGGAGTACCCGGATAGGCTGCTCTGGCTTTTGTCTGCAATGGGAATGCATTCACTCCCAGTTCAAATAATCCTGCAGCAGGCGCAGGGTTTTAATCGGCTCCGTTCGGCAGTGATAGAAACCCAACACCTAGATGAATGCGTTAATAACATGAGGCACTGGGGAAAAAAATCTACTGGAAATGGGAGTTGATTGCTTTCTTTTAGTGGGTTTACCTTTCTTTAAAAACCCACATATACGCTGAAATTTCAGTGTAAAATAGTTTTAAGTGGGTACCTGTACACGACTGAGGCACCTCCTCCTGCCACCATGGTCCAGATTCTGCCTCGGGGATTGAGCAGGGTGAGCTTAAGGCTGGCACCGCTCTTGGCATCCAGGTCAGCGATGTAGGCCTCCTGCCAAAGTCAAGAGAAAAGGTCAGTGAAGAGGAGAGAGAATGGTTACATGAAGGCTGAAAAGCTGGGAGGTTAATCAGAGCAGGGCTTCATAAGCACTACTTCAATTCATTGCTTGTGCTTGCGCCAATGTTGAAGAGCCAGTCAGTGGAAAAACTGAATAAATATTAACTGCGATGGAGGATGTGTTGTACATCAGGGCCACAGCTGGTGGCTGAGGGTAAAAAAAGCTCCTAATCAAAGACACCCGCAGTGTCACATCTCCACTGTCTCACAGCGAACCAATTAGAGCAGCCCGTCTGCTCCACAGACAGACCGTCTTCCAAACAAGCTCCTACACGTCAGCCAGAACTAGAAAAGGATTTCCTGTATACACAACATTTGAAACACATTATTATTGTTATTGTGATGCAGGTGATTCAACGCTAACTAGCAGGGGTTTTCAATTTTATTTACTCTTAAGTTACTCTCGTTTCTAAATAATTACAAAACTGTACCAATATAAGAGGTGGCATTAATATGTACAGGTCTCTAACAGACGTCGCTCGACTATTACACCACCTGTCTGTTCATACAGCCCTTCCTCATTAAGTCAACATGTGGCAGCGGGGACAGTGCAGGCTGCTACAGAGCAGGAGTGGAAGGTAAACTCACTGAAGTTATTATTAATTCTTCTTAAAGAAGAAACACAAATCTTTACGAAGTCAAATTCCCAGAATGAAACATTCATAATCTCAGGTGATTTCAATGTAGGTCTCAGTGAGAGGCTCTGCATATAGTCTGTGTCATAGTTTTATTTAACAGATGTTAAATAATTAAATCCACTTTCTTTTACTGTATATTTAATGAGAATGAAATTCTGAATGAAAAAAATTATGTTAAGTTACTTCTAATATTGGTCATTTTACATCCACTCCACAGCCAACTATATTTCCTCAGTGGACGACAACTCCAGCTCTTTGATGCTGACAGATTGAAATCTGATGCACTGCTGGAGGTTTGTCTCCAGCCGTCCCTCACCTCAGGATAGGCCTCCCTGCCGAAAGGTGGAGGGAACTCCACATCGCCCCATTTGGCCTTGCAGATGTAATCTGCTGTGGCATCAATCTTGGCCGCCATGTCCAGCACGTACACACCATCTTTTGTGAGCACTGAGGAGACGAAAGAAAACATGTGAGGATCTGTATTTTTGCAAACATGAACCCCGGATAAGTGGGTCCTGGTTTTATACAGACTTTGCCTTTCACATAAGTCTCGTCCCCCCTAGCTGACATCTTCTTCAGTGTCCTCTACTTGTACTGCACATCTTTTCCAACCTGAGATATTTGTTTTCTTTTTCTTATACATGTTAGAAATGTCATGTATGTCCCCCATTGCTCGTAGTGAATTCTCCGCACGATATCCTGTTATTTCACTCAGACACTCTCTGCACTTTTTTACCAGGGGGGCTGGCAGTAAAAGCTCGGACATTTGCGCTCTCACATACAGCCTCTCTGGATAATTTCAGGAGAATATCCAGAGTTCAGTGCATATCTCAAAGGCAGCTGATGTTAGCACAGGGACTGAACTTTAAATAGGACAAGGCAAAACTGGAGAGGACTGTGGTCGGGCACAAGCGACCCACAACCTTCCTGCTGTCGGTGCAGGAGGAGGAAGGGAAGTGAAGATGGGGAGTAGGTGGTGCGACATCAAAGCATGGCGAGCTAGTCTCAGGGTCCCCAACCACATCCTCAGCACCAGCTGCCAGGGGCCATGTACTGGTGCCCAATTACTCCATTATAAACAAGCTGCCTTCATCAAACAGCAAGTGCATGAATTATTCACTAATTTCCTCCCTCAATGTTAAAATATTGCAGAATCAACATCAAGATGATGTTTTTATAGTGCATTGATGTCTTCTTATTATGATCCATTTCCAATTCCATAATCTGATGAGACAGTTATGAATCTTTGTTGGAATCAAATGTGAATTCATCATCATCCCGATTGCCTCTGAAGACATAGCTTGTCATGTTACTACAGATTTTAGTAAAAATAAGAAACACCTACCCAATGGGTTGATCTCTAGGTATGTGAAGAACAGGTCTTCATACAGGTTGAAGAGTCCAACGATGAAACTGGCCAGGACCCTGCAGGGAAGCAACATTTTTTCTTAGGATGTCTGGTGACTTGCATTGCATTATCAAATGTTATAATCACATTAGAGCTGGAATAATGAGTCAATCAACAGAAAATGAATCTTCAGCAATGATTATTGTCTATTTGTCTAATGTGCCAAACATGTACTTGTACAACTTTCTTAAATATGAGTATCTTCTGTTTATATGATTGTGATTTGAATATTTATGGGATTTTGTTCATTAGACAAAACAAGCAATCTGAGAACATGAGAATTCAGATTCTCTGACATTCTGTGAATTGAGTTAAATGATTATTCATACGAAAAATAGTTTTAACCCTATGTTGTGTATCTAAGTGAATACACAATAACCCATTTAATTATCTCCAGACTGACTAAACATTCACAACACAATCTTTTTGATATATGCAATGTTATGAATGTTTGGTTTGGAGTAAATTATTTTTGGGATTTTCATTGATATTCATTTCAACAGTTCTAATTCATGTTGTACATTTCTTACTTATTTGCAAAATAAAAACGAAGTTAAAGTCATACGTATTTAAATCATCAAGTAAGTAGTTATTTTTTTATATTAAATAAACATTTCAATATGTCTAAGTCATATTTTTATGCTTAGAAAGCTTCTGGAAAAGCATAGGCATTTAAATTGTCAAATATCATACTATTGTTTTTAAATATTCTTACTAAATATATGCATTTCAATATTTCTAATTGATATTTTTATATTTTTAACTGATCTGAAAACTAAATTTTTAGTTCTTTAAGTGTCACAGGATGTCTCTTACATGACAGAGCCTTTTTATATAGTCTATGGACAGAACATGTCAGATGTGCTGTTGTATGCAATAGAATGTCCCTGTGCAGATGAGCGGGCAGCTGTACAGTGTGGCCATTATATTTTCCACATAATTCAAACCATGACAAATAACAGGCAATATCATTGAGGGATTGTTGAGGCTGAGCTGGACAGGAAACAGTGTACCTGTAAATTAGCTGCAGAGACAATGATTTAAGATGAAGGAAAATCTAATTTGTTTCCTCCTTCAAATGTCAAAACAGATCCGTGAGGAGTGGGGAGGGGGGTTGTTACTGCAGGAGGAAGAGGGGGTAGAGGTGGAGGAGGTAGGCAGTATTTTTCTCTCCTCTGTCAATTGTTGAGGCAGCCGGGAGCCTTTTGTGACCACGGCGGCCTGTTGTCAGGACTCAGACTGGCCCCTGGGAGAAAACTCTGACCCAGACCCAGAGTGACTCAGCTTCCCGTGTCTGATTCTGACGGGAGGGATGTGAAAAAAAACGTCAGAGTGCTGCTCTTGTTTTCAGTCTGAAGGGAGGACGAGGAGATAGAGTGTAAGGGGTGAGGTGAGGGGGTGAGATGGTGGTTGGCAGAGCGATTCCTTGGGCGACTTCTTCAATGTCAGCCAAGACAGCCAGTCCGGCCAGAGCCGGCCATAACAGGAGCGCCAGAGGAGAGATGGATGGGAGTGGGGTTGGAGGGGAGGAGGGGGAGCCACTGTATCGTAGAAATAAAATGGCAACGTGCTCTGAAAGCAGCGGTAGTGTAAAAAAGCCTGGGGGTGGAGGCTGATCGAAGAAAGGCGACGCAGGGGAGGGAATTTGTCATTTGTGTAATGGAAACCCCTCCACCCGTCTCCTCCTGCTCCCCCAACGTTTACTGCCAATATCGAAGTGCTCTCTCCCTTACGTCAGTTGAGTCATGCTTTAGTTCGTTGGTCAGGAGTTTAACAACGTAATGGATCATGCAGAGGTTTTTTGCATTTGAAAGTAGTTTATTATTAGGAAAGCAAATCATTTTTAGTTTAGATTTATACCCATGTCTGTGCTGCAGAAAGGTTGTAGTGGAACTGGAAACTGCCTTTTTTTGCTAACACTCAGTTACTCCTCCAAAATAAAATATATTTATTATCAGTTTGAAACAAATCATGTATTCTCATCTAATTTGAAAATGAAATGCTACTTTTAGGAGGCCGTTTGTATTAATCTATCCTTATGATACCATATTATTCATGCAACAAAAATTGCAGTGGAGAATAAACAAATCTTAGACAGAACCTTATATTTCACTAGTTTCCATCATTGACAGAATTCCCCTTCAATTCCTTTCAGTATCCAACTCACTTTCTCTTGTCGTTCGGTACGTGGGTCAGCAGCTCTTTCGTCACAGAGTCTTCGCTGATCTTTTCATCCACACCAATTAGCAGCTTCCTTGCCTTGGCGTCAACGTCTCCTACATCCACCCCTCCCTCGTGGTGAAACAGGACGTAGTCGCCCTCTCTGGTGGCGTAGATGCACATGTAGAACTCCTCCTCCTGAGCAATGGACATTCACAAAGATGTAAATTTATAAATGTCACTGTACCATACATTTAATACATCAGAACTTTTCATATTTATTAGTTGGACGATTGAGTCACACATTAAATATAACACGTATGATGAATGGTTTACCTGCTTGTGGGCGACAAATGGCTCGATGAGGAAGTTCTTGAGAATTCCCTTGGCTTTTCCAACCTGAGGATCATAAGCAAAATTATTTCTTTATTTTAAACAATAAGGACACTACAGCTGCTCTATGGTCTGTAGATTGTGGACGATTCCATAGTTACACATTCATTCTTTGTTTTCAGACATCATACTTTGGCTTGACTATTACCAAACACACAGCCACCACATGACACCAGTGAATACATGAGACACGTCAGGACGGAAAAGAAAAGAAAATGTGGTTATGCATGACTCACAGTCTCACTAGCAGAGACCAAGCTCATTTGGTGAAGCTGTCACTGTTAAAAGGTCAAAAGGCAAACAGTAAGCAGGGACTGACTGAGTGCAGCCAGCTGGAGAAAACAGAAATAAATAATAAAAGAGGAAGAGAGGGAGTTGCCATAGAAAGCAGGTTGATGATGGATGGAAACAACAGAAAGGCTATCTGATTGAAAAGGGCACAGGGGACTCAGACCTACTTAGATAAACACCACTGTTACTGCCTCGCAGAGAAACAAAACTGTGAATACAATTTGTATGCATGAGACTCAGATTAACCACTTGTGGTAATATGACTACACAAGATATGAAGTGAAGCAATGTGGTGAACTGCAGCAACCTGTCAATACGAATGATAATATAGGTGACAGGACGTGTTTCAATGCAAAATGAATATTAATCACAGCTACAGATAGCTGTGATTACTCATGGTAGCAGCATTTAGAGATGCTAGCTACTAAACAAACTCGCAGTAAAGAGTAAAGATTTCATATCTATTACAACTAAAATTGTTTAATTAGTTTACAGATTTATGTCAAAGACAAAAATAACATGAGTATATAGCAGTTTTAGGGAGCAGACATAACCAAGTGAGCTGAGACACTGTCTGCTCTGATTTCATTTATTCTTATTTACTGCAACCAGCAGCTGCTGACAGTTTCATCTGGGAGGCGATACATCCAAGCAATCTCAGTGTTGCAGCACACACACAGACACTACTCTTCTTCAAGACTTTATGAACCGTCCTTGTCTCTCCAGAACTTGTGTCTTGGTTTATGAGGCAAGGCGGTGTCTCTGTGGCTCAGTGATGGATCTTTTGTGCGGTGGTTATGCTGACGGGAGAGATGGAGCGTGTTTATTCACTAGCAGCACTTGCTTCAGCTGACTGGACTGATTTACAACCAGCAGACTAACACTAAACCCTTCAGCAATCTAGGTATGGGGCACAAAAACAACAACACAGAAACGCAGCGATGTAAAATGTGAGAGGGAGGGTGAAGGAGAGGGCAGGAGGAGGGTCTGAATAAAGCACTGGAAAATATTGATCGGAGGACTGCTCAGCAAAGTGCACCCCCTCAAATAGAAAGGTCAGTGGGGGTAATAGGCTGAGAATCAGCAGAAATGGAGAGGGTTGGTGACGTACGGTTGTCTCCATCATTAGGCGGGACTTCAGCCACTCTCTGACACCATTCAGGTCCAGGTTGACGCCGACCAGGCCCAGCTTTCCTCGTCTCTTGATCAGCTGGTCCGGCTTCACCACCAGCCTCTGATGGGAAAAAAAGACAAAAAACATGCTGCATGTAAACAAGACCAACAGATATCACCAGTAGTCGGATTTATACTCTATTACATTCACATCATTTATTCTAGAGTGCAAACTCATTGAAATAAATATATCAAATAAACAGGTTTTAGGAGATGATTTCTGTTGCTGTTATGTTAAAATGCTGTTAATTACATTTCAAATCAGACCATCCATTGCTCTTAATTAGTTGCCTTTAGATTCAACTAGAGCTGGAAAGATTAGCTAATGAATCCATTGGTCGATCAACACAAAATTAATCAAACAGGTCAGGCTTTTACAAAACAATCTATACTAATTTAGGGGATTTGGTTTCTTGTTCTTGTTGGGATGAACCATCTTCCAATATTTTTCAACAATTTATGAAGCAGCAAATTAAGCAATTCATCAACAATAATTAAAAGACATCAGTAGTTGAATAAACATGAATTAATGAGTTTTAGAGTGAGGCCAATGCTTCAAATTCAGTCACTGATCAGGAATTATTCATTGTGTTCCATCGTGTGCATTTGAAAAATTGCACTGAAACATTGTGCGGCTATGCTTGTTCATGCTTGTCATCTTAATTCACTGCATGAGACAACAGATATTTGCTCATTTAATCATCTTATCACTCAAATATCTGGTCTCATCATTAAAATCCCAGGCTGCCAAATAGCATCTATCACCTAAAAGCGGAGCTGCACATTATTTAAGAAGGACTCTCTTATACACGTCATTCCTCTATCTGACACGGATGCAAAATTCACTCATCAAACCACCACCACCAACGAAGCCCTGCATCCTCTCACTTGCAAGCCAGATAAAGCGAATGACTTATGACAGCGGAGCCATTAGTATCTGGGTGCTCGCCAGTGAGCGATGGAACAGAGGGCCGAGGGTGAAAGTTAATGTGATTTCCCAATCAATTCAATGGGAGCACATATCTCCGTGTATCTGCCCACCTCATCCTCCCGTACCTTCCAGATAAAAAAAACCTCTTACTAGAATGGAGAGACGGAGGGAAAGTAACGTTGTATCCTGAAAGATGAGTCACAGAGTGATTCAATTAACTTCTATTACAGAGCGTCTATCTGCTACAACTTTGCAATGAAGAGCAGCACAAGGTTGGGACCAAAAACCAGAACACCTCCCTATGTTTGCATAGAAAATACTATCTTTGCTGATCTCCGTGAGTGAATTGTGAGAATTTCTCCACATTTCCTGTTTTTGCTCTCTTCTCTGCTGGATGACGTTGCCGTCTGTGACGTCAGCTGACAAGCATCAAGAGGCCGATCTCCTGCGAGCCTAAGTAAATGTCTCTACTAGAGGAGATCATTCTCCACGAGGAGATTGTGCTTCAGTGGCATTTGTGGGCTGTAATTTTATAATATAACAACTGTCCTTGCAGGTAAAGAACATTTTATGTGAACACACTTTTTCCCCATCACGACTGATTCTTTGGTCTTACCTCTGTGAGCAGCCATGGGTGGTCCTGCACCAGTCGGGCAAAGTCGGTCTCAGGCGTCACTTGGGCATAACGGAATCTGTTCTGGACAGCTGCCGATGTGCAGATGTACTTGTACAGGAACTCTTTTCCTGTCTGCTCGGAGATGGCTTTGGCTGACATGACTAATTCGTCTAGACTGGTCATAGAGGAAAGAGAGGCAAAGAGAGATGAGATGGGAGATTGATTAATATAGATATGTGTGTGGATGGATGGATATGGAAAAGAAGCAATAAATAACAAACAGAAAAACAGTTTAAAATGACAAGCATTCATTTCCTTCAGTCATAGATATCAGTCCCCTAAAAAAAAGTTTTTTCCAATCAGGAACCATTCATTATTCCCTGGGAAATTGATGCAAGTGTCCAAAAGGCTCTCTCTCTCGCTCTCTCTCTCTCTCAATAACAAAGCTGAAAAAAATCCCTGGAATATGTGCCAAAATTTAATGGGCTTTGTCTTGGCCCATTTCCCATCCTTCTAACAAGTTTGCATGGAAATCCATTCAGTAGTTTTTGCGTAATCCTGCGAATAAACAAACAAACTGACAGGGGCGAAAACATGACCTGCTTGGCGGAGTTAAAAAAAAATGTCTGCTGTCAGATCTGTCAAGAAATGTTTTTGAGAGACAGCTCTGCGTTTGTATTCCCATGAGATATAAAAAAAACAAACTGACGAAAAGAAACTGTAACATAATGAAATGTTACTGCACAGAAATGAAAGAGATAGAGGCTAGAAAACCTAATTACATACAAACTGCATATTCAGGCATCTGTCACATCTTCTGTGGCACAGACAAGGAAGCCTGGGAAGCTAAATCCAACATAATTGGCCTCAGGGTTTTTTTTATCTGGTAATGGGCACGTGTTGCACTCAAACAATCAGATTCTTGCTGGAGTTACATCACAGTGTGGGACTTCAGCCTCAGCTTTATCTGACGTGACCCATTATCGTTATCATCAGAGCTGGAAATCAGCCCAGGCCATAGATTGTATCTATAAAAAACCCAGACACATCAAGTGATAAGAAATTGATTTGTAAGGTGCAAGGATTTCTTTGATTTGAGTGGCAGAACGTGAGAGAAAGCAAGAAACTTAATAACCTGTAATGGCATCTGTATATTTTACTGCTATAGGGCGGAGCTATGACCTTTATCCTTTGGATTTACACAGTGATGTCATGTTCCCACACACGGATCACACACAGGACACGTGGAAGTTTTCACAGCATCATTTGGGATAGTCGCTCATCTCACTTATCTCCAAACAATAACGTCTTTAACTATTTTCTTTACTTCTTTTCTCATTTTCTGTACAGATGAGACACATAACATGTAACAAGGAATTGTTTCTGTTCAATGGCAGAACCAAGATCCGAAAAAGAACTGAAGAGGTTAAACAAGCACTTGCAAAAATATGTTGGAGCCAGTATCCAGATCACAGACCTGTGTGTGCTGTCACCTGTCCACATCAGGTCTCGCCCTACTATTGATCATTTTCCATGTAATTTAAAATGTGAACGGTTTAATCTTGATTTTAATGCATCTTGAGTCTGTCTAATGATTCTGTTCATGCCTATCATTATTTTCACATATCTTCTTTGACTTTTGCTGTTGTTCTTTTCTACAAATTTTATTTCTAACACTGTCTCATCTTTTATATGTGCTCATGTTGCCTTCCTCTGCCATGATTGGTAAACACTTTGGCTCAATCCCTGTTTTTTAACGTGCTAAATAAATAAATAAACCTTATTATCTTAAAAACAAGAGAAAGTATCACATTCGATCCCAAACTGAAATCCAGTAGCTTGTAGCTGTCACGATCAAGAAAATAACATTGTTCTTGCCTAAAATGGCTTTTGCCTCTTTTAGCCCTCATTGTTTTACTTAGAAGATGTATAAGTTCATTCAAGTCAAGTTGATTGACAGAAATGTGTATGTTGAAGGTCAATTAATGGTCCCAATCATTTTTCCAAACAAAAATGCCAAACATGGCCTGCTTTCTTGTTTTCATTTGTGAGGATGTGTTGCCTTGTGTGTTGTACTAGTACAATTCATTTTCATAAACTCTGATGAGCATTCTCTGACATTTTATAGGACAGGATGCCCAAACAGAATGTTGGTTAATACCAGGACACCAGAGTACAAAAACATGGCCCATTAAGGCTTTGATACACCAAGGCCTTCCCTAATTACCACCTCTCAAAGCCTGACAACCACTGAGCACTGTGTAACCTTGCAGGGACAAAGCACCTGCACTGACTGTTCCTCTCATTAAGCTGAGAGCCCTGATGTCCCCTCAAACTGGACCCCCCCCTCTCTACGCTGCGGCCCTGGCAGCCGTTCCTTAAATGGATTAATGGGACTGTCGTGGACCTTTCTCACTATTGATCATCGTTGTCCCTGAGTCATCACGGCGCTAGTTCCAGACCAGGCCGACATGGCTCATCCAGAGCCCATCCTCTGCCCATGTATCATCCACTTGCTCTGCGCAAACGTACCTGTCTGTGGTGGTGCTAAATATCCACAAACACTAATAAACACACCGGTTCAGATGATGCAGTCACATAAAAAAAGAAAACACATCCAACAGGAGATGACAGAGAGATTATGGATGTTCCAATATCAATACCATCATCAGAAATACCTCAGTTACAATGTACCGACCCGATATCAAGTATATTCTTTTTACGCAGATAAAAATGCAATTTTCTTCATGGCACTCTAAAACAGAAGTTGTGCTGTACCCTCACTGGTTAGTACTGGTTTCATAGCGGCAAATAAAAAGTGATATCTGATCCAGATGCCAGAACTAGCTTAAATATCAGCAATTGGGCAATATTTAAGTCCCACATGTAAAACAGCAACACATAGCATATGTTTTAGAGGTGTCTCACCATTGTGGACAATTACAATATTAGCAATCTCACAAAGCATTTAAAGAACCATATCATAGTGATAAACATTTTCTTTAAAGGAATTTATTTAGTCTTGAAGTTGCTGCTGCACTGTTTCATACTATTACTGTATTTACTTACTTGAAAGATCTTTTGTTTTTATTTTCAAACTGTGGCTGCTCTCTAACAGCTATTTAAAAGAAAGTAGTTGTTGTGTATCCCGAAATGTGTTTGTTTCTTTTCAATTAAGACTTCAGTCTCTGTACGCATTTGTTTTTCAAAGGGTTTAACCTGACAATGACAGAAATCATCACTTCCATACAAGGTATAGTTAAACATAGGTATTAGGCAAAAGGGGTGGGACAAAACATAAGTTCAGCAATATATCATCGTTCTGACTCATGAGATACAATTATTGATATGCTGGCATCAAATCTAGATATTTCTCAGAATTTATAAATATATATAGTATGGCAGTGAATAAAAACACAAATTCTGCACTGTACCTCTTTAGGGGCATTTCATGTTCTTCAGTTAGAGATCTTGATGTATCGGTATTATGATTATCACACAATCTTTGCATCATGATATTATTGTAATCGCGAGCCATGTATCGCATATAGTCAATTACCCTCTGAATTCCACTCCTATTGAATACGATATACAAGTTGTGATCTTTTACAAGATGGTATCAGGTCTTTACTGGGAATCTGCAATTACACAAAGTCCAGTTATCATCAGTATCTCCAAGGGAAAAATCAGATCATCTCTACAGATCTAAATCAACTCAAAAATGCTGCAAAAGATTATATTTGTATCTTCATGTTCACTTTCAACTAATTACATAAAATTATTTTTAATCATTTAGACAAAAAACCTGCTGAGTCGGTTCTGTTTCATTCTTTCATTCATTCATTCACAAACCGGTCAGACAGCAGTGCTCCTGTCTCAGTGTGAGAGAATCACCACTCAGTGAAAACTCTTATTCACACCTCCTGATAACTATGATGTAACAAGAGTTCAGGTTCAACGTGGGCTGAGCTGCTCAACTTGTTTTTATATCTCCTGATCTTTTAGAATCTGACACAAGACAGAGTTACAGGAAGTTAAACACAAAATAAACACTTAAGTCATTGTTTACCTCGCTTTAGATTTGCCTCAGACAGCGGTAGAAGTGTGTTTTTAAGGCCGGATGAAGGACTTCTCTCCGCGGTGCAGCTGCTTCTCTCTGGCCGACTGGCAGTGCAGGAGACCGGTGGTGCCGGAGGCTGCAGCTTCCTGGGAGTTTTGTCTCCATCGCCCATCTGCCGATAGGTTGGCTGATGTTTCGTGGCCTCTGATTGGCTCGTTCCGCACCATGCTCTATTGCTACCTTCAGGGACTGCTGGAAATTCAATAAAATGTTTGCAGCAGAAAACCATTTGTTTGTCTTTTGGTTTTAATTTTTGACATCAGATTTGTATGACTTAAGAAGATATATCAACCTGTGGATATTTGAAATTATATATTCATGCCCACATAGTGAAATTGTTTTAGCCCAGATTCGGCTCACACTGTCATTCTGCCCACATGTGGAATATTATCCGTTTACCAAATATCTGGGCCACAAGTAAGCCATTGCAATACCGCACGTCAGCCAAAAGTGCCAGAGTTGGACTACATTTCACCAACTGGATTACATATATGGGCCACATTTTCTATTTAACAAGTGGACCACTTTAGGCTCACATTCATTTCAGCAATGCCTTCTTGTGGTCTACATCCCTATCCTGTCCAGGTAGAAATTTGATTTTTGATGGACATTTACTCTTAAGAAAAATCTGAGATACTTGCACTTGCACTACTTTGGCATTTCCATGCAAGTTTATACACATGTAATCCACTACAGTTCAGAAGCACTACAATTGGGGATCAATAAAAAACTATCTATCTATCTATTTTCAAAAATCTAAATATACAAACTACACAACAAGCTTATACAAACAGTGAGTTGTTCTAGATGAACAGCATGTACAGTATAGGAAATAGTTTAAATTGACACAACCTCAACCAACTACTACAGTGAAGTGCTAAATTAGTGAATCATCTATTATAATTATAATAATAGTGATAGCATAGGGCCTAGATTATTTTTCTAAAAACCTTTCCCAATGTTACTTAAAAACTTTCACAATTATTATATTATATTATATGTATTTTTTATATTGTGGTTTTGCTATTTTCCCTAATTACATGATGTGAGTACTGAAACAGAATATGTCAGAATTGTATTCTTTTTTTCCTCCGATTAAAATCACATCAATTTCCCAACAGTTCCATGTCAGATATGCGGTCCAAATCGAGTCAACCGTTTCCTGGAGGTACGTGAAGGCAGCACAGGTTTCTTCAGCAGCTCCCTCACACACGCACCACTCGAGAGACAACAGGGCATTTACCCGCCGATGCTGATTGGCTGCCGTTATTCTTTATCTCATCAGCAGCCAATGATAGAATGAGTTGATCTTGCACACTCACCATTGCACAGACTGAGGTGGACTGTGTGACATGTGGGGGCCAAGGTTCTCTCACCTGATCTTGGCCTATTTTTTGGCTCAGAGAGTGCAGTGCAGTATAAAAGCACTGACTTAAGTGTCGTTATTTTATTGATGAAAACAGAAAGTTTCCTTCTCATCAACACTATTTAAAATCTAATGTATCTTCCTTTTACAGTGTCCACTGCCTTTGTGTAGAGTTGGTTATAAATTTTAAAGTTTTGTGCTGACACAAGGCTGTGGAGTAAATATCAAAATAATACCTCCTTTACTTTGTTTAGTTTATTATCTGATCAACACAGACTAAAATAGATTTGTTTTAAATCAGTGTAGATGATAATTGTATATTCAATTGGTCAGACAGAAACAATGGTTTGGTGAAAAATAACATTTTCAATTTCTCTGCAGTGTCAGAACAAAATCAAGAGCGTGATTGAGTCATTTAATTACATGTTAAATGAAAACCAATTTAAAACCAAATGTCTAATAGTGCATTAAATGCAGAACCAAGGCTGTCATTAGCAACGTCCACATGACTGTTAAAATCACCTACTATAATATTTTGTCATTGCTAAGAACTAATTCAGATACAAATTATGAGTAAGGGGCAGGTGGACGATGTATTAACTGTTTTTCCTGATTCCCGTCTTACGATAATGAGAATTTCAAATGAGCTATAACTTCTTTTAGGTCAAGGGCTGTTTTCTAAGTCAGATGCTAACCCTAACAATATTTATAAGCATGATAAAATAAGAACAGGTTGCTGGTTAAGAGTAAGTTTAAATGTGTTAATGCAAATAGTTGACACAAGAGATTTCAGCTGAACACTGGCTCACAGGCAGCTCTCTGGGTAATGGTCAGTTACACTTTACCAGACTCAAAGGAAGAGCGGACAAATGAAGCAATCCAGTCTGTGGTTCAATGTTTAAAAATACAGTATTTGGGGAGTCATCGTGGGTGTGTCATACTTTGCCACAAAGCCCTAGAGCAGACAGTGCAATTACTGAGCGCCCTCTGGTGGTTTATAGTCAAATGTTACACCTAGATGCCATGAGAAAACTGCCATGTGCCGATAAGCTGTCCAAGATATCAGCCTGCATGCTGCATGTCATAAACGTGCACTGACAGAACTGAACACACAGTGAAACTGAATTACTGGAGCAAAGCAAGTTCTTTTCTTTATTAAGTTTAGAAAACAAGTGCAAAAATAGTGATTCATAAGAGCTACAAAGAGTAGGGGTTGCCCTTCAGAAATTACCTTGACATGGGACACAAATTGAAATGCAATACATGAAGGGCTGTTCTCAGGGGATAAACGGGATCAATGGTGCAGTCTTGCACAGTAGAAAAGATTGCAAAACATGAAATTCTTTTCACAGCATTTGAGTGCTAGAACAAGCTGCTGAGACAGATGCCAAACTCATCAACAAACTCCCTTTTAAACTATAGACAGTGCAAAGATTTACATAGAAGATCCTCTATAAGTTACATTCAGTCTAATGCATAACATTGCTTCCTAGGCTGCACACATGCACACTTGCATGAAAATAACTGTTTATTTGAGAAATTTCAACTAAGCCAAAAGAAACGCCAGACAATTCTGTTGGAGAGGCGGAGCTACTTCTTTTCAGAAATGTGTTAATACGTTGCTACTGTTACCGAGATGCATGCAAAGTACCTAATTAACTTTCACGTCTGAATACTGAGAAACACCAACATGTATAGTAGAGGAAATGTAAAGTTTCAGGTAACTGTGGAACTGAGTGAGGAGGCTATACTAGCTATAACTGCAGCTAACGAAATCTCAGCAAATCGGCAGGTACTGCAACTCTGGCACCGATGTGTGAGACAAGACACTGAACACTGACAACAACAACAAGCCTAACCCAACTGAAGGCATCTCGGGTTGTGGTGCAAAGTAACAGTAAAGGCACACAGCTCGTGGTTATTAGGGTGGCTATTACGATATCCCTATACCCTGCACAAACACACAAAGCTCGCACAGAGTACGCCTAAGTTTTAATTCACCAGCCATCCCAGCCACACATCCCCGTGTTTTGCCATTTACAGAATAATGCACTTGGACTTCTTTTTCTTCTCTGGTTCTTTTTTGGTCAACTCCGGCTCCTTGCGCCTGTAGAAGCTGGAGAAGCAGGCCGGGGCGCAGATGGGCTGCCTGAGGCTGAGCAGCCACCTTCCCTCACCGTAATAGGTCAGCAAGCCAAGCTCCATCTCCACATCCACCTCCCCCTTCTGGCCCTCCTGCTGTAGAGCCAGGATGTCCAGGAGATCCAGGCCTGTTTGAACGGACTCTACGCCATCAGCACACCCTAGAGTGACATGGGCGCGGCTCCCCAAAGGCAGGGAGGCAGCTGCAGGGACAGCAGACTCTGCCTCCTTTTCGGCATCATCCGGCCACAGCAGGAGCTGCTCCTCGGTGAGGGACACTCTGGCACCGACGGTGCGAGGAGTGACAAAGAGAGCGCTCAGTGCTAGCTCGAATGTGGAACCATATAAATCTTTAACAGCCTAGAGAGCAGGAGAAGAGGGAAATATTAAATAAGATTCAGTTTGATTCAAACATTTATTACACTGCTACGATGTTAATGAGAAATGTTTACTTAACAGTGCGGCTTATAATTTGAATATGTTGCTTTCAGTTTTCATAAACAAAGAATGAATTGACAGGCCTTACTTGCTTCTGTGCATACTCTTTGGCACCCTCAGCTTTCCCATAGTTGCAGAATTTGGTAGTGCAGTGGAGGGTTCCTTTGGTTTTAAAGTACTGCTCCAGATCCACCTCTTTATCAGCTTTACCAGTGACTGTAAACAAAAACACAAGTTCGGTGGCATCTTGGTTATGCAAAGATGAGAGACTCATCGGCTTAGATACAGTACTCAATGATGCATTTGACTTTTAGGAATGACATTTAAAAAACCACTCACAGTCCAGCATGTGTGTCTTGAAGGCCTCCAAGGTGTCCAGTGTTTTAAGGAAGTCCATGGATGTGCACCGAATTTTGTCCTGGACGGACGAGAGAAGAAAGAAGCCAAAGTAAAAAGGGATTGACATTTCCTCAAGTGGACCCTTCATGGCATCCAGCTGGGCCTCCTCTAGTCCTCGGCTGTTCTTCGTTGTCAGCTGTGCTACATCGCAGCTCCATGCCGTTTGCGGCTCCAAGAAGATAGCCACAAGATGATGTTCCTCAGCAATCTCCCCCATGCGGCCCAGCCTGTCCTGGCTGTGGTTGGTGTCGTCCACCACTATGAGCACAGGCAAAGTTTTTCCTGCAGTGCAACAGCTCACCACGGCCTCGTCGAGAGCCTTGTATCCACTTGCAGACGATTCTGGATTCTCTGGCTTTACACTGTGGTCGTCAGCACAGATGACAGAGCAGTGGTCTTTGTAGGCATCAGCTATGGCACGCGCCAAGAAGCTTTTCCCACTCCCTGGCAGGCCTCGGAGGACAATTAAGGTGCGAGAGGTGCGGAGGGCGTCTTTGGTCTGCTCTCGTTCCAGGAGGGCAAAGGACAGGGAGCCAGATGCAGGGACAGTATCTTCTTCTTTTACAAGCTCAGGATTGTTCTGCTCAGACTCAACGACTTCTGCTGCTACTGCTTCGGCTTCCTTCAGAGTTTCAGGCTCTGCTTTTTCAGGTTCAGCTTCCTTCTTGTCCTCTGCAGATTTTTCCTCTTCAACTTCAGCTGAATCTTCCTCCTTCAATGGCACAGCCTCTGTTGGCTTTTCTGAGGCAACTTCTGTCACTAAAAGCATCTCGGCAGCCTTCTCTGTGTCCGCTGATTTTTCTTCTTGCACCTCATTTAGAGGCTCAGCTGCCACATTGTTTTCTGCCTCCTCCTCTTTGGCAATTTCTGCCCCCAAATCCATTGCCTGCAGTTCTGCTTTGGTCTCCACTTGTTCTGGCACAATCTCTTCTTCGCCGGCTGGTTGTGCATCTACTGGCTGCTGCAGCGTGACTGGTTCAGGTAATGTTTGCTCTTCTACCTCAGCTTCTGGTTCCGATTCTGTCAATTTCTCTGGCTCTGGCACAGAGACACTCTCTGCCAGAGTTGCTTTCACGGGCAGAGGTTCTGGGTCTTTCTCTGGCACAGGCTCCTGTTCAGGCTCTAATTTTTCTGGTTCTGCCTCGAAAGCTGCAACTGGGTCAGAGATCTTTTCAGATGACTCATCTGGTTCTGGTGAAGCCTCTACAATGGGTGCTGACTCCAGGTCAGATGCATCTTTGGGTGAGCCGTCACCATCTGCTTTCTGCTCGGACAGCGCCACATTTTCTGTCACAATCAGCTCCTCTGTTTCTTTAAAGTTTATGACTTCTGTATCATGGCCGTTTACTGCCAGCTGCTCTGTCTCTTCAGCAGCAGCTGGTGGCTTCTCAGGCTCTGTGGACTCTTCTGGCGCCTCTAGTTTTGACACAGCCTCTTTTTCCATTACAACCTCCTCTTGCTGTGGAGATGCATCCAAAACCTCACTGCTCCTTTCAGTATCCATGTCTAGCTTACAGTTTCCTTTTCTACACCACCAAGTACCTTAAATGAAAGAGAAACAGTTAAATCAAAGCAGTGATGACATAAGATTGTCCCATTATTGATGATAAATTCTCAGAAACTTGACAATAGTTTCTCAGCCGGCACAATATTTTTGTTTATGCCAGAAAAACGGAGCAAAAGAAGAGAAATCAATAACGACTGATACATTTTCATTTAAAAAAATGTACAACAGCACAACACTGACTGGGTTTTTGGACCACAGGACCTTTTAGAAGCCAGGTTGATCAGGATGTGGCTCAGGCGGTAGAGTGGGTTGTCCACTAATCAGAAGGCTAGTGGTTGGATTCTCAGCTCACACAATCCACATGTCAAAGTGTTCTTGGTTAGATACTGAACCACAAATTGCCCCTGACGTTTTTAAATGCAATCCATTTCCCATAATGTCTCATACACTCAACATCCACGATTTACATACATTTACAATACGAGTTGTATTGTAGAGGGGGCAATCTTTTTTTAATATAGGATATGCATAACTTGAGAGTCCAACAACACTGTAATTTTGGAGTTGGTTCAGTGGTATTGTTGTGTCATGGTGCACATATGGTGGGTGGGGACAAAATGCTGTTGCAATTACATTAAATCTTACTTTGATTTTTTGTGTTGAGAATATGTATTCAATAGTCCAATTAGACAGAGACACAAGCAAAGATATGTTGTGAAAAGATCTTAGGGAAACATGAACAGAGCCACATCATCCCTGCAAACACAGACAAAGGGTAGTAAGGAAAAATGGGGCACCGCAGAAAAGTGGAATTAAATCAGACTACAGCGACCTCCTCCGTGTGGCAGGATCTCATTTGACGAAATATCATTTCTGTTTGTGAACAAACGGTGGATGGCACCAGATGTGTTAAATCTCATCCTGCCCTGACAAAAAAAGGGGAAGCGCTCACAACCCAACCCAATGTGGTGACACACTAAAAGGTAACGTGACCGAAAAACCAACCTGCAGAGTTAAAGGCGACATCAACACGTTCGATCAAACTTCTTCCTGTTTCCTGTTGTTTGTGTTGAAGTTTTAACTCATCGTTCCGCACGTTAACTAGATAAAGAGTCGAGCGTGACGCTGAGATGTTTTGAATCTGAACGCAACATTTTACAAACAGCACAATGTGGCGAGGCGGGCAGCGACGCGCCTCACAAAAACAAGCCTGCGCGATGACAATGTGGATTAAACGTGAGCAGCCGCCATGCCCTCACCACGTTAATGTGCGAGAAACGAGTCACTTCGCATAAAACTGGAGCGACTTACTCAGACGGTTCGCAGTAGGAATGAAACGAAAGAACAATGGAGGAGTCGAGGCGGTGAGAGTGACGGGCTTTTGTTGGCGGAGGTGCCATCTTACCAGGGCGCTGCTGCAGAGGGGCTGTGGGTGTCTGTGGCGCCGCTGACCACGCGTCTCTCTCCGGGTACAATGACAAGGCAAGTCCTGGGCGCGCAGGCACGCGCTCCGCTCTTCAAGAGGACGAGGCACAAAAAAATCCCGGGAACGCGCAACTGGGCGTGGTCACGGACACACCCCTGAGTAGCGGAAGAAGAGCACTGGAGAGATATTCTTTTTTTTTTATTAAAGCGATATAAAAATCTTTTTTTTTACTCTTCTCACATCTACAGTGAATCTATCTATCCTACCATACAATACAATTTTATCATTTTACATAATGTGCTGTATATATTTGATCATTTTCTGTGTTATGTTTGTAGCCTATAGATTTTTTTTATTGATTCTGTATATATTTCTTTTTTGAATCAAAACAACCTTAAACTTTTTTTTTTATACCGCTGCAACATTTCTCCAAGTTTAAAATGTATTTTTATTTAACATTTTTAAACTTTATTTGTACTGATATTTGAAATAGGACATGATATGGACATTGAAATAAGTCAAACTAGAATGACGGCACTGCGGTTTTATGCCTCCATGTGCAAACTGCATATTTCTACATACGTCTTTTGCAGATTCATATAAAGGTCATTGTAACCTCTGACAACTGAAACATAATCACTTAATATCTACATCGAGGGGGACCTCTCTATGAAGGCCACCATGTTTTTAACATGCAATTTTTCACTATTGCATGAAAAAAAATGCAAACCTAAGCACTATCCTTGTAAAGTAAAAGGACGCAGTTGAGAGGAAGCTTGAAAGGTTGAGTAACATCATCTATGACTACGGAGCATTACATTTTGGAGTGACACAGAAAGAACGGATAACATCAACAATGGAAACCAAGTCCAGAAGGCAACTGGAACGCTTGATACAGGAGATGAGTCAGCTTAAAAAGCAGTGGAAAAGAGCCTCAGTAGAGCAGAGAGGGGGAATTATGCTGCAGGAAGCGTCAAGGGCTGACTGACAACCTTAAGGAGAGTAAAGCACCAAAGAACAGCTTGAAAAATAAAAGAATGAGAAATAACTTGTTTCTTTAAAAACCCCTTCAAGTTCATGAAATGTCTCATCACCACAAAGAAGGGAGGAACCCTGAAGACCTTAAAACAGGACATAGGGGAGCCCCTGGAATCTGATCCAAAAAAGGCATGATCCGTTAGCTATTCCATCTGATATCCCACCATTTGAGCAGCCAGAACACCAAATGGATGTGAGCCCTCTGAAATGGAAAGAAGTGAAGAACACAGGGTGGCGGGCAAGAGCGTCATCAGCCCCAGGCACAAATGTTGTCCCGTACAGGGTATGCAAGAATACTCCTGATGTTCTACACTTTCTTGTGGAAATTAATCAGAGCGGCATGGGTGAAGCAAACAATATCCAAAGCCTGGGGCAGAGCTGGAGGAGAATGATACCAAAAGAGGAGGACTGCTCAAACATCAGCCAATTGTGCCCATCAGTCTCCTCAATGTATTAAGCAAGATCTTCTTTAGTGTCATAGCCCAAAGGCTGACAAGTTATCTGGTAAAAAAACCAGCTGGTGGATACATTGGTCTAAAAGCTGGAATCCCAGGGTTCTCTGCATGTTTAGAACACATGATGTTTAGCATGATCTCTGAAAAGTGAAAAGAAAGATCTACATGTCATCTTCCTTGACCTCACAAATGCATTTGGTTCAGCACCATATAGTGTCCTCTGGGCTGCTTTTGACTTCTTCAAAGTACCAGAGCAAATTTGATTAGAGTCTACTTTGAAGATCTGCAATTCTGCTTCACGACGCCAGATTTTGCAGCCATATGGCAGTGTCTTACAAACCAGTAGCAAGTCAGATTTACCTTTAGCCTCAGCATACCCTCAAGTTTGGCCTGTATCGTTGATTAGAAGGCTGATGACTTCATGACGGTAAGGCGCACAACTGAAGGTATATCCCTAACATCCGCTGGTGGCCACTACTACATGCTTCAACTTAAATTTAAAAAAAGGATTTTTTTCATAAATTATTTCATATATCTTTATATTTTATAGATAGAAAGATAGAAAGATACATAGACTTAGAAGGAATCCAGAGAGTGCACATATTAACAGACAATAATTAAGAGTGCAAACTGATGTATGTGTACGTGAAAACATCAAATTCAATCAATCAAATTGATTTATATAGCACGGTATCACAACAAACAGTTGTCTCAGGGTTTTGCAGAAAAGTCCAAGATCTTAAGAAACACCAAATCCAACTTGTTCCACACCGAGCAAGCATGAGCAACAGCGGGGAGGAAAAACCCCCAGGTGGAAAAAACCTCCGGCAGAACCGGGCTTGGTGTGGATGGCCTCTGCCAGGACCGGTTGGGGTGATAGAGAAAGAACAAAAGGAAATAAAGGGGGGGGGGGGGGGGGGGGGGGGGGTGTCATGGCCTTGAATCCAGCCCGGGAATCTCCACATGGACGTTCGCATGGACTTCCAAGGGTGTGGGGGTCCCCCTGGGGCACCCCTGCCTCCCTCATGGTCCAACATGCGCAGTAGTAGGACCCATGGCTCCAAAGGTGAGAGGTCCTCAGGCGAGAGTGCTGGTGTCAGAAGAGGATGAAAACATTTATCCTCTTCTGACTTTTTTGGTCCACTCAGACGTAACTGGATACATCCTCATTGTGGTAGTTGTTGTTGTGCTTCATAAAGAGCCTGGTAAGTTGATTGAGAATGGACGGCGTAGTCTCTGGCTTCTTTGTGGAGACCGAACTCCAGGTAACACGGACCAATCTCGTGAAATAACCAGGTCTTCTCTACACCGCCGTGGAGGAGAGGGATCTTGTTTTCCCTGCTGAATTATAAACACCTTGGTAAGGTTCTAAGGCATTGTCCACATTGTTCTTTATTCTCCTCAGTCAGATGCTGAATAGAAGTACTTGGCTGTGCCTTCCATACAGGTTAGTCACTCAGAAACATAATATTGTGCTTCAGAAGCGAGGTTGGGTTGAATATTACATATAGAAAAACTGTTAAGTCTGTGTTAGCCCAGAAAATATCTATAAGACTCATTTCCGCATCTTTTTGGAGAAATGATACATACACATTCATTTCCTTCTTTCTGATATGTGGTCTGTGAGACAGCATGACCCAATTATTTAGATTTCAAGCATGAGTTGTGAAGAGGATATCCATATGCTGCCATTACTACATAACTACAAAACTGTGTTAAATTACTTACTGTTAATACAGTTTATTATGTCTTTCTGTGCCTTTAGGATACCCAGTTTGAAATCCTTCATCTGTGGACGCAGCTTGTGTCCTCGGTGGTAATACATCAGTGCATATTCAAGTTCTCCCATGTAGAACAAAGCCTCTGCCTTCTGGTACAGTCCCTATAAAATAATGACAAAATAAATACGAAGACCTCTTTCATACATGAAGGTTTTTTTTCTAGTCCTGCTGTTTACCTCACAAAAAGTCTTATCATCTTTGAGTGAAGCTTCTGCATCTCTTAGAGCTTTTTCAAATTGCCCCATGCGCATGTAACATCTCGACCGACAAACAAGGCGATTCTTCTCATCCGGATTGAGAGCCAGCGCCTGAACAAAGACCAAAAGCAAAGTGTTATACGCATTCAAGTTGTACTGAAATGTTCATATTCATGGATAGCAGATCGGTTTGAAATGCAAGTCACTTTATCTGGGTGATCAACCACGAAGAATGACAGGACATGACAGATACCTTGTGAAAAAATTGTTTTTTCACTTGTATGGAGGCCCGTTCCCACCAGTGAAAGAATGTAGAAATGTAAAGGTGGTTACAAATTGATCATTGCTGTATAAATACAATCTGATCCACAGTGTATTTGTCAGTTAAGATGGAGGTTGATGACACAGTACTTGGTAATTGTTTTTGCTGCACTACTGTACTGGTATTTCTTTTTGTCTAAAACAAATTTATTCAATACAAATTCAACATTTATTGTCATGACTGAGGATAGGTTAGCAGTTACTTACTGCTGTGAAGTTCTCCACAGCCTTTTCATCCTCTCCTTTAAGGTATAGCTGAGTCCCTGTGGTCAATAAATTACAGAACCTTTGGCCTTCACAGTCTTCATCAGAAGACATATTAGCGATTGTTATTGTAGTGCTGATAGCCGATATTTGTTGTTGCACTGTTCCTGGAGGTACTGCAATGATCAAGGTCAGTTTAATTCCTTTTATTATTTTATTCTTTGGAATGTTCTTACATTATAAGGGTGTGTGTCTTTGATCTTTGTATTCTGATAGATGATCATAGACTGTATAGGAAGAAACAGATCGAGTAAATGGCGGTAATGCACTTTGATGTTGGCTGCCACACACCAATAAAACAAACAAAGAAGAATAAGAAGTAGATCAGGCTGTTTTAGGTTTTAGTTTTTTTTAGGTTCATCTTGGTGATGACGGCCTGGAAATAAAATCCTGCCTGATGACTGCACAGGGTATTCAGCCATCATAAATGCGATTCCAAACAGTGCTCAGTGCAAAGGGAACCGGGAACTGTGCAGGGAAGAAGCAAACAACAGTTCATCAGGTTGCCGGAAGTTGACAAGAAAAACTATCCATCAGTCAATGTACCTCACTGGAGCGCTTAAAAGAAACTGGAGAAACTGCGACTGCAACAGCCCTTAAACTGCTTGGAGCATATGTGATTATGGAGATCACAAAGGATATATATGAACTTATTCTGCAGAAAACATTTTTTTCATAAGGACAACGATGTAAAACATGGAACCAAAGCATACACCTACATAACAAATGAATGTAGTTCCACATTGTATTAAATCTATACTTGATATTTAAAACAATTTGATTTATTATTTGTCAGCTGCAGTCCCTAATGCTGTTTAAATGTACTGGGTTCTTGAAGGTGGGTACAATATTTACTCCATCCTCATACAAATGGAATTGAAAAACACTACTCAATAATGGTTAATAAAAATTGATAAACATAAAAACAGGTTACATTTAAACCTGTTTTTAACCTTATCTTTAACCTTATTTTTACTTTAGGTCTCCCTATTACAGGGGAGAATTGATAGTTTAATAATTTTCACATATATTAGCACATCAGCTACATTATACATACCTGCCTTCTTAGCTTTCAAACATCAAGACGACTGCATGTCTGACGGGCCTTGTAGAGTTAGATACACAAACATCACTATACATTAATGGTATAAGTACCTGTACCTCTTTATAAGTTATTAGCCAGGACAGTTTTCAAAATAACAAGATATCCCATGAATATTAAACAGTCACAGTAATATGCATCGTTGCAGTTGACATCCTGGAAGAAGAGGTGGAGGAAGGTCCATGTCCAAGAGCAAAACAAAAACATATGACAAGTTCTGCACTTTCACCTCAAAAAGATAATTATTAGGAATAATGACTGTCTCTACAACCGTTCACAATATACAGGCATTATACAAGCCCTCAAATTAATACTATTTCCCATCTCAACTTGGTGGAGTTACTCCTGCCTGTGAACAGGCTGTCCTTTGTTGGGCTGTCTCCTCAGTTGTCTTTTGATTAAAATATTGCTTTTTATTTAGTACACCATAACCCTAATAAGTCTAACAACAAGTTTATATAATAGGGGATAGAGATTAGCAAACAATTAGTTCAAGACAGCACTATACAAGGTTTAAGTTAAATAAAAGTACAGTATACCAAACTTTTACAAACACAACAAGCTCGTAGCTCTCAGTCAAACCAGTGAACAAATATTATATTAAAATGGTTTACATTTGAAACTAATGACTGGTTATTACATATACCCAATACCATACCATCTCTTGTTTAACTAGGACATACACATTGGAGCCAGCGACAAATTTCAAAAGGCTGTGTAGAGGAAAGTGGATTTACAGATCCTAGCTCTCCCCCTCAAGTTTTACATTCCAGTGAAGCCTTTCTCCTGTATTTATCTGCGGAGCAGCAACTAGGCAACCGTTGGAAGCCAACAAACCCCGTCAAGGTGGGTTGATGGTGATGATAAGCATCCTGCATGGCAGCAGCTGGAGCTCAGCTTCTCCCCCCTCGCTACATCCCAGCCAGTGGACTGCATTGCTGCTGTGACTACAGTGCACAGATAGCTTGTGAAGGTTGAAGTATTTTGGAGTTCTATGCACCAGAGGTTGGCAATACTCATTATTTTGTAAATTAAGTAAACATACATCTAAGTTTGAAGGTTTTTATTGAAAGAAAGCTAAAGTATAATAAAACCCACAATATCAACTAAGGAACAAAAAGTGTGTGTGAGTGCACTGTATTGTTTTTTGTTTGAGTTTTAGTGATGGCATCGGTCATGTTTTGCCAACATAAAAGACGTCCCCTGCTGTTACTGCTCTGTGGAACATAATTACAGACATAGATAACTGAAGCAATTGCCAAATGCTGTTGCCAGTTAATTACAACTTGCAAACTGATGTATGTGCACATGAAAACACTTGTCCTCTTCTGACTTTTTTTGTCCCCTCAGTCGTAACTGGATACATCTTCATCGTGGTTGTTGTTTTGCTTCATCAAGAGCCTGGAAGGTTGAATGACAAATATCAGCCAACAAAAATATACTTTAAATGCTCAGCTGATTGGGAAAGGGAAGCAGACAACAACAGAGTGGGAACCTTCTGAATTGCATTTGTGAGGAAGTCGTCTTCTTGCAGTTTGGCATGGGTCAAAGCTCTCTCAAAGCTGGCGACGCAGGATTCAATATTTCCAAGTTTCACTGATGTTAAAAAAGTGGAGAAAGTACTATTAGAGATCAGAACAATAAGTTGTTCAGTGACAACAGCTTCAAAAAGCAAATAATATCACTGTTTATCACATGAAGTATTCAAATTCAGACTAAGAATTACTTTCTGATTGCGCCAACAACACATTGGCATTTATATGCCATTGGTCATCAGCAATTTCATCAGCTGCAGTGAGAGAACGGATGCCGTAGTCTCTGGCTTCTTTGTAGAGACCGAGCTCCAGGTAACACCGACCAATCTCGTGAAATAACCAGGTCTTCTCTACACCACCGCATAGCAGGGGGATCTTCTTTTCCCAGCTAAATTATAAACACACAGATAAGAAAATTAGGTTAAAAAAAAATGTCACAGATAAACAAATCATCTATTGTCACCATTGTTCGATGCAAAGCATTGCTTGTGAAAGAAAGGTGTGACTATATGTTGCGTATATATTTTTACATGTGTTTTGCATTTGTTTGTTTTTATAATTTTCATACAACTCAATGGCCTGTGTGAAGTCTCCAATTTGGGCATAGACTCTGCCAATGTTGTCCAGTGCCCGGGACATTGCCTCTGGGTGATTGCTGTGGAAGAGAAAAAATTGTTGAGCATTTTTTGTTCTATACTGTCTATATCTATACACTTGTGCTGTTTCTTCTGATTCTCACCACTGTTTAGCCAACTCCAAGTCTTTTTGGTGATGTTCTAAGGCGTTGTCCATATCTCCAAGCTCGATCAAGGCATTCCCAATGTAACTGTGCAGGCTGCCCAAAACATCTTTCTTGTCGGGTACCTCTTTCTCAGACCATCTCTGCACCTCCTCCATGACTTCTTTTGCCTTCTTGAGACTACCCTCCGCATTTCCCGAGGTCAACTCTGAGACAACAAACATACATTTAACATTTTTATGCGAAGGAAAAAGTCTAGCCAGAAGCCTGATTTACCTGCATCAATGACATCCAGGCTCTTCAGCAGAAAACGAGCAGGTTCACGGGGAGCTTGAGAAGGCTGCTTGCTACATTTTTTCCCCGTGCGCTTACTCTGCCTTTCCCGTTTCCCAGGTTTCTTCTGGTTAAAGAGGTCGGTGCAAGTGTCAAGATATTTCAGGGAGGTCTGAATGACGTCCTGCAGGTTTTCCCCACCCTTTGTTTTTCCATTTACCAAGCCTGATTTGAAAGTGACAGCAAATGTAGTGTTTATTTTATCTGATAGTTTCAAATATAAGACATAGAGACAAAAAAAAAATCCTATTATTAGGCAAATATGAATCACACAGTACCTTCAACTTTCAGCAGGTTTTCAAGATATTTCTTGTCACTGTAAAACTCTCCAAACACCTGCCTGGTAAACTTCTCACTTTTGGGAGTCTTCTGGGTCTGGTCTTTGTTCTCCTCGGTCAGATGCTGAATAGAAATACTTGGCTGTGCCTTCTGTACAGGTTAGTCATTCAGAAACATAATATTGTGCTTCAGAAGGAGGATGTGTTGAACATTAGAAAACTGTAAAGTCTCTGCTAGCCCAGAGATTGGAGAATCAATCCTGGTTGCGACACAGTAAAATGAATTGGTGGCTGTATGCGTGCATGCTTCTTAAACACTGGGTTACTGAAGGCGAAAGTGACTGTAAGACTCACCTCATCTTTTTGAAGAAATGATGCCCCTTCATTAATTTTTGGTTTTACGGAGGTGTGGTCTGTGAGACAGCAGAGAAGACGGAATGATTTAGATTTTAAGCATAAGTTGTGAGGAGGACATTCATATGCTGCCATTACAATTTAACTTAGTTAAAGGTTCAGTGTGTAGAAATTAGTGATATCTAGTGGTGAAGTTACATGTTGCAGCTGAATACCCCTCACTTCACCCTCCCCTTCCAAACATGAAAGATAACCTGTGGTAGCCTTCAGTTGTCATAAAAACTAAAAAGGTTTGTCCAGTTTGGACTACTGTAAAAAAATATGGCCGCCTCCGTGGTGAAAACATCAGTAGGATTATTTCATATTCTGCCAATAGATCCCTTTCAACTAAATCTTACAGACTGGGCCTTTGAATTACTTACTGTTTATACAGTTTACGATGCCGTCCTGTGCTTTTTGGATACCCAGTCTGAACTCCTGCATCTGTGGACGCAGCTTTTGTCCTCTGTGGTAAAACACCAGCGCATATTCAAGTTCTCCCATGTGGTACAAAGCCTCTGCCTTCTGGTACAGTCCCTAAAAAGTATGATAAAATAAATACCAAGGCTTCTCTCATTCATTTTGTTTTCTTTGTCTAGTCCTGCTGTTTACCTCACAACAAGTCTTGTCGTCTTGGAGTGAAGCTTCTGCATCTCTTAAAGCGTTTTCAAATTGCCCCATGTGCAGGTAACATCTGGACCGACAAACAAGGCAATTCTTCTCACCAGGTTTCAGAGTCAGTGCCTGAACAAAGACCAAAAACAAAGTGTAATACACATTTCAAAGATGTACTGAAATTTACTTGCAGTGTATTCTTGAAAAGCAGATCGACTTGAAATGCAAATCACTGTATCTGGGTGATCGACCAGACAAAATAAGAGGAAAAATTACAGATACCTAAAAAGAATGATGAATCGAGATTCTGAGATAAAACACATATGTATGTCAGTCATTTTTTTCAGTTATTAAGCGGTGTAAATAGGATTCCATACAAACAAACCCACTTATAATGGTTGGCTTCATTAACAAGATCAATGAGATGAAAAGGTAGACTCTTGCATTACAATAGGGAGAAAATGTATAGTATTGGTCATATATATATATATATATATATATATATATATATATATTTAGTATTGAGTAATGAGGCTGACACCGATATTTTTTGTAGAGCTGGTTACTATTTGAGAGTTGCTGTATAACCAGATCCAAAGAGTATTTGATAGTTAGATCAAGGTTTGTGGATGACACAGCGCAGAAGATTATGGTTTCCTTATGGTTGGTAGTTACTCACCGTTGTGAAGCTCTCTGCAGCCTTTTCCCAGTCTCCTCTGTGGAACAGAACATTCCCCAAGTCCATTAAATCACTAAACACATCCCTGGACTTTTGGCCTTTGCTGTCTCCATTCGTGTCAGACATTTTCATTCACTTCAAACAGTGCAACACTAAGACAGTTTAACTTTAGAAGGTATGTAAACACTTCAATGTCTCTGGTATCCTAGCAACAACCAACAAACCAGAAGCAGGGCAAACATCGCCATCTGTTGCCCATTTAATGCAGCACCCTTGTAACACCACTCGTAAATTGTTGAAATCTATTTTCTAACTTACAAATGTCAGTCCCTTAAACATGCCTGATTTTTTGCATGAAGATCCGTGAATTATTCTGTGAAATCAATAAAAATGTGGAAGAAAAAAGTGAAAGGTAAATCCTGGATCAGCATTGAAATTTTACGGGTTCTTGACCAGACGCACACAGCATCCTTCCATCACATTTCTAGGTAATCGGTCCAGTAGTTTTGTGTAATCCTGCTAATTAAAACACAGACAAACACCGATGAAAACATAACCTCCTTGGCGGAGGTAATAATATATACAGACATTACTCTACCAAAACAAAAGGACACAAAATGTTGTTTTGGGTAAATCCAGAGGAGGCCAACTTTATTGACATGGCTGTAACTTTTCAAGCGTAAAGAGAGGATGGTTTCACCTTAAGGGCAAAAACAATAACAGCAAAGATGAGGCTTTTCTTTTCTCCAGTAAGTGCACCAAAAGAACAACACACTCATCAGGAAGCAACTGAACATCACTAGGTTTCACCATCATACCGTGCCTGACTTTCTGCATATCGCGCCATTATTCTATTCCTATGCTTATGTGCTGCATTGAGTAATATTAACATATGGTATTATAAAAATGCCTTTTCAGTTTGGAGAACTGTCAGGGAACATAAAGAGCATGTTTTTCTGTGCATTTCATGCAGACCATCTTCCTGAATTTGTGTCAAAGGGATGCTCGCGATAGGTGCCAACTTTCCTCACCAATGATTCTATCAGACAGGAAATTTACAATAAATATACATAACAAAATTAAAAAAGGAAAAAGATAATCAAATATCACAAATCAACACTTTACATTCCAGTAAAATGTACAATGCAGCAATCTGTGAATGGCAACATCAAACACAAAACCTGTGAGAACAAGAGGGAGGGACTTAGTTGGCAATAAAGCCGGCGCAGTGGTCTCCACTGCCATCTTTCTTAAGTGTGCTTCGGCTGTACTCTGTGTGTGTGGGTCTAGGGTCCAGCTGTTGTGTGTTTAAAAAAAAAAAAAGCTCAAGTGATGCTATTGGCTTGACAGTTTTCAGTGAGGACTTGTAGCAGCCGACTGTCTGACTGACATTCTTCAAAAGGGGGGAGGTGCTGCTTGCCCAGCAATTAAATTTCATGCAGAGGAAAGCCCCTCAGCAATAAGTTCACATGAGCTGTATGATAGCTTGTTCAATGCTCTGTTGCATCTCAGGAGTTTCCCCAGGATGTCACTTCCTGTACAGAACCATTAAAGCACAGATAGAATAGCTGCACAATCTAAAACACTGTTACATCATTTGTAGCGGTGTTGTTAGCCATTACTGACTTTCAAGTTTGTTTCATTCTACAAGGAAGAAAACCAAATCCAAAACCAGTAACACTATCCACTCAGTCTGAGCCATCATGGCGTCCTTGATATACAGGCATTTAAACATTTGCTGCATGTGGTCATTGGGTTGCATTCATTCAGTCAATGGCATAGAAAAGAATCTCCCTTGCAATCAGTCAGTAATTAAATATGGAGGGTAGGTCTGGGGGTTGACATTGTTGAAAAATCCTGTGGTAGTCTTTGTTCGGGTGGACATATTCTCCAATTAACCAAACTGGAAGAAGAAATTTCCTGGTCCAGATGCTGAAAAAAGAAACATATTTCAATAACTGAAATAAATGTACTTTATTTTTAACATTTGACAGAAAACATTGCTTCTCACAGGGTTTTCTAAACAAATAGGAAGATAAATACCTTCAAAACTAAAACCCCCTGGGCCTCCAAAGAAAGCCTTGAAAATGTTGTTGGCATCAAAATCTGAGAGAGAGAAAAAAATACACGTAAGAATCATCATCGACACAGAACTTTTCCACGTTTAATTTTCTAACTTTAAAACAAACAGTTGCTTTACAATAAGAAGGTGGAGTTGGCTCAAACACAATTTGTATTTAAATCTGTTCACCCTCGAGACCTCCCACCCCAAGGCTTGCCCGGGTTCTGACCTCCCATGTTCATGCCGTCGTCCTCCAGATCCTGACCGCTGTCATAGCGAGATTTCTTCTTTGGGTCTGAAAGCACGCTGAAAGCCTCGCCCACCTCCTTGAACTTCTTTTCCTCTTCTTTCTGCACCTCAGGACTTGCTCCACTGTGGCGGTCTAATCAAAGGAAAAGAAAACATGTCTGTGAACGACACATAAGATGGTTTCTTTCTGTATGAAATTAGTTTTTTTTCTGTGATAAAGAACCTGGATGATGTAAAAGGGCCCGTTTGCGGTAAGCTTTCTTGATCTCTTCTTCTGTGGCGTTCTTATCCACCCCAAGCACTTTGTAGTAATCTTTTCGCTTGCTTTTCTTCAACTCCAGCTGCGCATTTTTCAGGAGGTGCTTATGTTCTGTGGAATAAAGAAAAAGAAAGAAAGAACAGGTCAATAAACACAAGTAGGAGCAATATTATTTAAATGGCAGAAGGAAGCAAACAAAGCCAGTGAATAATGTTTAAGTACCATGAATTAAAAAACAAAGAGAAAATACAGTATCTGTGCTGAATGTATGAGTCTGATTCTCACCTTTTGTCTTCTCTGTCTGGTAAACTTTCTCATAGTCTCGCACTGCCTCTTCATACAGCTCTGTGTCCATGTAGCTGCAGGAGAGTCAGTAATTGAATCGATAATCAAATATAACTTGTGATCTCTATTAACTACAGAGTTACGTATCTTCGACATACCACTGTGCTCTCCGTAAATAGGCCTTGATGTAGGTCTCATCCAGTTTAATGGCCTTTGTGCAGTCTTCAATGGCCTGATCTAGTTTTTTCAGCTTTCAAAGAAAAAAGAAAGAAAACACACGCAAAGCAGCGTTTAAGATACAAAATCAGTGATTCGGTTCTCTTGATTTGAAATTAGAAAGTACAACATAGCAGAGATACCCAAAAAACTTTATTTTAATGTCTATACTTTTATTAAAGTCTGTGTCTCTGCTAACCTTTAATGTTTGACTAACTGAAAGAGGACTTGTGTGTGTTGTTCTATTGCATGAAATTACATCACTGCAAGTCTGTAACAAGCCTAGCATTTATTTATGGAGGTCTAGCATATTCAGGAGTGACAGTCTTGGGTTTTGTTTGCTTGTGGTTATCTCATTTATCCAATAGACACATCTCACTCTGTCCTTATTGGCTACTTGTTTTGTTTGTTTAGGGCTGTTCACGTGTTTATACTGATCCAACCAGTGGCATCTCCTCTCCTGTGCATGTTCCTCACCTTAGATCCAACAGTGGCCCTATTACAGAACAGTTTGGCATTAGTCTTGATGTTGTTGGGGTCTATCGTTAGTGCCGCAGAGTACAGCTCATAGGCCGCTTCAAAGTTCCCCTCCTTGAACGCCTTGTTCCCTTCCTCCTTCTTGGCTTTTAGTGCTTTGGCATTCTAGGTGAAAGACAGATAAGAAAGTAGAAGTCAATCAGACTTAAAATGGATCAAAGGAAACCACACTGTCATATCTTCTTAAGCTATTTCTTCTGACAAAAGCAAATTTTTTTTTGCTACATTTATAATAAGCGGTTTAACTGTTTCATAAAACTTGTCTACTGAATTACTCACTCTGCATGCGAGCCGGGCCTTATCGTGGTCAGGAGCCATGCGCAGAGCCTGTACAAAGAACTGGACGGCTTTGTCAATGCAGTCTTCATAGTAGAGACAAAGACCACGCACGTACAGAGCATCCGCATTAGTGGAGTCCATTCGCAGAATATCACTGAACGTAAACAAATAATCAATATTAATGTTAAAAGAAAACAAACAAATTTAAAAGAGACATCTTGTTATAATCTAATCAAATACGATTAAATGTGGAATGTAATCATACTATCAGTGATGAGACCGTGTTCAAGAATGCAGCGGTGTAGAAACTGAAATATGAACGTGGTAACAGACATGCCTTTAATTGACGAGGGCAGCCATAGCTTAATTCTGTGAGAATGGCTTCCCTACAGTTTCTGGAGGTGATCCCCAGAGAACCGAAGGCTGCAATCACACATGCACTGCAGTACAGATTTGTTTTTCTGACATTTTCCAAAGGGCCTGTATGTGAGAATGCTATATTCTGAGTTAATTTCTGACAAAGTTCCTGGAACATTCCCTGTCAGGCCCCTAGTAAAAAGTCCGGAAAATGTCAGGATGAGCCTATGTAAGAATACAGCAGGAACATGTACAGAAAGTTCCGGTGAGGGCGTTGGTGCATTGATGATCTTTCTAACACAAGACAGACGCAAAAATTGAAGAATAGAAATTCCTCAGGATAAAAAAAGAGGCGTAATAGACATAGAAGACTCAAGATGTAATTTTGAAAGACAAGATTAGAGAGCTTTAAGTGATTGGGACCAACACCTGTGTCGAAATGCTGTAAACAAAAACACTAACCACAGTGGAATTTATATGTCATGTCCTGCCTCCTGCATGCTCTACCCAGGCGCTACCCCTCTCCTCAATGTTCTGGAAATGTTCCTGTCGGTGTGAACACGTCTGACCCGGACAATCTCCTGCTGCATTCTTCATATGTGAAAGGCAAACTCCGGAAAATGTTCACACACAATTTTTCCGATATTTTCCGGAGTTCAGCTTTAGAGAATCTTTTCAAAGCAAATTAAGGCATTAGGTATGACATGGTCAGTCTTATTTTACTTCACCCAGTTAATCCAATAATAATGCAAAAATAAGTGAATTACCAAGTGTCATGAAGGAACTCTTACCTGGCTACAGACTGAGCTTCTGGGTAGCGTCCCAGCAGGGCTAAGCACTCTGCTTTCAGTATCTTGAACCTGTGACAGGCTGAGGCAGACTCCAAGGCACGGTCCATGCAAAAGACAACCTAAAAACAATCAAGGCATATTTGCAGTCTGTGTGACGGAAAGGTTTCTAGTGACATTCAAATGAGAAAATGAAGTGACTCTGTAACCACTGAGCAGCTTACCATCCTGAAGTCCCGCTTGTCAAATCCAATCTCTGCCATTCTCTCATATTCAAGGATGGAATCTGCAATCTTCACCTGCCAAAGGAATTTGTGGTATTCAGTGACAATGAAAAATACCTCTAGTAGTCAGGTGACTTCAATGCTCTGCAGCTATTACTAATTACTACATAAACTTTGGGTCAGTGTAACCAGTAGTTGCATGAATAACCTCCAACTTTCATTGATGGTATTTCTGGCTGACCTCCTCCTAAACTGCTCAGTTTTTCACTGTATCTACACTGGCTTGATGAAAGCTGATATGATAAGGGATATGCAATTTGTCAAATCATGCTCTCTGACACAGAGGCCAACTCACTTCCTGCTGGGCTTGGCTGTTATCTGGCTCCAGCTCCAGAACCCTCTGGAAACAGCGGCTGGCAGCCATAGCATTGCCAAGAGACAGGTGGCACTTGCCCTCTCGCAGATGGCCCTGTGGGCAAAGGACTTAGAGTTCACAAACTAAATAGCCTGTCTCAATTCCCCCCCTTGTTAAAACCAGCTGGACAATGTGTGATTGAAACTAAACCATTGCTATCTTTAACTTACTTCACAAATGTGACACAGCCTATCTACTACACACGGATACAAATTAAATTTGATTGACAGTTTTTAAAGGGATGTGGTATAGCTTATGTACTGAAGAGCCACATAATATTATTATAGGCGGTTGACCTAATTTGCACTGAAACCATGTTAAATTACAGTCACAGAAAGAGAGTAGAAAAAAGCAAGATGAACGAAGGGGCATTCATAAAAATAAACAAATTCACCATTAACCTAAATGAAAAAATGTTGGATTAGCACAATTAGAGGAATCAAGATGATCAAAATGTTAAGTCCTCTGCAACTGTAAAATGCCAAAGAAAATACATTTATGTGAGACATTACAGTTTAAATATGTAAGCCCAAAATGCAAAATGAAATCACAGTTTTCTAAAACAATTACAACTGGAAGTTGAAAGGTTTATCTGATTTTTGCAGTAATACTGATAGATAGTCTGGTAGTTTTCCAGTCAGAGCTTTATAAATAAAGAATTATCAGTGAGAATCTTTCTTGCTGACAAGCCCACCTGACGTTACTGTATAGAGTGCAATGATGAGTTCCATTAGCATCACCGGTGATCAATCTCAAGGCGGAGTGATAAATGGAGTCTGATGCATGCCTACATATTACATTACAGTAGTCTACGACTGACATTAAACTGCCTCAACAACCCTTTTCTACAAGACATGGGAAAGATGATTCTGTCTACAGAAAGGTAGCCAATCTTTCGCCTGAGTCGGCAAACAAGATTATATAATTTAAAACAAGTGGATACTGTAGCTCTGCAATGTTGTAAACAACTACATTCAAATTTGTGTAAAAACAATGTCCAAGGTTCAAGTTATAAATTCCCATGTAGATTCTGTTTTAAAGCTATCGCTAGCTGAATATATGTAAGACAAGATTTCCAATTTTGAATTAACATCTTCTTCTCCACAACCTACCTTCATGAAGGCGTTATCTAGTCGCACTGCTTGCTGGGAGTCCTCTAAAGCCTCTCTATACCGGCACAACATCATTAATGTGGCAGCCCGGTTTCCGTAGTAACTCGCATTCTTTGGACACATGTCTGGATAAAACACAAGACAAGGCAGTTTTATATATAAAACACATTTCATACACAGAGGTAGATTCACTGTGCTGTACAGGGACATTAAAAACAACAGAGAGACAAAATGAAAATAAATCAATTTAAAAGAATAAGAATAATAATAATAAAATAATAAAAGAAGTAAAGAGGTTAAAAAAGATGAAAGAAAGAGAAAGTATAATTCCAGCACAAGTTATTTCACACCCAGCATCAGACAGAACTCTAACTATTGCTGCCTATCCAATAAAAAAGGCCAACATTATATCCAAACAAAAGGAAGCTTCATCTGTACTATTTAGGGGATAGTTACCTATTGCCTTGGTGTAATAATTGAAGGCTTCTGCATAATCCTTTTTGATATAGAAGGCATTGCCTTGCTCCTTGAAGACCTCGGCGTCCCTGTGTCAAAGTGGACAGAGGACAAGAAAAGGCTTAAATGGAATGAAGACTAAGAATGAAAACAGAGCAGAACTACTTTGGGTGTTTGCTTCACACCTAAATCTTCACAGTGCAAAACCCTCAAGCATGAACGTCACATTCCTGATCAGCTGACAATGGGAGCATGCACAGGATATTGTGAATGACCGAGACTCTGCTGCTGGCCCGAGTTGGCTAAACATAGAAAGAGCCAAAGCAGCAGGGCACAAGTGTCCACACCAGTCAAACACGTAGTTATTCAGTGAGGCAGGGCCAGGAACATATGACACCATGCTGAGCGACCCTGCCATGCCGGCCGTTACTTTTTTTGGAAGCCCTTCACATCACGACCACACAGTGAGTGAACGCTGTCAGTAACTCGTGAGCCAGCCATTGACAATTCTGCGAATAAAGCAGTGACGTGAAAGCAGCGCACAACAAAACAGATCCACTTTTACGTTTGACTCGCAAGCGCAGATTTGTTCACATATGTTACAGCCCAGAAATCCAGCGCAGCAGCTCCCGGCCAGTGGGAACGTTACCCAGGGCCACAGTTAGCCGTGTTAGCTTTCAGTTAGCGACATGAAAACGGACATGGCAGGGACCGTGTCACCGCGCGTGTCAACCACACGCGTGTGGTAGACGCGCTCCGGCCGCTGACACCACGGTCCTCGCGTGTCGCACCTTTCTAATTCCTCGTCGCTGAGCAGGTCCATGTCAGGGTCCATGTTCACAGCATCACAGGTCTCCGTCGCCATTTTGCCGTGGACTGAGAGGGGGCGGGGCCACATTACTGCAGTCGGTTACGTAAACTGTAAACAGGAAGTCGTCCGCGAGGGTAAGAGCAGCTAGCTGAGCTCGTAAATAAGAATAAACCCCCAAAACTCTGCGGATATTCTCATAGCTCTCAAACAACAACGTCTGTATTTGATTATACGAGTCAGTGGGAAACAGTGTAGTCGAGTCAGAGAGGTTTACACGACGTTTAGGACCGTGCGTGTTAGGTCGTCTCTCCAAAAGCTAATGCTAAGCTATTTGTTATTGTCATGTACTGTAGACTGTCACGACTTTAGCAGACGTCGTTTCGCCTTCAATTATCATAATGACTTACTATGTATGCTAGCAAGCTACGTATTGCTTCTATGATACTTTAATGTGTCAAACTGATTTAACAATAGCATCGCAGCTACGTTGTTACAGTGCTTTGTAAAGTTGTAATCAAACACTTCTCACGTGAGTTTTGTATCCCTTCAGATTTCCTGAGAAACAGTTATGGGCAAAAGCTGCAAGGTGGTGGTTTGTGGCCAGGGTGCAGTGGGTAAAACGGCTGTTTTGGAGCAACTGCTGTATGCCAACCATGTTGCAGGTATACTGTTTTCACTTCACTGCATTATATGTTGTCCACTCTTTTGCACTGCTGAGTGATCAGTAGTTTCTACATGGCATGCAGACTGCTGAACAGACATAACCGTGTTGTATGTGTTGCGATTACAATTTGTCAGGAGTTAATGTGTAATTAGTAGCATTACATATTTCAATATACGGTACAGTAATTGCCATGAACTCTTCCTGGTAGAATGGGATATCCTAACAGCTGTTCAATAATTGCAATCTTTGCAGAAGCAATTGTACATAGAAACTGTGTTTCTAAATACAAGCCAAGGTAATTACAATAAATAATCAACTTGTTAATTTAATTTTTTTATCATGCAGTTTTTTTTTCAGCAAGGGCCTTGGACAGTACATCACACCACATGACACACTCCTTTGTAATTATCCATTGTCAGGTTCAGAGCCCATGGAGACTCTGGAGGATATCTACATCGGCTCCGTAGAGACGGACCGTGGTACACGAGAGCAGGTGCGCTTCTATGACACCCGCGGACTCCGGGACGGAATGGAGTTCCCTCGACATTACTACAGTTTTGCAGATGGCTTCATACTTGTGTACAGCATCGACAGCAAAGAGTCCTTTAAGCGAATGGAGGCTCTCAAAAAGGACATAGACCGTCATAGAGACAAGAAAGAGGTGAGGACCGCACAAATTTATATACTCTATTAGCTTCATATGGGAACTGATTCTTTAAAAAAGCTGGATGCGTCAATTTGCGTCACCAAATTGTTCTAATCCAACAGTAGTAATCAGATTGTCAGTCACTGCTGTTATCTTGATTTTGATTTTGGGTGACAGTAGCATGTAGTCCAAGAGGGACACAATTTAGTTTCTTAAATATTAGATTTTATAAATTTGTGACTCAACAAATTTGAGGATTTCTGGCATTTAAAGGCATCACATTGTGTTTGTCATTGGTTGATATGCTGTGGAATTAGATCTATAAATGATGAACTAGAAAGATGTTTCCTACCATAGCTACAACTCGAAATACAGCAGATGGAGTGACGTGCATTGATGTTGGCAGTGCCACACATTATACTTAACCTGATTATCCTGATCTGCAGGTGACCATTGTTGTGCTGGGTAACAAGCTGGACAAGCAGGAGGAAAGAAGAGTTGACTCCAACATGGCTCAGAACTGGGCAAAGAATGAGAAGGTCCGTCTGTGGGAGGTGTCGGTGGTGGACAGACACACGCTTATTGAGCCCTTCGTCTACCTGGCCAGCAAAATGACCCAGCCACAGAGCAAGTCCACCTTCCCTCTCAGTCGCAACAAGAATAAGGGAAGTGGTTCTACAGACAGTTAAATGACCAAACACTGTTTTCATGTTCAAGAGGGAGGAATAACAATGACCTTTATTTATAGAGCACTTTCAAAATTTAGATTATAAATTGCTTCACAAGGCAACAATTAAAACAAGTCATATAATCATGAGACACAAAGAGAATAGTTACAACACTTAAAAGACAGTTTAAAGAAATTTAAAATTCAAGTAGAAGCAGGAAAGGTCAATGATAAAGTATGGACTGAGTTAACCGACCATATTTCCTCTGACAGATCATTCCAGCGCCTTGGGGCCATTACTGCAAAGGTTCTGTCACCTTTTTTTAACTTCACTAAAATCTTATGATCAATTCAAAAACGTACAGGGAGCTTGTGCAAAGAGGCTTAAAGAGGAGTGGTGTGATCACTCCTGTTAAAAGCCTGGCAGCTGAGTTTTGAAAAAGGGAGAAAAGGTGTTTTGAAGGGAACCATGTTTTACAAGAGGATCAGCTTTGATGTCATGAAGGACTGAGGTAGTAGAAGTTTGAGAATGTGAAGAAGAGGAAAGGCAGAATGAATGTATGGATATTTATATACAGTGAGCTCTGTAGGTATTGGTATAGGATCCATATCTGATGTTTTGGTGAAATACAACTTTAATCATGAATGAGTGAAAATGGTGATCTTTTTATCCAATGTGCCATATCAGCAAAAGAAAAATCTATGAATTTAAGGTGTTTTGTTTGTCACTTCTATTTGATCAGGCTGAATTGTGTTTATCCACAGTCTTGTAACCACTATAGCTGATAAAAAAAAATGTGGTACTTGAATCACTGACAATCAGCATTTGATGGTTACAGATGAATTGTTCTCACTGTATAGATGAATTTGGATCCAGAACACATGTACACTGGCTATTATTTTATGTACATGTACACACAGACTGAATCATAACCCGCATCAATTTTAAATGTTGCTTTAATATCATTGTGTTATAAAAAGTATCAAAGGTGAATAGATTTATTGATGATGTACAGTGTGCTGTTTGTCTTGCTCTGGAGATTTGTTACACTATATACAGTAAATTCTGTAAATGATTCACTGTTGGATGTTGTAATGATTGACATTCCTTACCACATATGGCCTTCTGTACAGGCGTTAGAAATATGAATATGAGATAAAAGATGTTCAGATGAAAGGCAGTTTCTGCAGGCTCAGGTGCAACTTTTCCATCTTGACCACACATTTAAAACATGGGTATATATAGTAAAATGTCATCTTTAACAATGTGACTCATCAGTTACAGTCAGTGCTGAAGTTAAAGCTAGAGTGTTTGTACTGAGCGGTAGATTAAAACCCTTTAGACATTTCCTGACCTGTTCATTCAGGAGGCAACACAAGGTCAAATATGTGCAGCTTTTATTATTTGTTTTACTGAAAAGGGCAAATCTGCTGCTTCTGCTGTCTTTAATATTCATGTATCATATTCTGTCAACCCAATGTGTCATTCAACCTTTTTGTTAACATCGAACATTCAAGTTTTCCCTGAACTGTGGTCACTTGATATTTGTTTGCATGTAAACAAATTAAAAGATTTTTTTCCTAGGCCTGATCAGAATTGTTTTATGTGTATGGTTAATGTCACGTGTAGTTTGTTTCATGGCCAGTAGATGTCTCTGACCTTCCACTGAAACTTTGAAGTGATCCTAAGAATGTAGTTTCTGACAGTTTCATTTCAAGAGAAATGTGGATGTTAATTAAATTCAGTATTTTAGGTTCACTGCATTAGACCATAACTAATCCCTGGTAATGATGATTCAATTCCATCTAATCAGTGGTAAGGATGTTTGTTGTTGTATAGCCTGATTGAATTTGAGTGAACAGAGAGAACTTTAAAATATATTACAAATAAAAAATATTTTGTATAATCACTGTATATAGAAGTAGAATACTGTTGCTATACGTTGTACATCAACAACAACAATGATATTGATTTTTACTGCTATTCTTTGTAAGAATAACACAAAAGCTGTATATTGTTTAGCAAGACAATGATATTGCAGAGAGTCATGAGCGTTCACTCCCCTCCGGTGGTCATAGAGAGGAACAACGTTTGATGACATTCACCACTTGTTCCACTGGAGGTTAAATCCACTCGGTGTTTTGGACAAAGGCCTCTGCCAAAAAAGTATATAATATTCAATACCATTTAAATATGTATTCTGAGCACAAGCATTCTGTTTATTCTGAAAAAGAATTTACAAGCTCTCTGTTTATTAGCTGATTATTTTGTTGGTAGGCATACTCAAAAAAAACTCAGCAGATTTCTACAAAACTTGGTGGAAGGAGGCTATATGGGTCAAGGAAGGACCTATTGAATTTTGGTAATGATCTGGTTAAGGGGATGAATCTTTTTCTTTAACATTGCATTTTCAACATTTTCATCGTTTTCCAAGGGGAGCTTGATGAAAAAAATCTGCCATGTTTAGGGTGAGTGTGTGTAATTTGATGCTGCTTGACTGAATTTCAGGGTACAGTTGGACCTTGGTGGAAGAATGTGTTCTACTGTGCCATTCTGTCTGAAAACTATTCCCTAATTCACCTTAAATAACACGAATTATTAAATTCTTATTGATTCTTACCAGTTTTAAATAAATAGAATGAACATCCTAGAGCAGACTAAATTGTCAAGTGTCATGCAATGAACCTCCTTCAGTGTATGTGATGATTTTTTAAGCAATCAAAATGCAAATGAGAAAATATTCATGACAAGTATGTTCAGGAAAATTGATCACCCACTGTGCCAGTGATTCAGCAATTAATGGAAAGTCTGGGATGTGGTTTGTGATGACTACTAATTCCTATTCACTCTCAAAACGACAGCCGTCAGGTATCCATGGTGATCTGGGTACTGCTGCTCTTCAGACTGTGAATTCTGCAAATTAAGAAAATTGGTTGAAAACTAATGTTCCTGGAAAATTAATTAGCTCAGTATTTTATTTCTGCTGAAAAGTCGCATGTATGAATTGTTGTGCAGGAGTCGGTGAAAACAACCAGTCAGATGAGGTCAGGGATGTTACAGCGGAGGAAATGATATGATGGTTCCACACGGGAGTGCCGACTGGAGAGGTTAACGCAAGATAATGAGAAAACCTCAAGTGGAACATTTATGAAATTATATTATATGCCCACCTTAGTTTTCCCAGAGGGCGCCATCATGTACAATCTCATTTCAATCATGTTCGTTTTAATGACTAGAATTGACCCAATGCACTGATGTTACATTTGCGACTAAGGCAGTATACAGTGGTGTTAATTTTATGTCCCCAGCATCAAACAGTGACAAAGAGACTCCTTTAGTTGCCAATGCTTCCCCATGTCAGAGCCTTTCTCTGTCTGGGTCTCTGTCTCTGTATTGACCTAGATACAAACAGAAAAAGAGGATTCCCAATACAAAATGTGAAACACTGGCAGAGTGCACGATCGATTTGTCACTTCCCTGTGTGATTTATGAATCTCAGTTCTTCCTTTAAACTGAACTGACCACAAAAGAAAAACCTTCACTTGCTTGTCACAGGGCAACAAGGCAATGTGCTCGTGTTGCAACCAGTAATACTCTTTTACTGTTGCATGACAGTGTGTCTCATGAGTGCAGCTGAGCATTCAGCTCCCCCAAAGGGCCCATAAAATAGAGAGCGTTTTATTCCCCCTTGTTTTTCTTCTTTTTTTTTTTCATTGTGAAGAGAAAATACACTTCAACCCTAGAAGCTGCTGCTCTGACCCTCTTTTCACAGTTCCCTTCATGAAGCGGCAGAATATCAAAAACAATTCCACACAGCTGTGAGCACAGTGTAAATGGCAGCGTCACCTTTATACTCGGAGCTATCAGGCCTTCTTTTCTTCTGTGTGATGGAAATATCAGCTGCCCTCAAGCCGTCAGTTGTGTCAAATGTTTGTTGTTATGCTGGCTGCCCATGAGCATCTGAGATGGATCATTTGCACAGGGTGATTTCATCCGGGATAAGTCATGCTTAAGGCACCCTGAACCGTGCAAAACTGGGACCTTATAGTTAATGCTTGGTTTGTTCCTGAATCACTGTGTGTGTGTCTGTGTGTGTGTGTGTGTGTGTGTGTGTGTGTGTGTGTGTGTGTGGATTCAGGGGTTATGATAAAAAAGTTTGACACCTTTGACATTATCCAGCGGGACATGTTGACACGTTGTCTCCCACCAGTCAACAGGAAGACAATTAAAGCTCAATAAAGAGGCTAAATAAAGACAGTGTAAGAGTTCACCTGAAGCAAGCCTCTGTCTTGCTTTATTTTGCCTTGAAGTAACTTTGCCATATTTATGTGTCTTTATTTTACAGTAGGCCTAGTCACCCTGCATTATCTTTATGATGAACATTATGTCAGTAGCTCAAGTATTTGCTTGATAATTTTACCTGAATAAAAATGATAAATACCTGTGGTAGGTAGCAAAAATAATCAAATTGTATTATGAATTTAATTAGACAGACATTGTTTTTCCATTTACAATGAATTCTTATCACAAATAAAAATACTGAAAAGATTATGTATAATGTGTATGATAAAAATAATATTTTTTATAAATTTAAATTAAATGGGTTTATAATACTCTTGCATTTATTCGGCCGGTATTAGTTACAAATAAATTAACAACTGTTTGTAAGACGAAGAGAGTACATGAAAAACAGTTAAGTCGTATAAATATATTTATCAAATGTGTTTTTTTTTTACCTTGATTCCACTACTGTATGATAGATTATTAGTCTTCACAATTTACGTGCATCATATAAATCACAGGTGTCTTATTGTTGAGGATGCTTCTCGTACGCCATGTTTCCAAAGTCCTTTCATATCTTTGTTGCTGCCCCTTTGAATAATAACAGTAAAGGAAAAGCTTTAAAAACCCTACAAATCAGTTATAGTGACCCACTTGCTTTCAGTTTATCAGAATCTTTGTTTGCACACACACATGTACACAAGCTATATATGTTTATAGGGGGTGACTCTTGAGTGAATGAGTGGGGGGCTGACCTCAGCAGCAGGAGATAAGGGTGTCACCTTCTCCATGGAGAGCGATCAGATAAGATAATGGAGCAGTACTGAGGATACACACCGGTGTCACCGCTCAGCAAGGTCATCACGTCCTTCTGTTGTATCACTGGCTTCCGTAGGTGCTGGGGATCTGACCGCTCTCCTTTGATTGGCACCACGGGAGGTGCTGGACTTGATGCCATGCTTATCTCCTGCTTCCACAAAGGATGAGCTGACGCAGTGGCCTGAGAGGCTGAGGAAAAACACCAAGGGCTCGACTTCAAATGAAAATTAATTGCATTTGTATACACAGCGAACTGAGGTCTAAGTACATATTTACCTGGTGTGATAGATAAAAGCACTGAGGTGTCACTGGACTGAAGTCGTCTCAAGGGATGATGCAGAAGGACAAATCACTTCATCATGTCAATAAACACATTGTTGAATAGCAGAGAGCTCCACAGCCCAGGAGGATTCATTGTTTGCTGATTAGAAATGTAATCCACGTGCAGTAAAATGTACTGTACAGTCATATTTTTGAAGAATAATCTGAAGATGAAGGAGATGAGTCCTGAATTATTTGACTATTGTTGTTATTATTGCTTTTACCTGGTGCTGCATTAAAAACATTATTACATCTGCAAGTATCACTACCATTATTTTCATTATAACAACCAATCTGACTAAGTCTGACTGAACTCAACTGTTTCTTTATCTTCTCTCCCCACTTCTTTCAACCCACCTCTGCTCTCTCCCCTATTTCTCTCTGCTCATTGCTACCAGTGATGGTTTTAATTTACCATTTTATCATATTTGTATTCCTTTAACATATTCCTTCAATTTGCTATTATTATCTATTACTATATACATAATTAAAATCATTCTTTTTGGTTTTATGTAATAATGTTTTATTTTATTGGCATGATTAATTTTTGATTTAATCATATTTATTCCTTATTCTTTAATGTGATGGTTTAAATGTGTGCACTGTTAACCTTTGCTGTATTTTTTACAGTTAACACCACAAAATACACAGTACAAATTCCATAAAATATTTTAACAGTTAGTTACCGCGATTTGCACAGCATTGTGGGTTATGTGCATGACTGTATTTTCCTGTGGTAGCTCGTGCACATTGTGCTCCCACCTGGATTGAAATGTGTCTCTTTTATTTGCTTGCTTGGAAACAAACAGTGTGTTGACACAGGAGCAGAAGCTATAAAGCTGTTATGGGGCTGAAACCTGCGTCTGCAAACTCTGGATCAAATATACAATATTTGTGTGTGTGTGTGTGCGTGTGTGTGTGTTTGTGTAAGATGGACATATCCTAGCTCAGGGCTCAGGTTTAATTAAGTGATAAATGACTAGTGCATCAAAAACATCTTTTTAGCTTTTTATATATTCTGGTTTGATTGAACCAAAAAATAATTCTAACAAAAGAAATTTCAAGCATCTCTGTGAATCCTTCATGTTGTCCCTGTTTATTCATTAGCAGTTTGTTTTGTTCTCCTCACAGACCCATACACTTATTATTATTGCTAAAATATCAGGGTGATAAAAGTATTACCTTCAAGGCTACTGCTGTTTTCCAATTCATGACGCACACACATAGATACACAAATTAAAAGCATTTTTACAAGTTCTAAAAGCTTTATTTTCCAAAATCCGCCCCTCGTCCTCTCATGTACAGCACTGTAGGTCTTATAGTTTATTTTATTTTCTAAATCACTCCATCCATGTGTACAGTGTTTCCTGCTCTCTTGAGCTATGGAGGGATACCCTGAATGGATGGTCTTTTTAGCATTTGCTCAACCTGTCACCCCTGAGAAGGCCTGGCTAACGTGACTTTAGGATATTGTCTAAAAAGGCCTTGAACAACTTTATTAACTCAGACACCGTCAACAAGGAGGAGAAAAAAAAAAGCTCACTCAAAAATTTTTTCTTTTAAATATTTTCTCTTGTACTTTAAAAAAACATATTGGTAAAATCATGTAAATAAACAAACAAACAAAAAAGAAAGCAAAGCATTTTCCCTTTCCCTGTATGCTGTACCGAGCCTACAATAACATAATCTACTCTCTTCTATGATAGCAGTTCATTGTGATACAGATAACAATAACAACTCTGATAAAAATTTCTATAGTTACTCTATGATTTCTACATATAATTTACCTTCTCTAGATTCTTTTATGTTCTTTAGTCACCGTTCTTTAGTTCACCATTTCCCAATGAGCGATAGAAACAAACAAAGAAACAGTGAAGATTAAAGGCTGGCTGGTTCACTGAGTAGTGCGACTGGGGAGAATCACATCGTTATGGCGCAGAGACCCGGCGGCCTTGCTTACCCAGAAAGACTTGGGGTTCCTTGAACAGAAATGCACATGGGATCAGAGGTCTCTTAGAAGCACTAGTACTGGATTGCAATTACGGGGTTTTCACGACAGATGGCACTGCTGCATCACAGACAACTATACATATTGCACAATGAGAAATGCATAGGATTTGCTCCATTACTGTAATTTTTACGAGAACAAGATTTGGTACGAGTGTTGCAGGGAAGGACGACACGTGCACTCCCAAGTCCTTAGGAGGCCTTGCCAGTCCGCTTTGGCAAAAAAAAAAAAGTTGAGTGTTCAGTGTTTTGTCGACAGCCGGGGTGGGAGGGTGGAGGATGAGGACAGCACACGAGCATGAACAGCAATATGACAGTTGATGTTGCACTTGTGACACTCATCCCAAACACTTCTGACGTACCGTTGTTTTGCTCAGTGGAAGTCATTCCAGAAGTTCCCCTGCTCAGCTGGAAAGTGAAACAGCAATGTCATGTGGCGCCGAAGCACCCCCTCTCCGCAGAGCTAGAGCAGCTATAAATGGAACGGCTTAGCCCCAGAGTCAAACCATGTGAAGAGCGACCATGAGCATCGAGCGTCAAGGGCAGCACTGCCAGGACGAACCATCGTTTCCAATGACTCGTCACTGACAATTCAGAGCTGGCCCTTGGCTGCATCCATAATACATTATTACAGGTGTGTACAGTATAGAATAGATAAAGCCACTGACACACTAAAAACACAGCATAAACATAAACATACCGAATGTATTGCTTTAAAATGTGAGACTTGTCATGGATGAACCACAAAGTGATCATTCTCACCTGATTGTTTTTTTTCTTTTCCAAAGCAAAATTCTCACTGAAATCGACATGGGATTGTAAAAACACACACGAAGATTAAAAGAGCTGAATATCAACACAAATTTCATTGCTTTTGTAAGTAAATCAGTATTAAGGTGCTTTTAATGTGGTTGCCATGGCACTGTTCTTTTTCCCACCCACGCCGTATGCATACACTGCAATGGGATGTCAATCAAGCGGCCTGCTGTCTGAGCAGCTTCCCCACCCACTGTCATCGAAACTTTTTGCCGAACGGTGAAATAATCCCATCAACTCTTCAAGTTATCCGCTGTGTTTTCATGATGTGTGTGTGTGTGTGTGTGAGAGGGGGAGCTCCCAATCATCTCATGCTGAGATAATGTCAGAGAAAATCAAGGGCAGTGGAGAGGTGATGACAGCGGGGTTGAAAGAGGGAGGCAAAGACAAAGAGCAGTCATGAGGGGGAAACAAATTATGGTGTTCTACGATGTCAGACATCCACAGCTGCAGAAAAAAGGTTTTCATGCTGCTATAGCTTAGCGAGAACATAATGTTGACGCTGCATCGCGTGGATGATGCACTGGACCAAAGAAGAAAAATATGGAATCATTCTGAGGACAGATTTGCAAAATGAAACAAAGTCAAGTTGACAAGCTGACCTTTCCTGGACCTTAATGAGTGCTTATCCTGCGGATACAGGGGAGGAAAACAAATCTGGAGGGTACTGACTATAAGACGGTGACTCAGAAAGAAATGAGTTCAGGAAATGTTTTTAAGGTCTCAGGGAAACTGTTTTAAAGGAGGTACACAATGGTGCTAGCAGGGCTTTAGCACATGGCTATACAGTATGTAGTTATAGATCCACATACAGGACTCATGTTTAAAAGTGTAACGTTGAGAGGGAGTACTTGTTCCGACAGTTGTTTGGTAATGGCCATATCCAGGATGCAATGTGACCGTAGAGTATAGAGATCAATGAGACTGGCTCCAGTCATAGACCAGTTACAGCTGATTTAATGACCTACTGTATGATCATCTGGCCTTTCATAAAACCCCCCAAAACCAATAAGTTAAAAACAGTTTAAAAGAGCATCAAGTAAAGGGACCATATTTTGTGGCAACCACACTAAACATACATCTAGACTTGTCTATATTTGTTTTCTAATAAATTACACAATTATATCCAGATTCCAAACCATGTTGACCCATGAAATGGCTATAAAGGCGGCCTCTGTGTACCAGTCACTGTCTGGAGGCCTGTCCTGCTCCGTAGGTCATGATAAGAGGAGCAGAAAGAAGGCATGATAGGGAATCTTGGCCTTTATGATAGGAACACATCTCAGGCCTTGAGGCCTACCGAGCGTCAGGACTTGTGCACAGTTTCCAACTTAAGTCAGGCGTGCTGCATAGTTTGCATGTGACCTTTTTGTCATGTGGGTCACACTGAAGTTGGCCTGGGGTTCGGTAAAGGGGACAAGGGAGGAGTTCACGTGGGAGGGTGGGTTACGTCTTTAGTAGGGGGAGAAGATGATGGGCGTGTGTGTGGCCCGCAGCGGACCCGGGGCAGGCCGAAACAGTGCAGGGCCCAGGAATGGGGTCTGGATGAAGGTGGTGGCGCCCATTGGGTGGCGCAGGGCCAGTGGGTTAGTTGCCACTGTGCACAGAGTTGGCGGGGTGAGGGGGCTGGGCAGGAAGCCAGTTGTCAAGCTCTTGGTCAGCTGCTTCTGCAAGGCCAGTTTGGTCTGGAGAAGACAGGAGGGGGGACGGTGAGAAGTGAGAGAAGAACACAGTGAGGGTGCAGCATGTTTAGTGGACAAACATGTTTCCCAGACACTTGTTTGCAAGCATAGACTGTATATGAAGATAAACAACACCTCCTCCCATTGTACAAGAGTAAAGACAAAATATAATGGACACGGTGGCTGCTAACTTGCGCTTTTGACGTCATTTGGAGCTATCGAGTCCCGCTTATTCATGCAGTCGACCACAGCATTATATAACGAATTACTTTGATATACATCAGTGTGAGAAGAACTACCTAACATCTTTGGGGAAAAACTAATTTAACGTTTACTTTGACTTTTAAGTTTGACCCACATCCTATCTGCTGAAATGGAGGAGGCAAGGTTTGTGACCTATACTGCAGCCAGCCACCAGGGGGCAATGAAGATCATTGTCCTCCTTTGAAGGAAGCAACCGTGTCATCCATCTATATTAACTGATCATCTACTTAACCCATCTTTGGGAAAAATTGATAGAAAAATTATAGACCTACGTTCCATCTGCTAACATGGAGGAGGCTGCGTTAATGACCTGCAGGCAGCCACTAGAGGGAGATCAAAATAATTTGTCCTCAGGGGAGGCAAGCATGTCATCCATCTACCTTAACTGAGAGAAACCATATTTGGGAACAATGTGTATCAGCCGACTTTGACTTTCTAGTTTGGTCCACATCCCATCTGTTGACACGGAGGAGGTGGGGTTTATGATCAATGCTGCAGCTTTCACGTGAGGGGAGCTATGATGTTGTCCATCTTTATATACGGAACATGGTTTGTACACATAGCTGCAGTAGAGGAACTCACGTTCCCACTAAATACCAGACAGCTGGATTCCTGATGTTCCATAATTCACTCCTCAGGCTAATGCTAGCACTACAGTACTGACACACTTTAGCCTATTTCAGTCAGGACAACGGTTAAAAGACATTTATTCCAAAGCTCTGCGATGTTAAAGGATAGTTTGGATTTGATTTGATTTTAAGATGAAATGCTTTGCTCAGTGGTACACAGCTCAGGCACATGCACAGCTCAGATGAGATTTGCTAAGATCCTGCAGATAGAGGTATCCCACTGAGCTAAAAAAAAAAAAAAAAAAAAAAATCAAACCATATTGCGGCTCTCATGTTTTTAAAATCAAATACTCACCACCTGAAGCCTCAAAAGCCGATTTAATGTTGGACGATGAAAGTAGTGTCTTAACAGAGTTGGTAAATACAGCACTATATATAGGGGCTTCTATTTAGCAATTTATTGGCAAAGCAATACTGTAATTATTAGGAGCATATTTTGAAAATACATAAAGGTGAAGTTTTTTTTAAAATATAAATATATTCTTGATTTTGTAATCCAATGTCAGATCTGCCCACAGCTGCTGTAGAGTAAAGTATGTGACTCAGTAAAGATGAGACCATTCTCCATGGGACCATTAAAAAACAAGATAGTTTAATATCTATAGAAGTATTAAAGCCTCAAGAAATTCACTTCAAATATTGCAGATTTTCTCATGGACAGTGTCAGTGTTAACTGTGTTGAGAATATTTTTATACATTTTCCACAAGACCTCCACTGAGCTAATGTTTGTCCTTAAAGTTGCAAAGTGGGAAGATCAAGAGTTTTTCACTCTTCTATATTTCCATATGTGAAATGTCTTTGACAGATATTCGAAATATTACTAAATACAGAAATACAAAAAATTCCAGAAAAACTTAACAATTGGGAATTTGTCATGATTGAAATGCATCTTGGAAATCATAGTTAACCTTTCTGCCAAAATCTTTGGGCTCACCGGCTTGTACCTTCAACTTCAAGAACCAGTTGTAAATATTTTGTAATGATTATTTAACCCAGAAGAGACTCAGGACCAACAAAACCACTGACATGTTTTATTCTATTATTTAGCAAATGCAGTTACCTCTGCCAAGGAAGTTATTTTTTTTTCATTTCTTCAGCATTGCCAGATGCATTTTTGTCCCCCGGAATAATGCATTGAACTCAATGAAAAGAATGTAGGGAGCTGATATCTACGATTGTGTGAAATTTGATGCAGCTTGATTGAATGTAAGGGAACTGTTGGGTCTTTCCGCAGGTATGCGTTCTACTGAATGCCATTCTCTTTACTTATTACCCACTTAAGTACTGTATTTGTAATGTATAAAAGGTCTTACGAATTTACATCATGAAACTTGAGTCTTGAATCTACCTATATGGAAAGAAAGGAAAAGCACCTCCCACTTCACGACCACCAAGGGAGTAAAAAGAGTGGCACCTCGTATAAAAAAAAGCAGAACCATCCCTGTATTATTGACATGGTATCTTCATCATCTCTGCTCAGTCCCCTGACCCTGGCCAGGCCTAAAGTCCAGCCAGGTGAAGCTCCCGCCCTCAAATCAAACCCCAGACTCTGTCTCTCCTGCCACTGACCTGCGAGGAGAGGGAGGAGAGGGAGGTGAGGTTGTACTGGCTGAATGCTTTCTTCATGGCAGACACAGCCACGCCTGCATAGCCACTCCATCTCATGTTCTGTAGGACGGAGGCAGAAAAGAAGGAGGGAAAAGATTTGAGACATGGGAGGTGTGTATAGGACAGGAGTAGAGGAGTGATTAATCTGGAGTGCTGATTCAGGCTGTTGTTGTCAGAGCTGGTCAGTGGCGGGGGGGGAGCGGGACTATTTTAGACCTGTCTCAGGGGTAGGGGACTCACAGAGTACAACTGTGTGCTTAACCTCTCAGACAGTACGGGCACACAAGCACACTGCCTCACCGGGACATAGAAGCCCCTAAGCACAATGTAATGAGATCTATGTGTGTGTGTGTGTGGGTGGGTGTGTGAGTGTTTCAACTGTGCGTCTGTCGGGGCAGGAGTCAAATCAGTTAACTGCATCGAAAAATAAATTAAAAGCATTGTTTAAAAATGCATTAGTTCACAAGCTAGGCTGAATGTATTCCAGTTTTGGCACATTTCTACAGCATGTTGAAGCATATCTGAGCTAAGAGAAAGGCAATTATGTTGTGTATGTGTGTGTGTGTGTGTGTGTGTGTGTGTGTGTGTGTGTGTGTGTGTGTGTGTGTGTGTGTGTGTGTGTGTGTACATAGCAGTGTGGCAGTGTTTTGTTTGTCAGTGTCTTTATGCTGAGACTTACCGCTAAGCTGGAGCTTGGCTGGCTCTTGCTGTGGGGGGTAAATTTGGGCTTGGGTGGTTTTCCGGCCAGCCGATCCTTGTGCCGTCTGCTGTTCATGTGCTGCCGAGACCAGCAAGAAAACAACATTAGCGAGCTAACAAGCATCTGCTGTACCGCAGCGGAACAACTTGAAATTTCATCTGCTGAATTAACAATGGATACACATCAATTATGACCAAAGTGCACAGGAATTACACCACATTACTCTCTAGCACTGCCACAGTATCTCCTTCTCCATTCCCTGCTGGTTCAATCCATCCAATGAAAATTAAGATAAAGTAATTGCTATTAACATTATGAAAATTAAAATGATAAAAATGCAATTCATTTCTCGAAAGAAGCAAAGAAAACATTTTTGATGCTGTTGTTAGGCAGAGGGCAGGGCTCTTACCACACATCAAAGAAGAAACACATCAAACTTTATGCAGTATATATTTCACCAAATTATACTAGTAACTGCACAAGTAGTTTTTGTAACATGGAACCAAATCTTTCTTGTATTGTTTATCAATGTAAATATTAAAACTTCTATTTGTTTCATTTAAAAAAATATATATTGTGTAAAAATAATAATGCAATTTAAATTGAGAGCAAGAATGTAATTACGAATTTTAATTTCAACAACAATTACTTTGATTTTATTCTTAAGTTGTTTATGCTGTATAATTCATTTCATTCCACAAAAAAAGGAAAATTTGCATATGTAAAAAGTAAGTCTGCTTTTTTTGTAAATTTGTATTCTTCAGATTCAGATGACTTTATTGATCCCAAGGAAGGCAATTCTTTTTAATTAAAGGGAAAAAAAGTTTCTCCTTCCCTGGCTCATGTCCTCCATGGGATGTTTGTATAAAACCAGTGGAGCGTATTTAAGGCATAGAGGTGCTGAGGCAGCGTGGGTGCTGTATCTTTTTCACATTCCACTCAAGCCTCGCTGAAAGTTTCCCTGACAATCCCTTCGCTCAGACGTGGTGTTTAATGAACATCAAAAGGACAGAAATGACTTCCTGAAACCTCGTTTGATGTCAGTGTAACTAGAAAATTAAATACAGGAGGCATTAGTAGCTCGCAATAATGAGTGGCAAATAAATCCCTGCTCAGTGAAGAGCTTTGCAGTCGGTTATAGCATCAGATGATATCTGTCTAATGTGGAAAAATAGCTGCTGTAGTCTGCACTCACAACCTGCTTTTCAATGGCTCCATTCATGTGGCTCTAAATGAAAGTGCTGCTTTGATTAAAGCCCACACACACCAGTCCTCAATCAAAGTGATGTTAAAATGGTCTTTAAAGGACCATCATTCATATTTAGCATTTTAATACACATCATTCGTGCCAGTTTTTTAATAATAGAGATCTTACAGGTCAGTATGGTCTAAGTTCAGTGTGTAATATCAGACTCATGATGTGTGAGGTAATAACTAAGTATGCACAGGCAGTTCCGCTCTCTGATTAATTCTGTGGCCACGTCGTCTGTCTGTGGAGGTGAGGGAATTATATGCACAGTTTTCTCCACTGTCTGGCTTGATTTGGCCAGAGAGCTTTTCCCTACAGAGTCAACACTACGTCTGTGGCCTTTTGAACAAAAATCCTATCCGGTTAGCAACACTCTCACTTAGTATGCTTTAACAAATCGGCAGGACTCCTCCAAGCCGCAGCTTCCCTCCTCATCTTTCATTTCACACATGCACATGACGGATAGTGAAGTCCCAGAGTGATAACTCCTGCAGTTTTCCCTCCTACTCTGCTACTTTACAGCCAAGATCTTCTCAGGGTCTCTTGTGGTGAAAAAATGTAATAAATGATCCATTAGTTTGACATGTTGTCACACACATTTCTGTCCATCCTTTTATCCACTCAGTCAAATTAAACCATGCAGCGATTATATATGTGGGCAATTCCTCAACATCTATTCATTTCCAAACACTTTAAATTGGCCAGTTTCTCTCACACAATGGAAAAAGGCATAATTCACAATATAAATGATTGATGATTCGACTATGCATCCATCAAACCATCCATTATCAATACCGCTTATCCTTTAAGGGTCGCTGGAGCCGATCCCAGCTGACATTGGGGTAGGGAGAGAGGCAGGGTACAGGGTTTATGTCAGGGCCAACATACAGAGACAAACGACCATTCGCACTCACATTTGCACCTACGGTCAATTTAGAGTCTTCTACAATGCAATGATGTGCAATTATAACTTCAGCAATAAATCTTACTTGGCTCAGCTGGGTCTCAGAGTTCACAAATATCTCACACACTTCACACTGGAAGTTCTTGCTGGGCACCCCGATGCTGCCTTTGCTTCCCAGCCGCTTGCTCTTGCACCCGGCGCGAGCTGCCACCACTTTGCCCCGGCGTCGGGGCACAACACTCTGACCTTCCAGCATCAGTTTGTGCTTTGTACCTAGTGGAGAGTAAAGAGTTGACTGTGGTCTGTTGTGGTAGAAAATAATTAACAGAAATTCATGTGATGCTCAGAAAGCCGTTTACCGCTGTTGTGTGCTTCCAGTTGAGAGATGGAGTTGACTGTCACTTTACAAACAGGACAATGGAGGTGAGCCTTGCTCTTCTTTGGCTCCTTGTCCTCATCTGTATTGGTCTCCCCGTTTGTGCTAGACGTGTCGGCATGGCTGCATGACTCAGCAGTCAGGCCGCTGGCCTCTGTGGCCTCCGGGGCCTCCGGGGCCTCCAGGGCCTCTGTGGCGCTGGTATCTGAGGCAGTTTCAGAGAGCTGTGAGGAAGGCGAGATCTGAGGAGGGGAAAGGGTGACCAAGTCAACAGAGGAAACCTCTGATACTGGCGTCAGCATCGCAGAGCTCCGGGGACTCTCCTCGAGCTTCACCTCCAGGTTGGCTGGTTCTAGATCAGCTTGAAGACCTGCATTAAAGGTAGAAATAGAGGAAAACATCAGCAAACTATTTACCACCAGATTATCAGTTTCTCAAAGATGACAGAGGTTCGTTGTTATATTGGGGCAGGGGCTAGACACCCACCCACCCAGGTAATTTATCTGTTCCTGGCAGGCTCACTAATGCTAGAGACACCTTCTGTAAGCCTATATTTAAGCTGCAGCAATGGACAGTGATGTGTTTCCTGAACATTACAGCATGGAAACCTTTTCAAGTAATGACAGAAATTAAAACTATGAGCCTGAATATGAGCACAATGTCTCCTTTAAACTTCACTATGAGCTAATTGGCATTTGCAACATTCCGTCGCACGAGTCTCTTCAGTCAAGCTCAAATATTTAATCTCGAAAAACTGAATCATCTACCGTGCTGCACTATTAACGACATTTGTATTGCCCTGTCCCTGTGACATGAAATTTTCATCTTTGCATTGACTTTGTATGTGAAAACTTTGAACACAGAATCAGAGGTGATGAAAGGAATCTTTGACAGTTTTATGCTGATGTAACTACAGTAATATAATAACTTTTTTGTCTAGTACATAATCAGTTTTCCTGTATTTTTCTTACATTGTTCAACATGGATTATAAGATTTTCCCATCACAGTTAAAATAACCCCAACAAAGGATGAAAAAATAAACAAACAATAAGCCTGAATAAATTGTCTCAACCAGAAAAATCTCTTTCAGACTGAATTGTTTGGGGTGAAAAATATAAAGTCTGCCCAATTAATCTTCATATAACAGTTTCTCTATCAGTTACTGTATTGGAGGCAAAAAAAAAAATTTTTTCAAGTGCTAGCTCCTACTATTTAAATATTATCAGGTGGACCCAGAGTCTCAGTCAATATAAACAAACACATCGACTGCCAGACCACAACAATAAGTCACTGGAGTTCTATTACACGTCTCCCCTTCACCCCGTGGCCCTCCCGAGGGAGACACACACTCCACCCCAGAGAACTGTGTGTTACGCTCACTGGATATCTCCATTTCATTTAGTGCACTTTCTCCCAGCACACACAAGCGCACACACTCGCAGCTCCCCTCAAAGCAACTGTGCTCAATTGATTTTCTTTTTTACTTCCAAGAGTAAATTCATTATTGGAGATAAGGGTCTTCCTCTCTCATTCCCGCAAAAGAAAAAGAGCCTATATCGGAGCAAGATTAGATCGTCCCCTCGCTGTAATGAGAGTGACCCCTGAGGAATTTGCACTCCTGTGTGGGTGAGGTGGGGGCAGGTATGATCCTGAGCTTATGTGAAGGATAGGGCCACCTGAGAATTCTCAAGAGGAGAGCGATACTGATCAATGGATTTAGCAGGAACCTTTACGCGGAGGCTGATGGAAACCAAAGCCGTCTAAGAATCCAAAAGCTCTGATCGTGAATGACCTCATTCAGCAGAGAATCATTTCAGATATCCTGGCCCGGTTTCAGGTATCCTTATTATTTTTAAAAAGCTCAAACTGCTTCTAGAGAAAGTGGAGCTGAATCCGAAGTTAATCACCAGTAAATGTTCTGTCATTTATAAAGCTGTGATGTTGGTCTGTGCACTTTACTTCTTATGAAAGTACATTTCTGTCAGTCAAAGAAAAAAAACCAGACTCAGCAGAGCGCACCTCAGTCCCCTTAAATTCAAACTTCACCGAATTTAACACTCTCGTACTGTGCCTGATTATTTTCATTAAGATTCATGAATTGTTCCCAGGGAAAAAAGGTAAAGTGTTGCAATGTTAAAAAGGGAAACTAAATCCTGCATCTGTGCCCTGATCCAGAAACTCACCAACATTTTAAGGGTTTTTCCATGAACCCATAACACATCCTTACCTTGCTAACATACAAACATACAAACCAACCAACAAACACACCAACTAGGGTGACAACATAATCATGATGGAGGTAAAGATGAAAAGGAAGAAACAGTAAGTTGTGATAAGTAATTTCACACTTTATCTCATAATTCTGACTTTTGGCTTCATAAATATTTTCTATCTCACTTAAGTCGTATCCCTGATTTTGATGTTTTTATTTTTAACATAACTACTTCTATCTATATTTTTGTTAGTATCCTGTCTAACTTCACTTCAAGATGACACCTCTGACAAATTGTGATGGACGGAATTATATTAATTTTATAAACTGAAGGGGCTGTAAAAAAAATAACTCAGAGATGAGTCAAAAATAGAAATCATCGTTATTTGCAGCCCTGATGAGAAGCTGTTAAAAGAGCTGGGCTTTGTTTTTTTCTGCAGCAGCAGAGATTGGGTCAAAAAGTCCTGTTAAACTGATGAAAAGATTTTGATAAACACAAAGACTCTCCTGCCCTCTTTCCGAAGAAAACGCCTATCTGCCCATTTGTGAGTTGCCCTGTTCGCCCTCTTACAATCTACAAGATAGCAGAGACTTCGACCAACATTGGCGACCTGTCAGACCAAAGGCCAGCGTATTGGCAGTGCCAGCAGGGCCTCTGTGGAGTGGAGTTACACAGCAGAAAATTATAGATATTTGGGTCAATGTTATGCAGGCAATCAACAATTAATCCATGTTTTAACAATCCAATTAAATCTGACAGGCTTTTAGAGTGTAAACACATTTGAAGAGAGCTCTGTTCAGCACACTGATCCGCTGAGAACTTTAACCACGGCCAAACAAGCCAATGAATGTGAATATTGGACTCATGCTCACATACAAACACAAGCAGACACTAAGCGCTTGGTTTAGTAAAGTGTAGCCTCAGAACATAAACAACTTCCCCTGGGAAAAATGCTCGCTTTAAATCATCATTACTTTGATGACAGACACGAGTCCCTGCGAAGACGGTTGCAACAGCCGAGTCAATCAAAGTTGGGGGTGATTGATGTTCGTCTCGGCTGATGCAGGTCCTCCGAGGCACCCGCCTGCTGCTCTCTCACTTGCTCACTCGCCCACTGGTCTGGGACGTGTTTTATAAGCATCATTCCATTTCTCATACAAGATGTTTCCTCGTGTCCCTCCTGTATGTACGAATAAATGAACACTATGGTGCCTTAAAATCACTGGTTCCTGGCCTTTTTGAGTCGCGGCCCAATAGTCTGTTGAGAATGAGAATTACGCTTTTCCTCTGACAGTCAGGCAGGTTGCCATGGCATCGCAGGGCTGACATATAGAGACAATCAACCATTCACGCTCATATTAATCTAATATTCATGTCTAGAGGCAATAGAGTCTCCGGATAAACTGCATGTCTTTGGAGAGTGGGAGGAAGTTGGAGAGAAAACCCATGCAGACACAGAAAGGGCCCAGCCGGCCATCAGGTCGTGGGTAAAACATTGACTGTCAGTAGGAAGCAAACATCATTAAAGTCCTCCTACCTGCAAACTTCTCTAAGAACATTTCTCTATTTCCTTTTTTGCTGCCAACGGACAAAAGCTATAATTTCTTTGTTATTCCTCCTTCAGGGCAGATTAGTTTTTGTTTTTTTTATATATATATATATATGATGCCCTCATCGGAATAGAGGTTGTGCTGACACTTTAAGGTCCTGAGCATGTAAAACCGCATTACAGAGTGTTTTGCAATAACTCATAATTATGAGGCGACAAGGCCTACATTTTAATTTCCTGATTCATTCCACTTTGGCACTGGACCAAATATAATTGTAAAGAAATTCGAGACCCCTCATTTGAGAAAACGCAAACATCTCCCAGCACCTCCTAGGGTGAAATGTGAATGGCTTCCTGCGTCCAAGTGTGCATTAGTGTTTATTCTAATGGAGCTGAAGAGGATGACCTTGTGGCTCTGGAGGAATGTCTGTTTGTTCTGAGCCACACACTCACTGACTGGCAGATCAGCCGACAGGTGTGTTATTGGTTACTGGCGGCAGACAATGTGAGTGTCACCCTCGCAGACAGCTCCCCGCCAGCTTTTACTTTCATGGCAGACATAACTCATTTCATAGAGTGTTAATTTGGAGCGTTATTCCATTACAGGTTGGCATTGTAGTGCGTGCCACCACTGGCTCGCACTGCTGCATTTCAATTTCACATTAGGACAATCACACAATTGGGCTTATTAAAGAGTGTTCCTCCTCACAAAATTGCTTTGGAACTGTAAAATTATTCTCAGCATTAGAACTAGCTGTGATTATGTACTTTCTCTCTCCACTGACCCCCCTACCCCTCCACGCTCTCTTTCTTTCCATCTCCTTCATTCATTTCATCTTATCTTTCATTTTCAGCTCATCATCTCATTTAGTCTCCGCCGCTGCTTCCCTCTTTCAGAGCTCTCCTTTGCAACAGCAGAATATTAAAATGAGATTTGATGAGAGCATTATCAGGCTCCCGGTCTTTTGTCCACTTTCTCCTTTCTGGAGGAGACTTCTTCTGCTCAAGGCAAAAAAAAGGAAATGTGTGTGAGAGCCCATGTCTGCATGAGTTTGTCTTGAGGGGAGATGAAGTATAACCTGTCTCCCTTCTCTCCCCAAACCGTCACATCTCCTCTCTGATATTTCAACTAGCATCCAAGAGCATTTTGAAATTCTGCTCAGATATGGATCTTCTCCAGGGCAGGGGGGGGAGTGGAGGGGGAGGATGAAGTAAGAGGAAAAACTGTTCTGCCGCTCCTGCACTCTGTTGGAAGGATAAATGAAAAGTGTGGGCCCAGGTGAGTGCAACATGAGATGCTAAATGGGCTCGCTCTGCAGTCGAAATGCCATCCGAGCAATTCATGGTCGCCTAACTAATGTTGCAGCCACATCTCGCATAAAAGCGTGCTTAAAGAAAACCAAGGCACTCACTCCTTTTTTTTATGAAAATATTAAATGTCTGTATTTACAGCACAAATGAAAAACATTTGAACCTTCTGTAAAGGCAGATGAGTGGTTTTGATTTTTCAACTTGATATCCCCTTGCACGAAAACCCACACCTCTATTTAGCTCCGTCTTTGCTCACCCTGCACTGTGCGTCACTCATTTCCTCCTGCACAGATAAACAGACTCTGTTTCTGCAACCACCTTTTCTATCTAACCCAGATGGATGGGAGAGAGCAGGAGGGAGCCCAGAGGAGAAGTAGCAATGGAAATTAAGAGGCAAAGGGGGTGAAAATGACCCCAGTGAGGCTCGGATCGATCTCAGCCAGCCCCTTTATTTACACAACATCTCTTGCTCCAAGACATCCCACAATCCCACAGCTTTGGAGCCTTCCATCCATCACAAGGCACAGGGACATAGAGCCAGGTCAGACAGGTTTTTGAGGGAGGAAACTGCTGAGGTTTGAATGCACAGAAACACAGAGGGGACAGGAGGGAGGGATGGTGAAGGATAAGGTGTAGAGAGCAGAAGGAAAGAGATAAGTGAAGCCAAGGCATGGAGGAGGAGGAGGAGGAGGAGGAGGAGGAGGAGGAGGAGGAAGAGGAGGAGGCAGTCAGTGATGTGAGAACGGGACTGGTGAGGGGGGTACGGAGAGATGAAATGGAGTAGAAGTGGGAATTAGAGGAACCAAAGCGTGATAGAGTGATCATCAAGAAGACGGAGACAGGTGGAGAAGGATCTCTTACAAAAAGCAAACTCTTGCCGTTGCCTTCTTCCCATCTTTCCATCTGTTCACATACCTGTTCCCTCCAGCAAGCTTGTATCCATGAGCGCAGGCAGAGTTGCCTCGGACGTCGTCTTGCTCCTGTCTCGCTCCCGGTCTCTGTCTCTCTCCCGGTCTCTGTCTCTCTCCCTCCCTGCGAATGAGGCCTCTCCAGATCGCCGCTGCCTGTTCTTCTGGGCCTCCATGGCTTTGAGTTTGCGGGCGTGTTTGTGGCCCTTATAGTGGGCTTCCGCTTGGTTCTGCAGAGAAATGAGAGAAAGGACAAGCCGAGGGAATTCGTTGCATTATCTGCTGGAGAGACTGGAGCCCATGTGCAATAAATGTTAAAATGCACGCCTGAATATTCGCTCTCTTGCAGGCATGCACGGGCTGCAAGGAGGGAAGTCTGTTTCTACCTGATAACAGCGCTGGCACATTGGGAGGCCAGAGGTTTAATTGCATGTGTAATATGTAACAAGAGAGAGGATCCCATCTCCACAACTACCCTATTAATGTGCACTGTGAGAGTCAACCTCTGGAAATCGTAGAGACATGTGGAAATACATACCAGCGTCACACACATTTGAGCACTCATGCAAACCCGCAAACACAAATCCGAACGTAGATCACATTTTTACTGACTGTGACGCAGCAATAAACGAGTAAATTTCCCACCGGGCGGATCACGATTTACCTTCACATTTTCCACTATTCTCACGGCCCAGCACAATCCGAGAACAAAGCTCCCGTTGTCGGAGCAAGCGTGAATACATAGGGATAGTAGAGAAATCAATACAGAGATTACTCATTAAAAGTTAAAACAATCTCTGAGGGATGAGCCCTCAGTAGCTCCAGGCCTGAATATACAGAGTTATAGAGGGTAGGAGCAAGAACACATACTCATTATAGACTAAAATTTTAACTAAATTCAAAGTAAAACTATAAGTATATTAAAAGTTTTTTTTTCAAATTATATGCAAAGAATGGAAAACTTAAATGTCCCCAAAATGGATTAAGTGTAAAATTGCCTTTTTCTCCTTCTGTGTTTTGACAAGTGGATCAAGGTAAGGTGTAGTCCTCCAAGAGCTCTCATCCAGGTTTACTTCCTCCAGAAATTAATCATGTAAATCCTCAGACTCCAAAGAACGTCAGGAAAGAGGCTGGGCTTTACTTTGAAGGACTCGAATAAACACATGCACAAGTGACTCAGAGATGTGCAAACACTGAAAGCCTTTCATATCGGGAGTTAAATGTGGATTTCTCTTACTGCATGAGCGTCAACAAAACATTACGTCCCATAAGCAATACAATTTTGCACTGTATTAGTGCCAAAATACAAGGTTATAGGCAAGCAAGCACGCATGCACGCACGCACGCACGCACGCACGCACACACGCACGCACGCACGCACGCACGCACGCACGCACGCACGCACGCACCATCCCCAGTCTCATGTGGTAGCTCTATGTAAACACTGGAACTCTGGTTATGGATTTAAACATGTACAGCTATCATGAAGGTGTGATGTACTGCTGCAGTGGCCTATAAATAATGTGACTGTCAAAGCATCTGTAAAAATGCCTTGAATACTATTTGACTGATCTACCGTGACGAGGCTTCAGAGATTAGTGCGATGTGATGCCTTCCCCGCCACTAGTCTCTCCATCCAATTGAGTCTCCACGGAGGCAAAGGAACAAGGTGTGAAACGAGCTTTGGTTTTTCACATCGCCGCCCCAGCCAGCATGACTACACGGAGATACAGTGTTCTTCCAGGGGGAGTCCTGATTGCCTTTGCGATTGAGCAATCCCCAGGCTATAAGTAAACACTGGACTATATCTGGTGAAGAGACATATGCTCAGTGGGTGTGGATCGTGTTCCCCCATAGCTTTGACTTCAAGCTGAATCCTAAATAATACCTCGCTGGTAGCAAACATAATAACAGACTTAAAAACTGCAGTGACTCTTGATTAAGAGGCCGATGAATTGAACTGTAGTTTCCCCTCACGTCAATGCTCAGGTGATCGGGCGAATGTGAAGAAACAGATTTTATTATCAAAACTGCAAGTCACAGTTGTGTCTGTGATATTACACTGTGCTATAAATACATGCAGCCCAATTGTGTTCTAATATACAGTATTATGACAGTGTAAACAGGAGCAAAGGCAAAAAATGATGCACAAATTGTCAATATTTACATGGTTTAAACAGCTGGAATAAAAGATGCTAATACACTCTGAAAATACTATTATGCAACTCTGTTAGTGAATGCTTCATTTTAGAGTCAGTTTTCAAAAATTAACATAATATTATGTGGTCATTTTAGATTATATTTACTTTCTATAAAACACATCTACCAGTATTAAAGGAGTATGAAGTAATAAAGGCACTGTGATGACCTCTAATGGAAATGAAAACAAACAACAAACTGCAGAGTCCACACCTCCACCATGGCAGTCCCCTTTGGATCTGCACCAACTTACATACATATTTATCGGTCCCCCAAACCATGTCAGATTTTTTTCATCAAGATCCATGAATTGTTTGAAATGTAAATGAAAATGACCTGACCCCCTGAACCAAATCTGCACCAAAATGTCATTGACTCCTACCAGTAGTTTTTTTGCTAGTAGTTTGGTTTGTTTTGGTTTGTTTGCTTGATAGTTTAGTGAGTTTTTCCTCACTAAACTATCAAGCAAACAAACGGGAGGTAATAAGAAATATAACAGAAACATACATCAGCATGGAAAAATGCTGTAACAGTAGCACTGAGTCGAATCATGCTGTTTGAAATATCTGCTTTTTTTTGGGACAAGTAGGCTGACATGAACACAGACAGAGCACCTGAACAACCACAGAACACAGTGTTCCTTTATGTGTGACCTTTCCTTTTGGGAAATATGTTGCACCATCGCTTTAAAGCCACCTCCAGCAGCCTGTTAACATAGCGAGAAGGAAGCATCTAATCTGGCAAGTGACGTCAATACACATCCTGAAATGCACCTCTGCATCACTGTAGCCAGGTGAGAAGCTAAACCACAGGAGGTCCCCAAAACCATGATCCAGTGTTAAGTTACTCTTTATTGAGCTGTAGATGAGGTTTACATATTTCTCCCTTTCAGCATTAGGCCGAAAGATAAGTTGGTATTACATGTCGGCCCACTCTCAGGAGGGTGCATGGGAGTGTGAGGAACGTACTGATGCTGTAAGAGAGACAGATAAAGCTACAGTCAGACCTGGCACTCCTGTTTAAGTCGGTGTGTGAAAGCAGGGAATGGGATTTGCTCTAGTGTGTGAAGAGCACGTCCGCATCCCCTCTCCCCCTTCAACTCCCCGTCTCCTGTGCCTCAACCCTTCTTTGAAAATGGAGGCGAGAAAAAATATGTGCCAGTGTGTGTGTGTGTGTGTTTTCCTGTGCCCAGACCTGAAAAGTCTTAAGGCTTTCAGGATTATTATTTATTTGTTTATGTGAATATGCATAAAATGTCATGGGGATATTTGTCTGTTTGTATTCCGCGTGTGAATGTTTGCACGTGTATAGAATGTGTGTATTTGTTTGTGTGTGTATGCGTGTGCACGTGCAGGGTGGCAAGAATTGGAGAAATGAATGAGGAGCCGAGAACGCCGCTTCCTGCTGGGGCTGCTGATTGTTTCTGCTCTTCGCTGATAAACGGCAGCTCTCCCTGCTGTCTAATCCCTCATACCAAAACAACACACACAAAGACACATACAGATTTCGCTACATAATGAGAAAAACACAAAATGACCAACTTTTGATTTGAAGCTACATAAATTTGCATGAAGATGCTACACCAAGAGCATACACACACTAAGATATTAAGTCAGTGAGGCCGAAAGATATGTTCTCTGAGGCTAAACTTACTTTATCTCTACAGATTGCTTTTACTTTAGAAATGACATTTCTCTCTCTTAAGCTGCTTTCAGACATGCACTGAACTCTGCAGGTCCTCCGTGTTTTCTGCTCAGGAGGTGCATGTGTGAGTGAGAGTATCCACAGTTTCTGCAGACGCAAAAATAATAAAAACAAGAAGAAAACAAATATGCCCCAGTGAAAAGGCGGCGACAGACACATGAAAGTGTCAAGAAAGCTTGTGGTGATAAGAGCTGATGACACTGTCCAGATCATGTGATCTATGCAGCAGAGGTAATATGTCACTTCCTGCCTCGGTCTGCTGCACCTGGCTGCTCCACCTCTCGCCTGAATAATGCGGAGGATTTGTTGCTGTTGTGAACACGTCTGTGTAGAGAAGGTCCCGCAGCATTGTGCATGTGTGAAAGGCAAAATTCAGGTAAACTCAATAGCCAATTTCACCTGCAAGTCTTTATTGTGCCCTGACCTCTCTTTTGACAGCATAAAACCACTGAAGCCTCTCTTACCGTCGAGTTAAAGCGCAGGTGGCAAATGTTGCAGGAGATAATCTGTTTCTTCTTGAGGGGCTGAGGGACACCGAACGTGTGGTTGATCACTGCCTTCTGGACAGGGTCCATCTGAGAGACAGATAGAAAAAAAGGCCAATACATAAAAAACATTAGGGCTATATGATTTTATTTTTCCCCAATTGAGAAATTTCTGTACAGCAGAGCAACTTATTCCCCTGCAAGATAAGGCTTAATCTTCGGTGTTGCCGCATTTGTTACAAAACATCCTCTAATATGGAGGTTTTCAAAGTGTGTTGTCACCTGAGTGCAGGGGAGGTGAAGGTAGGGGAGGATGGGGACACAGAGGGGGAGACATGTGGTACAGATGCTGCAAGAAGGACACAACTACAAGTTGTTTTGGTTTAGTTGCTAATTTGGGCTGAGAAACACAGTTCATGGAGGTGGTTAGAGGAGACATATAATGCTTTTTCACTGTTTCTTTCCTCTAGTGTGTTATAAAGGTTTTTTTGTGTTGGTAAAAGCACACCTCCACCTTCAGGTATATGTATAATGGAGGTGATATAAATGCGTGACTTGAATAATGGAGTAATTTGTTGTTGTTAATTCATTTGATAAACTAATTGATATTTTATTTTAAACTGTATTACTGACAATCAACTGGGCTGTGTTTCCCCAGTCATCATTCACAACAGACAATTATTGTTTATGATATAATTTTTGTTACTTCCTGCCAAACTCTCAGTCAAAACCTGAAACGCGAAAATGTTCCAGATTGGGATTTAACCACCGACCCTCTGGCTTGTGGACGACCCGCTCTAATTCCTGGGCCACAGCTGAGACTCTTATTTCAACAATAAGCAGTCCTGTAGTGGCTTCCTCCTGCACAAACCCCCATATCTCCCATTTATACTATGAATACTATACCTCAACACCAACAGATGCATTAAACTCAATAATAAGGAACAGCAATGTGACAATAAAGCAAAATATCCTTTCTATAAGGTTGTTGAATGTCACTGTGGAAAAAAAGCAAATAACCACTGAAACACACTGAACATCAGAGATAATATGATTTGAACGTAGCCTATTTCTGCTCCAGTGGTGCCACAATCTGTGCCCCCCTCCCCCCCCTGCATGCAAGCAGAAGGCGTGAAGAGAACACACTCCTCACATGTTAATCTATCCAGATAAAAAAGTGGATAAAAATAAAGAAGCAGGGACAAGCAGAGAGCATCTGTGATGGCTGAGCAGGTTTTTGACATAAATCTGGAACAAATGAAAACATCACTGAGTGAGGTCGCATGACCTTGAAGATGTGAGACGAATGTTTCCATTTCTCCGCATGTGCAAGGACGTGACTTTTCCCGACATCAATGGCTGTTTCATCCATGTGTACAGAGATATGTTGCCAGTGGCCTTATCGCAGCTGCTTTTATGGCATGGGGAAGAGTGGAAGTGCATCAATGAACAAGATGAGGGTGGACTGAGAAGATAAGATGACGAGGCACCAGCGGGGAGACTTACTTTATCCGGTTCATGCTCACTAAATAATGTACTTGTGTTGCTATTGAACTATCACAATGTCCCATTTTAGTGCGACTATAATAAGTAAGAGTAAATAAATTCAGGCTATTTAAAATGCTTAACAACAGTACGCTCTCCAAACACTTTATGAGGAACAGCATATTAATACTGTGCAGGCCCTCCCTCTTTCTCAAATAGCCCTCAAGTTTTTTGTGCCACAGATTCCAAAAGATGTCAACAAACATACCTTTGTTGATTCTATACCTGCGTTTTTATAGTACTGGTTATGGCTCTTATGGCTCTGCAAAGGAGGTTTTGTTTTCACTTAGTTTGTCTGTGTCTTGTAGCAGCACTACGCAAAAAGCTACTGGACGGATTACCGTGAAACCTGGTGGAAGGATGCAGTATCGGAATGAACCCATTCAATTTTGGTTTGGATCTAAATGAATTAGCTGACACAGGAATTTTGTTTCACTTACTCTGCAACTTTTCGCACAGAATTCGTTCCATGAACGTCACTGTCACACGCGGCAGATTCCAAGTTATTTTCGATGTGAAAGCTCCTGACCTCTAAGCTGCCACAAGATTGACAGTTTGGTGCATGAATAGTCAGATGTGCACGTGTTCCTAATGAAATGCATAGTGAGTGCGCGTTACTTCTTTCTATACTGCTTCTAAAGGCCTTGAGGAAACAGTAGAGACTAGATTAATCAAGGTGGTTTTCATGTGTCACAACATTCTGCCATTAAGTGGGTGTAACTGTAAAGGTTACTGGCAAACAACATAGGGAAAAAAACTGTATTAAAATATAGTCTCACAGCTAAAAAGTGTTTTTTCCATGCTGTGTTATTGCAGCACACCAGTGATCAACTTTCATCAGAGGCACTTAAAATACCAGGTAAAGGTGCAGTCAATGAATCCTCAGTCCAATTAAGTTGCATGGGTTATTACTCCAACAGCAAAGATATTCAGTACACACTATGTAACCAAACTCCAAAGAGGAACTTGAAACAAGAAAGAAAAATGAGCTTCAGACGACACAAATAATTTTTTGGGTAACTCAAGATGTCACAGGTTTGCACAGCGACACTCGAGATGCTCCTGAGATTATTACGCTCTTTCTTGACAAAACACAAAAACTATCTCCTCCTACTCAACACTTCCCTGATTTGTCAAGAAGACATATTTTCTTTTCTACAACTTTCATGCCTGATATGTGGGTGTGCAGAGCCTTTAACTTTTTCAAATTAAATCTATTTATAGACCTTTTTAATGTGAAACCTAAACATGCAACCAGTTTCAATATGACACCACCTCTCAATGACCTTTTTTCTGATTATCACAGATAATTGTGATATTTCCTTATATGGTTTTTTGCTTTTTCCGTTTTTAACTTCCTGTGTCTGAGGTAATGCCAGCAGCATACCTGACCTGAAACCATGAACACTGATGGAAGTCTGAGCGACTGCAATGTTTGCTATTGGTTCTAATTCTAACCATTTGTGCAAATGAGCACTTCTGTGTAACAGAGTAAAGCTGCAAGGAAAAAATATTTTCATTTTTGATTTGTGTCTTTCTGTCTCTTAATTTTGTGTATTGGTATCTTTCTAATCATTGTTTTACCTATAGACACCACAGACAGAAGACATTTGCTGTAATATATATAAATAATGAGTGCCGGTCCACTTTGTCTTTTCAAAGACCCTTTTTAATTTAACATCCAAGTTGGCGTCTGTGCTGTACTGAGAGATTTGGGGTCATACTGAAATTGTGGCTCCTAAAAGTTTTCTCACTGCTATAATAAGGAAAACATGATGTAACTCTTGAGAGATTTTGATTGACAATGAAACAATGAAAAGGTCCTTGGTGGAGGTAATGACATAAAAAGACAGTTCCGGTGTCATTGAAGCAGCTTAAACATGTATTATAAATGTATGTAGCATTATGGTGGGAATATTATTAGGGTCATTTGACATTCAACTATAAATCAAAACCTATGTCATCAGTATTTGTGTTGGGGTTTCCCATTGACCCCCTGCGCTCACAATAAATCCATCTTTAGCCTCCACTTTTCTCTCTACAAAGACTCTGTAGGATAAGTTTGTTATGCCCTGTTGTTACAACCCTCACTCCAGCTGGTATTTTAATGCAGTTAAAAGTCCATTGTCATCCAAAACACGTGACACGTGTCAAATACATTATGGGTCATTGCAGCCGGGCATACAAGTGTTTCTGGATAGGGAAGTGTATTAGGGACTAATACTCTGAAAAGACTCCCAGATAGGCATACTATAAAGAGCAGAGCGAAAGGCGAGGATTCATTAGAAGGTTGGAATTCCACAATGACAGCTGATTTCATTGCGGCACCCTTCAGCGTGGTATCACATATAACAATCACCTTGGATCTCTCCCCAGGCCTGGCACAGGGCCTGGCCTAGTCCATTCCTCTGCACACATGGGAGAGGGTGCGGAGAGCATTGTTCTCTGACCTAACTCCTCTGCAAGAATGGAGTCTGTTTACTATAGATTCTTCACAGACAAGTGTGAGAGGGAATATAAACACACCTGACACTGAAACCTCCATGCAGGAGGTGTATCTTTCTCTCAGGGCTATCTTTGCCTCTGCTGATTTATTTTGGTTTCCTCTACATGACTCAACTGACTTTTCCCTTCACCAGCCAAAACCTGGCCATGGAAACCCAGCTCTCCCACTCTTGTCGCCCTCTGTCCACCTTAGTGGGGCGGGCTGCACACAGCTATTTGTTTTAGTTGAAGAATGTGCCCATTGTCTGTCCGCAGCCATCCAGAACCAACTGCTATAAAAGCATCTTTTGTCCAGGCCCTCCGTCCTCCCCCGCCATCCTAGTACAGACAGAAGTTATCTAGCATGGGGCCGATGAGTCCGTGATGGGGTTTCAGGGAAGGTAGAGAGAGAGAGAGAGGGGGAGAGAGACACAGAGAGCACACAGAGAGATGAAGCAGGGGTTGGAAGGTTGGGGGTAGAGGAGGGGACACAAGGGGACCTGAGGGATATTTAGTTCTGGAGACAGGTGCATTCATCTTTTCTGTACACATCCGAGACAACCTGTGCCTTATCAGGTCCTGGAGAACCTGGGGCTCCATGTTGAAAGGACTTTGTGATTAATGCCACAGCTGCACTGTCAGACTGTGTGTTATGGAGGCTAATTATCTCCTTCCGGGACTGAAACGACACTGATTTGATGTTTTTTTCATGGTTATCATAATTTCTGCATTCTGGTTGTGGTAGATTCCATGTTCGTACTGCCGGTTGTATTCTGTTTGAATTTCACTGCGACTCGGTAAACACTATTTCCTGTGTGGCAGCTCCCTGCATTCATTATTAATCGAATGCCTTCTTCTTGTACAATTACCGTTAATTATATGACTCTTAATTTTTTTAACTAACATAATGTGTGAAAACTAGGATTACTGCCTTGAGGCCATTTGTCTCTGCCAAACAGACAAGTTACAGTTTACATCAGTGAGAGAAACAGAAAAGTGTCAAATTCCTTGTATGTGTTCACATGTTTGGATAAAGAAAGCAGATTTTCACACAACACAAAGTTGTAGTCATGACAGCAGACATGCGAGTCAGTGGGGGCCTAAAGGTTGGAGCAGCAGGCAAAAGGTCTCTGGTTCCATCCTTGGACTGGTAGGAATGACTCTGTAGTTAACCTTGAGCAAGGCCTCAACCCACACCAGTACAGTGACCAGCAAATCAGACTGTGCTCCTCGGTTTATAAGTACAAATACATTGAATAAACAAAGGTTGAAAAAGAATTATCGTTTTCACTGCAAAGAAATTGAAAATTCTAATATATTGATGCTTCACATGCATCTTTAACCAGGCAGCACAGACAAAGTTTCAAGGTAGAAACCAATACCTTTTTTCAAATAAGAGCGTGTACGCAGGTTTTTAAAAGGCAATTGGCTCCATTTCAATTGGCAGCAGAGGGGCAGAGCTGAGACCTTTGTGATTTTTCTCCTGGTGCATCCTGTTCGACGTCACAAACACACCGAAAAATGAGGCACTCTCTCACCTCACTGTTTTGCCAAATTAGCGAGTTCATCGCTGTCATATTTCAATTAGTGCCTTTGGAGGCAGAGCCGATAATAAACATTTTACACACATGGTGTACAGGCCACGTGACTATCAGTTAAGCCTATAGATTATTTTCATTAAACAGAATGAAGGCTTAAACAGAAGAAAAGAAAAACATTTTCTCAATGATTCATAACCAAGACAGACAAAACACTGAACAGAGACTTGCTATACTCCCTCCACCACTAATATAAACACATGAGGATGTTTGAGGAACGATTGTTTTTTTGTGCTTCCTCCGCTGCTGAGTGTGCTCAATCCTCCATGGGCGACCTCATGACCCAAAGTGGTTGGTGGCTGAACAAATGAATAAACTTGTGTTCATATATAGTAGGCAGGAGACCCCCCACCTCCCACCTCCTACTATATGCGCACATCACACAACTTAGGTTTATGTCTCATCCACCCCCTCAAACATGTCCTCTACTGCCAGATGTCTCTTTCTCTGTCTCTCATCCTTTGTTTTTTCGTTTAGTTTAAAAAAGGTGCAAAGCGTATGGTGGAGCAAGAGCTCTGGCTTATGTGTTTTTTGCAGACCACAGAACTTGAAATGGTTTCACAGTGTGCGATAAGGGGAGTGAACACACACACACATGCACACAGGATCAAAAGAAATCGGAAGTGCCTGCACACATACATACACACACACACACAAAATGACAATGGGTGTAGCTCTCTGGTAGGTAAAGGATCAAAGATACAAGCTTTTAATTCCGGGCAGCGCAGCAAGGTGAGCATCCATGCTGCTGTAAGACCGAACAGTTTGTTGCTGACGTTCGAAACAAAGTAATAATGCTCTCATCTACAGAGATGCTGATACAGAGGCGACAGCAGTATTGCCGAGGGGTGAAACGACGCTCGAATAAAGATTAGCACCCTGAGCCTGAGGTGAGGCGGCCGCACAGCACTGCAGGATGAGGTCTGGCTGGGAAGATAATGATATAGTGAAAAACAGGGTGGCTACCATCAAGCACACACTTTTATAGACCTGTCTCTCTTTATACCACTCACCAATATAAAAACAAGCCGATCAGCATGAGGGGACGCAAAATTTATTAAGTATGTGAATCATAACCCCGCCCCTTACACCATAAAGGCTGCTTGCTGCCCCAGAGTACAAAATAATGCTAATACGTCTGCTGGGGCTTTTGTAATCAATAGGTGCTTAGATCCTTCGCTTTCATTCCCCCTGCCTCATATATTTCCTAACAAATTGCACTTTCAAGGAGTGCATGAGACGAGAATGTTAAAATACATTTTCAAGCTCTCAAGCTTGAAAATGTATGTATGCATGTCATCAAACAGGGTAATCACAATATTTTTCCGCAGAGAGATGAGCCACCTCTTCACATGGTATTTCTGCTGGATCTAATTAGGTACCTTATTATTTACAGGCCATTTTGGGGTCAGCTAGAGACGTTTATTGTTGAAATAAGTTATAAATTCATTGGTTCTACTTTTATTTTGCTGCCCTAAACTCTGGATTATCTCCTGTATGTGCATGTGGTCTGAGGCAGGTGCTGCGGACATTATCTGGAGTTTGTCCTGCCAGCGCCCTAGTTAAAACTCGAATGTCGAGTAGAATGTTCAAGTGAGCCCATGTGAGAATTAAGCAGGTTTATGTCTGAAGATTCACCATGATTGAGTGGGAGCATTAATGAGGTTTCTCATGTGATGGATGCAAAACTAAAGAAACTAAAAGAATACAAATATCTCAGAATGAAAAAGACGTCATCAAAGACATAGGCGTCAACTTGGAAAGGCAATGAAATTCGAGAGCTTTTGGCGATGAGGGCCAACGCCAGTGTTGTGCTGTAAACAAAAACATTTCAATACTGCAGCCACATATCCTGCCTCCTGCATGCTCCAGCCAGGTGCCACTTCTCGCCTGAATGCATCGGAGACTTTCCTGTTGTTGTGAATGTGTCTGACTGCTGCGTTCTGCTGTAAAAGGCAAATTCCAGAAAATTTCCAGACCCAACAGTGCAAACATTCTCCAGAGTGAAAACGGCTTTAATGACATCAGGCTCACCGTATTAAAGTTAGGGAAGAGGCTAAGGGGGGAGGATCCATTGAGCCTGAATGGCAGGAGGTGTTTGAGGTCGAGTTGAGGCTGAAGAGGCCGTCCTGGGATGGGGAGGGAAGCGAGGAGGGAGCTACCCTGGGCCGACGTACCTGGACAACAAAAAGAGATGGATGTTAGAAGCTAAGAAACAACAGTATGTTAACATGGTGTAGCTGGGTTGTTACTGTTCCTGTGGACCTGCACTGATGGCTTCCAAGAGGTGAGGTACAGCGCACAGAGGAGGCCTGACTTTGATTTATTCCACGCCAGAGGCACTGTTACGCCTCCACCTGACACCCAGCACACATCATACAACTCAAGTGTATGTGGATGTTTGTACATGGGTATGGTTACTGTTTTTATGCAGACACTATGAACACGTGTTTCAGGGGGTTGGGCAGTTTTACTGGAGACTTAATATCCCCATTACCCCAACAGCCCCCGAAGGACATGCACCTGCCCCCTCATGTACACCCACACACACACACACACACACACACATCATTTAATTACTGATGTATTGGCTGAGGAAAGGTGCCTGCGCACAGGAAAGATAGGAGATATCGGATTTCAAATGGACCAGGGATGAAGAGATTTCTAATTTTCCACCTGGCTGCGTTTCAGTGGACCCGTGCGCTCAGCGGTGCGCAGGCACTTATCCCAGCACCAGGATCAATCATCAGTGTCAGCTGCAGGTCACTGTGGCCACCCCATACTATGCCTATCATGTGAGCCGCCTTGCCGCACACACATACAACGTGAGGTGGTAACGTCTGCGTGTGATAATGCACACCACAGAAAGAAAAAAAAAGCAATCACTGACCTTATAATAATACCAGCGACTTCGCCACCCCCCAAAAAATAGCAGCTTCTCGGGGGGGGGGGGGGGTACTACTCTGTGTACTATGCAGCACAATTTTACTGTTAATAATAATACTATGACTTAATCTCCATCGCAAAAAGAAAAAATTCAATGCCACTACTCTCAAATGATTAGCTGAGTTGTGCATGGAATTATGAAATTCAAAGATAGATGGAGGTCTAGACAAAAAAGATTGTAGATTTGACTAAATCCTGGATACATTTTCAATAAAAAGGTTGTTAAGTATTCAAAGCTTTTATAAATGATTCACTTTATTGGCTTAAACAGTTAAGCTTAAGAAAAGATCACAGTCATGGTTAAGAAAAAACAAATTGTTGGTCTGCAACATAAACTCAAACTACAGCATTAACCCAGCCACCAACACATCATTATCATTTTTATTGTTATTATTAGCATTACTATTAATCACTTAATTATAACACACACACACTCGTTTCTCCTCTGGCTCTGAGCACGACTCCTTAAAAGTTATTCCACTAACAGTTCACCAACAGACAGCTGAAACATGGCTACAAGGCCACAGTTACCAGAATAACAGAAACTGTCAAAGTAAAGCGGAGCAGTTGCTCTCTGAAAATTTGTGGTGGTTTTATTTTTCTTTATTGTGGTAATTTTTCTTCTTCTTAGCATCGGTTTCAAGGTTGTGCTATGAGGATGATGACAATGCTGCTTTAAGGCCTGTGAAGCTCAGAACATGGTGATAGATGTGGAATTTGCCAGTAGTCTGGCCCATGGCTTTTTTTGTGGTTTGGCAGGAGTGGCAGCCATGATGTGGGGTGTGTGTGGTCTGCGAGTGGGCGGGGGGCATATGCTTCTAAACACTGTGGTCTCAGGCCTGCCTTTGCCATGTGTGGGCTCTCCTCTGCTGTCTGTCTGACACCCAGAGAGAGGCAACACAGGACGGACACAGCCTGCAGACACGTGGGCAGCAGCCGGCGGGGGAACGCTCACACACTCATGCACGCACACATGCACACGCAAACACACACAAATATACAGACACAATCACACAGAAAACGAGAAGCCGAGTCTACTCTTGGAAAGGATATCATAGGGAAAAGCTGGGCTTGCAGGGAAAACAGTTATCAGCTGATAGTGGTTCCACACCTCTCTGTGACTCCCGAGGCAGCTTATTAAATCAGGGGCTAGCTGTTTGCCTCTTTGGATGATAACGCCGCTGCGTAGGCAGGGCCTGGATCCAGGCATGTACGACAACGAGTGAAGGAGTGTGCGCACGCTCGGCTGGCGTGTACCAGACAAGTATCACACGCACACACACGCACAGACAGACAAACAAACAAACAAAGCAGCCTACGCACTTCTGACAACAAATAGCTCCCAGGACGTACGCAAGCAAACATACTGAGCCTTCATTCCTCATTCCTCTTCCGCTATCACCGCATTAGCTGTTCAACCCTTTAGTCCTTCTACTGTAATTCTCCTGTCATCACTCCAGTGCTCCCTTAGGTCTTTGACAAATTGCCTTTTCTCACATCTAAATACCCCCTGCCCCCCATGGGTTCTGCATATCCCTGCAAACGGCTGCTGAACGGCACAGAAGAGGGTTGAGGGAGATGTCGATAAACACACAGCAACACGCACACACAAACAAAAAATTACAAATGGTTTAATTGTACACGTATCACATATTGTGTTTGAGTCTATAGAATTACACCGTAAAGCAAATAAACATACATTTATTAGTGTTCAAACATGATTTTTGTATTTTTATGTGCGTGTGTAAAGATGGTTGATATATTTTCGCCTGCGGCCCCTGATAACCTTCTATCACTCTGTCATTTTCCACTTAATTAATGTCACGTGTGTGTGCACATATGTACAGTGTTTTCATCATGAGCACATATGTTCATTTTGTCAAGAGTCATGTGTGCGTCAAGGCTCATGTTTATTTACGCCTCACTTGTGGACCACAGTCGAGACCACTGGCGAAAGGCAAATCTCTCCCTATCTCTCCCCTGGATGACTTTGCTCACAGATCTACCCCAGGCAGGCTTCCTCCTCTTCCTCTAACCACCACAACAACGCATCCCACCCTGTTATGACTCACTGGGCTGGGTTACACAACAGCCAAAGTCACATCGCATCCACTCCAATGTGTGTGTATTTGTGCAGGGAGGTGCATGCGAGCAGTAGAATTCAAACATCGATTTTTCAATTATTTTCTACTTGCTCATCTGATAAAATTATGGATTCCAGCATACACAAGCAAACAAACTAAACCTTCCCTCCTCATTCCTCTTCCAATACCACAGAAATAGCTTCACAGCGCTTTATTCCTCCTACTGTAATTCTCTTGTCTTCACTCTGGTGCTCATTTTGGTTTGACAAGTTGCCTCTCCTCAGTTCTAAATACCCCTATCCCGCTCCCCTAGTGGATTGCATATCACTGCAAACTGCTGCTGAATGCCACAGGAAGGAGAGAGGGAGAGGGTCCGGGAGGGAGGAGAGCAAACTTTCTATTTGTGTAATTATGTGGGATAGATACCGGCACAGCAGGGTCTTCGGTCTTTGGAGTTTGGTGAATGAAACACCACGTTCTTTTTTTCCTTCTTCCCGTTGTTGTCTAACCTCCCAAAGACAGATTTTACTTTGTGTGAACATAGTTTGAACAGCTGCAATGTCAGGTAGACTGTACAACAGATCATTGACAGTAATGGTGTGCGTGTTGACTCGGTTGTGTAGAATGCCAAAAAGTGACAAAGCAGCAGATGTTTAAAATTACTTACAGACTGATTGTGTGAGTTAAGCACACAACTGAAGACATGTCTCTAACATCCAATTACATCAATTGGTGGTATGCATTAATTAGTGCAATAAAACATACAAGGGATATTCTCCATCCTATGTTCTAAAATTGGACAGTGTTTGGTTTAAAAAGGCATCGAGTTAAGGATGTCTGATCTACTGAGCAGGCCACATGGCTTTCATATTGCTGCCATACAAGCCAGGCAGATTTACCTTTAGCCTTAGCGTACCCTTGAGTTCGGCCTGTATTGTTGACTACAAGGCCAAAATACTCTTTGACACTAAGGCACACAACTGAAGTTATGTCCCTAACGTTCACCTTTTAAGATCTACTGCTACTTGGTAACCTAAATTGTGCAGAAGACCTTCAAACATACAAAGGATATTCACTATCTTGTCCTATATTCTAAAATGATGCATCCAGTGACCACTATGAACAGGAAAGCTGACAACAAGGGCATATCGATACTAGATAGGTATCGCGATACCCTGCTGATATAAACGTTACGATACCTAATTTTATTAGTATCAGCACTTTAAACGGGTTTCTGGGTTTACACTGAAAATGATCATAAATGTGCGAGTGATTGAGTTTGTGAGAGAGCGAGAGAGAAGGAGAGAGAGACTACTTCCCCTCACCTGAAGTTCTTCATGTAACTTAATATAACTACATCCTTCCTAAAGTTTATATCCTTGTTTGAAATTTGTTCATGTGTACTCAAATAGATACCAGTACTATATAGTATGAAGCTGTGCATTTTCTGCTCCTGCAAATATTTCACAATAAAAGCCTCAATAGATTAAGTTAAAAGAAACCCTGGAGTACTATTATTTTGAAAACGGTAGCCTACAGGATATGTCACAAACATTTATGTTCATGACATACTGGACAGATAAAGTTTGAAACTGTGCTGAAAGATCATTTTCTCTGTCTGTTCAGCTGTGAACTGCTTGCATAACATAAAAAAGACACGAGACCTCTAATCTCGAAAATAACTCACATGGCTTTATTGTTTAAATACGAGCCTTATATTCCCTGTGTGTGCAATGCTTTGCTTTCATTGCACTCTATGAAGCATGACCAACATTGTCCTGTATGGGCACAGCATCCTCGGGCGGCCAATCTGAAGTCTTGTAGAAAAGTTTAAATGCACCAAGACAAGGCAAAAGATGACCCTCTCAGAGTCCTAAGACACTTCTTTACACACTGTTGGACCATCACCGACAACAGGAAATGGACATCAAAAGAGAGCAACTCAACATGCATAGCAGCGCTCCAACATGCTGAAATTGCGGGCCATGTTCAACAGGGAAGAGGAGGTTTGGGCCTAGGTCTGAGTAGGCCACTGTGGAACGAGGCAACTCCTTCAGAGCAGCAAAAATTGGGAGTCCTCGATATCCAGCGTCAGAAAGAGGCATAAAGATTTGCAAAGGCTGTCACTCAAGTAAGACGGGCAGTAGATGAAACTCCTGAACTCTGTGGAAGTCACTACACATCCTTTTAAAACAACAAAGTTCTTTTCACAACATAGTTATTTTCACATTATAATATTCATTAGCAATAATTGATATTTATTTATTTAGTTTACAATAATTCTCATTCTGTCACTGCGTTTCTATTCATCATATTTCCTATCAATATAAAAATATAGAGAGCAATAATTCTTATCTGTCTGTTCCTCCCCATAACTGCTGCTAAATTAAGTCTGACATGTACATATCTCATTTAGCACCTTAAAATGTTTTATTATTTTATTATAATGTTTATGTTTATTTAATTTTTTTGCACCTTACAATCCTTACTTAACTTTTTTTTGCACTAGTACTGACATTTGCACTAGTGTATGTTATTGTATTTTTAGTTACTCTTTTTTATTTTATGACACTTGAATGTAGAGTTGCTTGAGGTGCCTGAGATTTAAGATTTTCATTGCAAACATGTACGCTGTATTTGTTGTGCAGATGACAATAAAACCTTTGAACCTTAAAATGGTTGAGCATAGAGAAAAGGAAGATCAGCTGTGGGTAATGGAAGAAAGCAGGATTAGCTTCCTGCTTAGAGTAACCAATGATGTCCTTCGCTCACCCAAAAACCTATAGCAGTGTCTGAATTAAGACTGCTACCAATGCCTTGCTATCCAAAACATCAAACACAGTTCAAAGGACATCATTTGTCTGAGAAATAGGAAAGACCTTTATGGAAAAGGGTTCTCCTCTGATGTAGAACATATGATCTGACCTTTCACCTTTGATGTTGGTTGCCACCTGCCAATAAATCTGCGTGCCACAAGTCATTAAACCGAACAAAGAAAAAGAAGAATTTTGTGCTTGTCGCTGCAGCTCTTGAACTGGGAACCTCAAAATGGATATGGAGCAAACAATTACTGTGTTGCAGTCACAAAATGAACAACTTGGACAAGAGAATGAACAGTTGAGGTTTCTGTTTACTGTGGTTAGGGAAAACTCGGAACTGAAATCCAGGTTGCAGCTCCTCAACAATAATACTCTGGAGGCGCCTACAGGTATTGCTGATGTTCTTCTCAATAGAGGACAGCTAAAGTGCAGTTCAGAGTTTTTGTCTACTGTCAAAGAAATGGAATGAAATTAAGTTAAAGGTACAGTGTGTAGAATTTTGTGATATCTAGTGTTAAAATTGTATGTTGCAGCTGAATACCCCTCACCTCACCCTCCCCTTCGAAACATGAAAAATAACCTGTGGTAGCTTCAGCTGTCATAAAAACTCAAAAGGTCTTTAGTTTGTTCAGTCTGGACTAATGTAAAAAACATGACGGCCTTTGTAGAGAAGACCCCCTCGATGTAAATATAAAATATTTAAATATAAAGGACCTTTTCTACGGTAAAGAAAACTACAATTCATACAATTTAGATGAAATGAACTAGTGAAAACATCATGAGGATTATTTTACGTTAAATTTCTGCCAATCGTTTCCTTTCACCTAAATCTTACACACTGGACCTTTAAAACAGGAACAAAAATTACAAAAAATACAATTGTGAGTTTAATGGGGAAAAGATTTCTGGTTACCTTTGTTTTCAAAAAGGATATTTGCATTTTGCAGTTCTTTAATTCACAAGATTTCCTTTCTCTCTGCCATTTAAGTAATATAAGCATGAACATGAACTGTTTTCCCTTTCAACAGAGATTCAGATTGTCAAAATGAAATCCCTTGACTTGATTTCAGAAATATAATCATTAAGGAGGGATTTTAATCAAATCAAGCAACCATTTCTATATTTATATCTGTCTACTAAACCTATATTTATCATATAGATTTTTATCTTCTCTCTGTTTTTTAGATATACATTATGCATTAGTACTGTGTTGTTTTTCTTGCATAATGTACAATTATCAATGTCAGTAAATATTCCATACAGTTACAGGGATTTACTGCTCAAATTTGGTAAATTGTACAGAATTAATATAGTTTAAGCCATAATATTCAATGTAGTACATGCAGTGTGAACACTGGTGTAGGGAACCCCTTTTTATATCATCAACAGAAAGTCTAAAAATGATGTAATTGCACTCCTGTTTACTTCAGACAAGACAATAATAATTTCTGGAATTCTTGTTGTCAGTTTGCTTCCCGTCAGGAAGAAAACATTCCACAACCACCCTCGATGAGAAGCAGTTCTCAAATCACTTGGAACAGACCAGACTCCAAAATGAATGTCGAACCTCGTCCCCGACCCACTCCAGGTCTTTCAAACAAAACTCTGCTCACACAGACCTACATGAGTCTACATCTCAAAGCTGCCAGGCTGATGTGGAGCTTGAGGACAAAGGTGAGTGATGCTTAATTGGAGAAGTTTAAGCAATAGTAGTGTTACCAAAAAATGAATCATTAATTAATTAAATTATCACTGTTGCAGACACAATCCTGGGAGAGATTGCTTACCAACTGGACAGGAGGATTCTGTCCTATATCTTCCAGGGAAGCAAGAGGCATTATGGTTTCACATTGCAGAATATACCAAACAAGATCGTAGAGGTAATAAGCCCCTTCAATGTAATTTGTGTTTAAATTAAGACTTTTATCCTTTTTGACATATTAGTCTACAAGACATCAAATCTCAACAAAGCTTCAATCGTAAATTATCTCATCAGTTAATTTAGAAAAACAAAGCATTCCAAACTCACAAGCTTCTCTACCTCTCTTGTAGGTTAGCACAAATCCACTGACAGGGAAGGTAGATAAAGGCTATCAGCTTTACCTCACTCAGAGGTATGCTGACCTCATGGAACAGTTGAATCAGCTCGGGTACAAAAAGACACTTCACCCTCAATTCTCTGAATTTATCGTTAACTCTTATGGGCTCCTGAATGGGAAGTCTGGAGAACACAGTGCTCATCCAGTGAACTACAACAACCCAGAGACTCTGAAGAAGCTCGTAATGACCACTGCTCCAGTAAGACTTCAGGAGAACCTGCTGCTGCTGCTCAAATGCCTCTGCAACTTGGCTGAGAAGGACAGAAAGCCTCTTTTTCTCCTTTAGACATGAGTGTGTTCAAGTTTACAAGCTTGTACCATTATCATTAACACTTCCCTGTCAACTGGCTGTTTCTCTAACTCTGAAGCAGGCAAGAGTTAACCCTCAACCTGAAGAAACCCATCCTCAACTCGCCTGAAGTAATCAACTACAGACCTGTTTCTCTTCTTTCCAAAGCTCTTTAGCGAGCTCTCTAAAATCAACTCTCTTCCTATATCCACCATAACAACCTTCTTGATCTTCACCAATCTGGATCCATGGCAGGCCACTCAACTGAGACTGCCCTCCTTGCTGTCTCTGAGCAACTTCACACCATTCATTGATTATCAATGGCTGCCTGCATACATTTCAAAACACTAGTCTACACATCTTATGCCGCAGACTAAAATCTCTTTCGACTAAACCTTGGATCAAGAAATAAAAATTTTGCACTTGTGTGGAATTTACATGTATCACTTTGTAGTTTGGATTTTTTATGAAGCAAATTGTACTTACTTGATTCTTGTCGTTCTGGGTTTGTACCCTCATGGTTGAATGCACTTATTGTAAGTCACTTTGGATAAAAGCGTCAGCTAAATTAAGTGAAATACACTTTTTTTATTATTTAGGACTATATTGTTCAGCAATCTGAACCTTGTGCATTATTACTTCTGCCAAGGAGGCTTTGTTTTTGTCTGCATCCGTTTGTCTGTTAGTTAGCAGCATTACTCAAAAACTGCTTGACGGATTAACAGAGATCACTTTCTATAACATTGCGAGATAAAGTTGTTTTTCAACATTTCCATGGATTTCTCAGAGAATAATCTTGATTAAGAAAATATGGTCTTTGTTGATTCTGCTGCTCAGCTGAGACCGCCTGCTGTATAACAGTTGCACTGTCGGTTAGACCTTTGCCATCAGGCTTCTGATCTGTATACCCAGCTGTGATAATGAATTTCTTGAATGTTATGAGCGAGAAGCTACGAGGGGAAAATTGCTGACTGCTGAAACGATGAGAAAAAAGTGCAGGCACGATATGAGCATAATTACTCAGCACCATGTGGATGGTTCTTTTGTCAGCTGCCAAGCGCGTACAATAAGCTCTATTTTTGATGATGTTTAGCACAGTCCTCATATGCCAGTCAATGAGTTTGGCCATCACAAATGTGCACGCTGTCGAGGCCTGACACACACATTCAGAGTCATAACACGATGCTGCTAATTGTGCATCTGCCTCAGTGTTGCCAGGCTGTTTCACCATCCCCCCAGTTGCCCTGCAAACCTCCCGGCAGGGCTGCACCGCCTCATACCACGGGCTGATGGGACTGGATGTGACAGCACAGGAACTACAACTTTTACACAAAAATGTAGAGCTGCAGCTTTTTAGTTACAACCAACAGAACCTATTTTTTAAACGTAGGTATTAAATTAGCCAATATACACCATGCATACAAATTACTCTCTCACACAAACTGCGTCTGGAAATTGTAAATTGGCCTCATGGTGTATTAGGGGCTCAGAGCCATTTGAGGGCATTAAATGACATAACGCTGTCTCTGGATGTCCAAATCTACTCCTCGGTGAGACAGAGAGACACAAAGAGACACAGAGAGAGATAGAAAAGTGAGTCATAACAGCCAATTAGCATATGCTTGATCAGAAGGTGGTCGGAGGGCCACAGTGGGAACCATTACAGCATGGACGAAGAACATTAAGCACAGTTTAAAAAGACTGACGGTTTTTAGTCCTCTCGATCCCCAGCCCGTCCTCCCTCACTTCTTTTCTCCACTCCTTCAAGTGCGATGAAAATGTGCAAACCTGACTTTAAGTCCTTATGACTGGACTGATTAGATTAAACAGTGCACACAGAGATGATGGAGGAACTTAAATTAGCTATTAATTAAGACAATTTGATACATTTGGTGGAATGTAACAGGCTATAAGTACGTTATATGCTTCCTCGCAGACACAGGTACGATCTCGTCAAAACGAATACGGCTTTATTCTAAATAAGAGATGCAAACTGGGAGAGCAGCCAAATAAATGTACGACTCCTGCTGCTTTTTACCGTCAAATCGACCTTTTTTGGAGACTTATGTCTGTGGGCCACTTTCCTCTTTCATAAACTACTTTGAAAAACACGCAATTTAAAATTTCTACAAAGAGCCCTTCCATTTTATGCCTCATCCTCCCTGCCTTCCATTTCCTCACCTTACCTTAAAGCCTTTTAAAGTTGTTTATTTGAATTACATTTTCACTCTTCTTTCTGGGTCACTCGCCATGCCATGCTGGGTGCACTGCGACTGTATATTGTGTACTGAAGTGTGTAAGACTGTGTGTGTGACACGTGACAATTTGTATTCCTGTGTGTGTGGCAGGCGGATACAGTTTATGCAGCAAATCTGTGGGAGGAATATGTAAGAACAGAGCTTTACCCTGTTTGATGTCGGCGTATGCTTGTCCACCACGCAAATGGTTGTGTGTCTTTCCTCTCTGGTTTGTGTGTTCACGTGAAGGGAGGGGAGATATTTGCAGCAGCGACACATGGAGTCAAGCTCTAATAAGGTTGTGAAGATTTTACTTATGAGGATTATATTTAATCTCAGCTGAGTAACTTCCTCTCATCAAAATATCTCATATGTAGACATGCCCTCCTTTCTACTTCTTTTCCCTGGATTGAAGAAGGTGGCACACTGCTCCATGTGGCATGATTATATGCAAGGCTAAGCACAGTTTGACCCACGACTGAAAATAGAGTGCTCTCAGGAAGGGAGAGGATTTCTTAAGTTTTCTGTCATGGCAGTTTAAGAGGAATTGTACAAAGTATGACAGTGAATCAGTTGAATTTACATCTCTGTCAAACCCTAAAACCTCACCTGCACTACTCAGTCAGTTGCATACAATTGTTATCTAAAGAGGCTATTTCAACAATTTCCTTAATTTCTCAGAATGGAGCAACTCCACCAATTTGCAGCCCATTTCTTTATCTTTACTTTAGGCTAACGACTCGAGGCCACCACAACTAGATTAACACACCTGCAGCTCTGGCCTCCCAGTTGTTGATAGTTGAGTTGCATTGTGGCTATTATAGGTGCAAGGATCTGACCAGCAATAAAAAAAATGGTGTTTCTTGTTCAGATGCATAGATTACCTCCACCAAAGAGGTTATGTTTTCACCACTGTCTGTTTGTAAGCAAGATTACGCAAAGAATGGACTTGATGGATTATAATTAACCTTGGTGGAAGAATGTGGCATGGGTCAGGCAAGAAACAATTACATTTTGGTGACGGTCCTGATCGAAGGGCAGATCCAGGAAAATAATCTGACATATTTAGGTGACTGATATTTATGACTGTGTGTAATTTCTTTTCATAAAGTGATTGTTTGACCTTTGTGAAGCTATGCGCTCTACTGTGCCATTCTAATTGAGGGTGTTTTGGAGTTTAATTACAGAACAAAAAAGTAAAAGAAGTATGATGTGTGCATGAGATTTATAAGGAGATTTAGACTCTTTCAGTGTGGAAAAAGGTATATACAGAGGCTAATTCAGAGCCAATAAATAAAACATGAGCGGATAATGAGGTTTACATAAGATCAATATACAGCCTCCAGCTTCAGAAGCGACCATTGTCTCATCATAAAAAGATATCAACCTTTACCTGTGTTTCTGGCATTGACAAACAACAAGGTTAGGGCTCAAATTCAATTATGAGAAGAAGAATAAAAGAAGTGAGGTCAGTACCATCCTGAAATTATCTTTGTTTAATAATTTTTTTTGTTCATTTTCTCAAAAGCAGTATTTTTTTTACATGAAAGGTAAGAAATAGTGCATGGTCGCTGGGTTAAAGCAGGTTTGAGCTAATCATTTCATTGTGTTTGGACATCTAGCTCAGTGGTGAGTTGTAGCAGTCCGGTGATGGTAACAGGACCTTGCGGAGATGCTTCTTCTCCCAGGGAGTGTCCATAATGAGTTCTGTCAGGCAAGTGGCGAGCATTGCACTGCTACCAAACCCAACCTGAGCTGAGGCAAAGCCCATCTGTCAAGCGGAGACGATAAGCCTGGAGCCATCCAGAAACAAATTGCTCAGCTTCCCCACTGTGAAGCCCTACGAGGCAGCCAGCTATGGGCGGGCAACGGAGATGCTAGCGATTCCCGATGCTCACCAGGAAAAAAGGAGGTGGAAAAGGGAAATATCAAACACATTAATCTATGCAGATGGTGCCGATGGCCAGTCATCACTCTGCAGCAGCTGTACACTGAACCTCAGCATGACAATAAACAGCAAAAAGGGGAAAAAGAATCAGAAAAGTACTGTTTTTTTTTCTTCCAAGCCTAAGGGTGTGCAGCTTTCATAATGATGACAGCTGTTGGACCTTTTTCAGTCAGTGGAAACCAAATAAATTTTATGACACAGACGATGTTGAAAAGGGAAAATATCAAAGACAACATATGACAAACAATTTAAAAATCAGTTTGAGGGACAGGTCAGTGGCCTTGTCTCCAACTTCATTATCAGGCCTAGTGCTGCCATTTTGCAGGTGCTGTGTCGAAAAATAAAAGTCTGGATAAACTAATACAAAGTTGTGGCGTGCTCACATACGCAAAACTCCCGGGGGTTAGGAATTCGACAAGATTGACAGGAACTCAGATGAGGTTCATTTCCTTGGCAAATTGAGTCATTTGTGGAAGTGGCAATAAGTGCGACATCGTTTTTTACATGAATAAATATCAGGCTCGTCAACCAAGCGTCACGCCAGCCATCATGCCAACTGTGACAACTCATTACAAACTGATTAGATATGGTGGTCGAGCTGGGGCCGATTGGATCTTCAATGAAGGTAGGATGCGATTTACAGGAAAAAAAAGTACGAGACAGAGGTTGCTTTCTAATTTTAGCTCCTCAGCTGATGAGATGAGAGGAGCGAGAGATGAAAACGCTCGCAAAGACACCGGGTGGCAGACGCAAAGGTGCTTATGAGGCTGTGACGAATGTGAAATGAAAATGAAGTTGTGGTTGTAGTTGATGGCAGTGGAAGTATCCTCTCTTGGATCTCTCACCAGAGACGAACACAGTCACACAGCACATGCACGCACGCACGCACACGCACACACACACACACACACACACACACAGGAGAAAAGCTCTTCACAATTAATGACTCATTTACACACTTGCAAATAAACTGAAATTCTTCTGTATTGCATGCTGGACCATTTGCTTTATTTATATAAACGACACTAGCAAACTGCTTGCAGAGAGAATTGTACTGTACATTACTTGTGTATTATTACATTTATTGTTATGCAAAAGAGCTCCTGCTAAGCAAGTTGTATTTGCAGCAAGCCAGCAAATTGCCTTTCCTGAGCTGATTTTTTTTTTTGCCTTCAAATAGGCCTGCTGATCGTCTACTCCCATTCCACCTGAAATTGTTTTTTTTGCACAAAATGTCTTTTTCCTCACTCGCTCCCTTATTCCAGTTTCTTTGTTTTAGACTTATCTTATAACAAACCTAATTTCAGCTCCGCTCTGGGGCTCGTGTCTGTGGCCAATTAAAACTCTTAATGGAAATGTGTACTGGCTATAAAAAGGCAAAGCTTTCCTGTCCTCGCTGTAGGGCCAAATATTTTTTTTCCCCTCTACCTTTTAACACGTTGTGGGGAAGAGGGACACAGCTCGTATATCATGTGTGGAACAGAATTGCAGTTGCATGAGAGTTACGGCTAAGGAACAACGGTGGTAATAAAACTCCTTCAGCTGTGAAGGTTAGCACAGTGGTACTGCATAAATTAATTCACATCCTTTAATGTAGATAACGTTTCAAGAAAAAACAAACAGTCACAATTCTGAGATAATTTTAATTAGGTGTACAAAATCCTGACTTATATCTTTGTTGAGTGAGAGAGAATTAACCCTGAAGCGGCCGTGATCAGGTTAGAAAGTGGGCTGAAGGACATGCCAGTGTTAAAAACCAATTACCCCTTGGTAGCTTTTTAAAATGCCCTCTCTCCCGTTCAGCGGCAGCCTGGGGAAATGAACGAGCTAATTTTGCCCAACCTGGGCTGTAATTGTTTCAAATCAGCCTCATGCCTCAGCGTCGCCGCCAGAATAATTGCTCATGAGCGGGAAGATTAATCTACAGAAGCACATCTGTGGGACTTAATTTACGGGTCACAGTGCCATGCCTTGTGGATCCATTAGACTCATTTGGTTTTCAATCCTGCGCAACATATGCAACTAAACAAAGGTGAAACTACGGCAGGCGAACACAAAGGAAACAAGCAAACACAACGCACAAACTGCTCTGTGTTTATACACAGTCACCTGTAAATACATGAAGACCAATGTTCCTGAACCGTCGGTGATGTGTTTTGTTTTTTCACCTCACTGTGCAGACATAATACACATCACAGAGCACAGCTGTCATCCCATTAACCATCTCCACCCCAAATGATCCGTCTCTTACCATGTCCACTTCTAAACACCTGCTAATGGTGGAGAAGAGTCAAGCTCAGACGCAGTCAACAAAACTTCAACAAAAGGAGGAAAAGTGTCATCCTGTGCCAAACGTCAGCCCCCAATCAGCAGCGGCGGAGAAATCAGCATTTGGATTGTGAGCCACTTTGGGTTCTGAGAAAGGACGGGCCGCTCGACAAGCTCTCTGAAGAGAAACAGCTGCAAGCTGCAAATTGGAAAGTCTTTGTGAGAAGCTGCTCTGCCCTTTGTTTTCTCCTTCCTCCTCTCCTCAGAGTGTGGGCATGCAGATGTCTTCTCTCATTCCTCATGTGTAATTACAAAGACGGTAGAGCGACATGAAGGGGTGGCTCTTTATATGAGGCATTGTACTGCAGGCGGCACACCGGAGTCCAGCAGCCGGCATCGTTTTAAATAGGGAAAACTTCATAGCAAAGGATTTAGCACCTCGGTCCTCTGCCACGGCTGCCTCCTTCTACACTGCTTTCCATACACTTTCCCTGCATGACACACAGGATAATGGGGTTGAAAGATAATCAATGTTCCCGCCAATGGTGGTGTTATACATGTATACCTTCCACTCCAACTTCTGCCCTTCCTGGGTGCAAGAGGAGACATTGGGGCGAGGAGATAAGGATTCTTATCAGAGTGTGAGCAGGTGTTTGGTGGAGCAAGGCCATAACAGAATTCCTAAGTTACTATAGCCGGCAGGACTTCACTCATTGAGAGAAGAGGAAGAAAGGAAGCACGGACAGAGATGGGGATGGGAGTTGTGTATGCAGTGGTGGTGGGTGGGCGAATGGCCAGGGCGTTATTATTGTGAATCCCCTCGGAGCACCGCAGTATACAGCACGTCTCAGACACCTGCTGGTGTGGCGATAAGGAGCGAAAAGCAATCACTTCAGCTACCAGGCAGACCCAACTGGCATCTTGCTGCCTCTCAACCTGCTACTCTGGTAATTTCTCCTAAACATTACTTGTTTTCTGTTATAGGTCAGCTCCCTTTGCGGGCTTGTTTAGGAGAGGAGAGGATGAGGATGAGGATGAGAATGAGAAAAGGATGTGGATGAGGAGAGGAGAGGAGAAGAGAATAGAAGAGAGGAGAGGAGAGGAGAGGATGAGGATGAGGATGAGAATGAGAAGAGGATGTGGATGAGGAGAGGAGAGGAGAGGAGAGGAGAGGAGAGGAGAGGAGAGGAGAGGAGAAGAGAAGAGAATAGAAGAGAGGAGAGGAGTGGAGAGGAGAGGATGAGGATGAGGATGAGGAAGAGGAAAGGATGAGGATGAGGATGAGGATGAGGATGTGGATGAGGAGAGGATGTGGATGTGGATGTGGAGAGGAAAGGATGAGGAAGGTATTACCAAATGCCAAGAGAGATGCTCTTTTGTTTACAGTTTGCCCAGTTAAGAGTGAACTTTCTTTTACTGTATGTCATCATAATCTAAAAATGCAAAGCAGTGCACAGAGGACAAGTGTCTCGTGCCACTACAGGCTGTCATTTCAAACTAACTTTATCAGCCACAGAGGTCAAGGACGTGCAGTCTGGCTCAGAGTGGGTCCTCAGGCTCTCCAGAGAGCGTTTTTCATTAGTGTGATTCCAGCTGAGGATTGTAATGCGAATCCTTGGGATAAATCTTTGCTCGTCACGGGTAGACCATCAGCTGTTGCAGTCAACCAGCGCGGACTCCTGAATTATTCATTTCCTGTTTACAGCAGGCGACAGGTGCGTGACCTCTGTGATGAGTGCCCAGGGTGTCTGGGAGAAGTGCATGGCGACAAGGGAAGAAGGGGTGGGAGGGTTGGCGGCTTGGAGGGACAGCGGCGGAGATACAGGAGGAGAGAGAGGATTCAGAGGAACCTGCCAATGTGTCAGACTCAGGTGCTTGCAGCAGGTTTGTGGCAGCTTTTGCTTTTCATGCTTTTTAATTTTAACTCAGAGGCAGGGAAGAGTGCGTTTTACAGACTTTCAGGCGAGGCTGCACGCAATAGTTTTGTGGGGGGAGCACGGTGCTGCGGTCACCAATTTTGAGAGGATAGGGTAAAAATTAACGTTCCCCAAAATGTTAGGAGTGAAACTCAGGGTAGCATGGGGACTGCTAAGCTTGAGCTGTACATCAGCTGAGTGGCATTTACTGTAACCTTTCCCCTGGCTTTTAATAACCGGCGCAGAAAAAGCAACATACATGGATCACTGAGATTCACTGGGAATCGCTGGGAATTGCAAATGGATCACCTGAGTCAACCGAGAAGTCACATATTAACTAGGTTCTAGCTCTGGTGAGCATCAGCTGTAAGAAAACATTTATATCGATGTGAGAGCACAAATGAGACAAAATAGCAGAGAGAGACATGACGGCAAAAAGAGAAGAAGAGAAGCTGAAAGCAGGAGCAACAGGCTGAGGTAGATAAATAGAGAGAGCAGAGGCTGGAAATACGCATATGTTGTCAAAAAAAAAAAACCCAGGCAACCCGTCGGGTTTGTTTAGTTTAACACAGATAAAATTCCAAACTGAATCACAGGAATTCAATCTGGTTTACTCAGCCTGAATAATGGTTTCTGACACCTGATAGCTTAAGAATAAGCCTCTCATTTATGCCGACATATTGATGTGGACATCTGCATGAACACACACTCTCACACACACACACACACACACACACACACACACACACACACACACACACACACACACACACACACATACACAGAATGCATGTGAAACCAAACAGCGTGGACGCTCTCTGCAGAATGATGCATGGGTTTCACCTTCAGGCAACTGGGTGAAAGAGACAGACATTTCTACCCATCAGCCAACTCCTGCTTCAGACAAAATAACAAACGGCTGAATGATATAGTGAGCTGTCCCCTCTGGTTGTGAAGTGGGATTGGAACCATGTCTCCGAGACAGCCGCTACAAAAGGCCCATCGCTTTCTCCCGCCCGTTCTCTCGGCTGTACATCCACAGAGACCTTGGCAGATCTCAAAGACAGATTAATCTCGATTGAAAGTTGCTGAAGTGTCCTCAAGCGTCAAAGCGTTGCTACTTATTGAGAGAGAGCAGTGGAGGCGATCCAAAGACGAGACAGAAAAAGAGCTCTGGGGTCATTTGGGATGGTCTAACTCCCACAGAGCGGCCGGTGCTGTAAAGTGCGTGCACACTAGATTAAGCCCTCATCAAGTGAAATCTTGATTTAACAGACATCTTCCCAGTCAGTCTGTGGTAAGACTCGGACTGCTGCTGCTGCAACAACTGCATGAATCATGATGTTTCCAGGATCACAGTTGTGGCTGTTGAAAGTAAACTCTCACATAAAACATATTTTTAACGTGGCCTCATTACCAGTTAGCAACTCCACTGCCTGATCAGACTGTTGGAGTTATTCATGACTGTTCAGTATAATCATGCTATAGTCATTTTTCTCATTTTGACTCTGATTTTTAAATATTTACTGGTGAAAATGCACATTACAGATTAATCTAACCAACAGTAAAAAGTTAGATATACCTCCACCATGCAGTTCATTAAAAGGCTCCTTATACAGCAATGCATCATTAATAAATCAATATTTTAATACTATAATGACTGTAATTCTTTACAATTTTAGGTACATTCTGTAGCTAACAGCAAGTATTTTTGCTTAAATTATACTTTTAATACAGCATGTTTACTTGTAATGTAGTATTTTGTGAGGCACAACTTTTAGCTTAAGTAAACGTTGAACAAGTTGCACGATACGATGAATTCTGATGAAATCCCGCTGCTGTAGAGGAGCTGTTCACCTGTTTAGTCAAAGTTCGGTGAAGTTCGACTCAGTACACTGAACCCCAAACTGGAGAGTCCTTTGTTTTATCCATCGTCATGAAGACGCTGTTGACAACTCATGTTGATTTGTCCAGGCCACTTCTACGGAGCGCTGGTTTTAGCGCTGGTTATTTGTATCACATGTCCAAATTTATACATTATATAAAAATACAAATAATATGAATAGTTCTGTGACCCGTAAATTAAGTCCCACAGATTTGCTTCTGTAGATTAATCTTCCCGCTCATGAGCAATAATATTAATATTTTTGTAGTATTTACACTACGATGGGATTGTTATGTTATATAGCACAAATATTACATTTCTTTTCATTTAAATCATGAAATATATTTGTAATGAAATCCGTGCTGGAAATTTGGATCTTAATTTCAGTGTGGCTGTTGGCTGACGGGATTCAGGATGCTGAGAGTCACAGGCATATGTGAGGCCCAGCAGGAGCTCTGACAACATGAGAAATGGCCCCACGCTGACCCACCTCACTACTTAGCCTCTCATTCAAGGTTACAACATACACCGTGTCTTGGATTGATCCTGTTTATTTAGCCATGATTTGCTTGAATCTTAATTTGGATATTTTTAAAATGGAAAGGAATGTATGAAATGAATGATGTGGTCAGCATAGGCTGGGACCACATCATCATGTTACCAAATGGTTACATCAGTGCTATCATCGGGATCAATCCCACATTTATAGAGACAACTTCCACGGGTGTCCTCTCTATACAGCTGATGCAGATGATATAACTCTGATGTAACTGGAGGCTTCTGTGACCTTTGGCTAACATACCAAAAGCCCATCTGACTATGCCGGCCTCCGCTAACCCACTTCAGTGTGTCTGCTTGTGTCTGCAGAGACAAAGAGGATTTAACGTTAATCTGGCTTTAACAACAGCAGGAGAGCATACTCTCCACAACAGCACTCCAGAGAATAGAACTAATCAAGACATCATGAACATCAAACCAGGAACAATTACCTCTAATAAAATCAATTTTGTTGATTGACTGAGAGAAAGAGAGCTGACACAGTTATTTGATTGGACTTGATTATAATTGATTGTTTTGTATAAGGTTCACACAAAAGAACATATATCACCACAATAAATGATTTAAATTGATTGAAGAAATATTATCGTGGCTCCAGCTAATTCCACCCTATTGTGACTCAAGTCCGTAAGCATGTTACTACCCAGTATATTCTGCTTCTTTGCAAGATAATTTGATTTGTTTCAAGAAAAACATTTAAAAAAACATGAATATTCAAAAATGTCATTCAAAAACTGAAGGTGACAGTGGCACAAGACTCAAATTGTGCTGCTCATTTAGCTGTAAAAAGGCAGTTCTGAGCCTCACTGACACAAGCCGACATAAACAACACAGGTGAAAAGGGTTTCATCCAAAACGGAACAAAGGCAGCTGATGAGGTGCTATGATTGTAACAACCTGTGAACATTGGATTTGATTGCAGTAATAAGCAAATGGTTTTAAAAGGTTCCACCCGTGGCTGGGGAAGTGTAAAATTCGCAATACCACCTCATTAGTAAGCAAATGAATTCAATCACCTCTCTTTGGTAAGCGGCTTGATAAATCCCTGCAAAGTGGTGCCTGGCTTCAATCACAGCAAGCTGCTTTAATAGATGCAGAGCTGCTAATGTATCATTCTTATTGACTGTGAGCTTGCCATTTTGCTAAGTTCAGCCCAAACACAATCGTTGACTTCCAGCAAACAAACCCAAGTCAATGAGGTTGGAGCTCTGCAGGGACCAGTGAGGAGTATTTTTCTCGTGCTCACTCCAGTAGCTATACAAATTTCATTCATATGTCCCCTGAGGGGATGGCTGCAGTGTTGGTGGAGCTCGAGGGGGAGGGCAGGAGCTACAAAATGGGCAGGGCGACTACTGAAATGCAGATCTGAAGAGACGAGCTGTGTCTTGAAGAAGAGCTGGGGAAGTTCCTCTGACCCCAAACTACCTCAGGAAGAGAGAGTTTCAGAGAAAAGCAGCATAACACCTTTACTATCACTTGCTGCACCACTCTGTGCTCTGTTAACATAGGCACAGCAGGACTGTGACCAATGCAAATGTACGAGAGAGAGACAGGAGCAAAATGACAGTGAGCAAGACACAGAAGGAGGATTATAATTTAGAGGAAACAGAGCAGATTTTAAAAAACTTGATGGCCGAGAGCCACTTATTTGATTCTTAACACTATGAAAAAAAAAACAACATATACATGAAGCGTCGACATTTTGGAGCATCAGAGGCCGATCGATACATTCATTGTGTTAGACCCGAGACAGAAGTGCAGCATTTGGCAACGGCTTAGACTGAGTCAAACACAGACAAAACTAATCTCTCCATGCCTGGCAACAAATCCACTCTGCAGCCCTAATCAATTCGTTAGACAGACTCTTCTTGAACACACACACACACACACACACACACACACACACACACACACACACACACACACACACACACACACACACACACACACACTGTGATGATTAGCTCGTCCCACTTAATCACTTCCTATTAAGGACACCTGCAAGGTTGCAACAGTCTTGTGTTGATTATGTGTAATCATAGAAATGTCACATTTGAATGATAAGCAGCATGAGATGATGGCTCCTAACATGATGCATATTTATACCATGGAATCATCAGCTATTCTCATACATATGAAAACTATTCATATAACGCTCAGAAAAAAAAAAATATTTCGGAAAAATTGACTCCAGACTCAAGAAATATAATCTCTCGCACATAATTTTGCATATGCCATGCAGGCGTATAAATACACGCTAGCACCCACACTGGGCTTGGGGGGAAAAGCCTATCTGCTGTGGATAAAAGACATCCCTTATCAGCTTCCTCATAGAGGAGCTGGGAATGAAGGCATTTACTCAAATGAAAGAGGCAGCTTTTGGAGATAAGCCGAGGGAGACGGAGCTCAACTAAGCTTTCAGATTGGACTGGGCCTACAGAGGGAACAGAGGAGGATGGGAAAAAACAGAGGGAGAGGATGGACGGGCAGGCGGGTGGATGATAGATGGGTGGATTGCTGATGAAAGTGATGGGCGGACGACGCAGGCTGTTGTTTGGTGCTGTGTTTTGAGGCATGCAGAGGAGGACTGCGCGGCTTTTGTCTGCAATGGAAGTACTTACATAATCTGTATTTAGAGAATGTGGGTTTGAAAGCTATTGTTTTGACCCCACTATTTCGTCTATGCGGGCGTGCACATGCGTGTCTATGCCTCCTGTCTCTCCATGTGCTTGTAGCTGGCCCTGTCTGCGCAGCGAGCTGGCACATCTTCTCTGCTGCGCTGGGCTGTGAGCGGCGCTAGAATAACCCACTTCAAAGGGGCCCATTGTCACACACTAATGTGGCAGCAACGGCAGCAAGCGCCACAGAAATCAGCACACACTGAGACTGGATATTCCCTCTGAGTCCCTCTGAGAAGAGGGAGGAAGGGCGGCGTAGGGGGGAATGAAGAGGAGAGGGGCGAGGGAGAAAAAGAAATAAAGATATAAAAGAGAGAGAGAGAGAGGTCTGTTCACAAAACATTAATCATGTACACTCTCATAAAATCATTAGAGCTGATCATTCCCAGTCAGACTCCGCACAGTGGCTCAGGGCTGACGAAAAGAAAAAAGAATGCCAATTTTTCACAGAGATGCAAACCAGCGCGCGCGCACACACACACACACACACACGTTTTGAAAATTACAGATATCAGTTGATTTATACAAAGTGCCAAAATGATGCGGGACAGTTTACCAGCACCTTCTATCAATAAGTAATTACATCTGATTGGCATTTTTATACATAATGTTTTTGTGAATTAATTAATTGTGAGCTGCAACATTCCAGCTTCCTTCCGTCTGTTCTCATTCATAGTCAGACTGGCAGCTGGGCATATTGGGACAAATCCTGGTGGACTGGTAAAAACATCCATAAAGTGTTTTTTATTCCTTGTAAATGTTTTCACCGTGCTTCTCTGCCTGTCATGCACAATCTACATATGTTCGAAGAGTTTGAAGAGGTCGCTCTTTGTTTTTTTGTGTATGCATGCAGTCTGTTGTGTACATCCATTACTTCTCGTATAATTTGTGCTTGTGCGTATGTGCATCTAGGACAATGGATGGATATTAATTTCCAGCCACTTTAATAAGTCTGGAGTGATGGGCTGTTAGACGCTCATGATACGGCATGCAGTACAGGTGGAGGTCAACATCCTGATGGCCAACAACAAGAGCTGGAGCAGAGACAACAATTGGAGCTGGATCTTAACGTCTTCTGTTTACACTCACCACCATTTATCCACTAGTTGCTCTCTATAACACACATTGGACCCTGGAGTATTGCAGATCGGTGCTCAAGGCACCAGGTTCTGATGGCTGGCACTGACTGTAAAATCGATAGCCTGTTACTTTCTTGGCCGCTGATCCTTGTGCTCAGAAAGCTGCGGCGGTTACACAGACAGATTGGTTAGATGACTCAGAAATACACTTGAGACAAAGAGATTTGAGAAGCACAGGAGAGATATGTCCTTTTTGTAGGGTTATATTCCCTTCATGTTTCAATCCTCTCTCTTCACACCTGTCTCGGTTTCTAGCTCTTTCTCTCTTCACACTCTCTATTTTCTTTATCTGTGTTTTTCGTCCTCCAGTGTGTTGTTCTCTGAGGCCTTTAACTTTTCTCTCAAGGTCGGACCATCAAGTAGAGGACTAGTCATCCACTTCAGTTGAAAGCTGTCTTACCAGCTGAAGAATGATGAATTCATAAGTGCAGAGAACATACATCACACACACACGAACACACACGAATACACACACACACACACACACACACACACACACACACACACACACACACTTACACTTACACTCACTGGGAGGTGATGTGTTGCCATTTCTTTTCAAGGTCTCCATCTTTAGCCCCGGCATCCGGAGAATGGGAGGCTAAGTGGGAAGGGTTTTGGTGCAGACTGCAGCATGGGACCATTTCTCATGTTGTCAAGAGCTCCTGCTGGGCCTCACATATGTCTACAACTCTCAGCATCCTGAAGCTATCACTACAGCAGACGGGCACATCTAACCCATGCTGTCACTTCAGTGAAATGATATGAACTGTCACTTGCAGATATGCTTTTTTTTCCCCACAGGGGGGCTCCGAGAGCATATGAACCATGCATATAAATGTCATATGTGTGAAAGCAGACACATTATTAATGTGGGGAGTTTATGACGTAATGTAATTGTGTACAAGTGTGTGTAAATATACAAAGGAAAGATCTCATGAACGTGGAATGGTTAATATTCCCCTATCTCCACTGCCTTCTCCACCTCTGCTCCTGTATGACCTTTGACGTGTCTGAAAGGTGCCTGCAGGCCCATGTGGACAGGTCTAATTATTGTTGCTGCCACAGTCCACCCACTCACCCTGCTCCACAACCGCTTCTCACTACAATCCACGCATGAAAAATCCACTCCAAATACATTTACATACAAATGTGACCATCTCACTTTGATGTATGATGTGATTTATCCCTGTATATATTCAGCTACATTTACATTTTGTGAGAGATAAAGCAGGAGAAGACCAACAACTTATTTTTTGGGGTTTCCCAATTTTCCAAATGCAGGAATAAAACCCTGAAAATGAAAGCAACATACATGGAAAGTGTTTGCTTTGGTGTCAGTCCTTCAGATTAAAATAAAAAACTTTGTTCCATACTTGAGGAGTACTGGAAAGGAACTAAAACTCAACTGAGTGTCAGTGTGTAGAGTGTATACTTCTACCAAATTCACTAGTCCATATGTGGATCGCACCAAATTGCACACACTCATAAATATATGTTCCCTGAAAATGCCTATTTCTTTCAACAAGACCCATAAATTATTCTCTGAAAATGTAAAAAGAACCGAAAGTTTTTCACAAGAACGTGGAAAACAATTATTCTCGATCCAGATCTGCACCAAAATCTTTGGAGTTCTTTCCTGACCCACTCTACATCCTTCTTCCAAGGTTCATGGTAATCTGTCTAATACATTTTGTGTAATCTTATAAAATCAAACAGACATGGATCAAAACATCCTGGGTGGAGGTATTAAATGCAGCAAAACAAACACCATCTTTTTTTATTGCTAGTCAGAAACTTGCACCCCTAATACCCACAATGCAGCTCAACTTTTAAGAATTTGGAGGTCTGAGCTGCAAGCATGTTATTCTTGGTAGCCTCGAGCCTCTAGCCTCAAGCAGACATAAAGGAACAGGCTGCACCAATTTCCAAGTTGGAAAATTGGTGGAGTTGCCCTTTAAAATGTTGCAGTCACACGGAAAGAAATCCATCATAGAGGAGTCACATAATCTTATGTTCCAACAATAGCCTTAAAAGACCAGAGTGTGTGCTACCTAGACACATTCTATTATGAGTAGAATGTGTGATTCACTCTTGAGCGCCAACATTTCATCACAAATCGACTCCTGAAAAGCACTGAACATCAGAGGTTGATGACATGTGAGCTTGTGAGCATTTCCGCGAATAGAATCTGTCTTTTAACTCACATCACCTCCTGGACTGATCTACTGGGAAAGATTTAAAAAAATAATAATGAAAAGATTGAGAATAATGGCTACAACAAGAATAAAATAAATAAATATGCAAAGACAGTTTTGGAGCGATAACACATCCCATTGTTCCTGTTAGTTGGGAGATGGCAGACTGGCATCAAATAAAATGCGGTAAGATGAGAAACAATGAACATGAACTAATATATATTTCTGTTTGTGGTGGTGCCAGACTGTCATTTCATTCCCCCACGAGTCTTTACAGAGATGACACAGACTAATAGGGACTGAGGTAATTAAAAATAAAGTCAGTTTGACTGCAGATTTGTCATTTGAGGTTGGCTGTTTGTTGAGCTAATAGAGCGGTGGGTTATTTGTCTCTGCTGTGTGAATGATGGCAGAAGTGGGTTGAGCAGGAGCTGGAGAGCAGCCACCTTCATCCCTCTGGCCCACGAGGGATGAACGTGGAGAAAGGAGGCTTGGGAGATCCATCCATCATAATGTCTCTTTGCCTCTCAAGCTTTGCTTCACTCACACACACACACACACACACACACACGCACACACGCACACATGCACACACGCACACACACTCGGTCAGGCAAGACAAAAGCCCACAGCTGCTTTTAACCAAAAAAAAGCACGTTTAGCACAGCGCACACTGGAGGAAGAGACTTGATGGTTTGATAATGCTGCAGATATGGAGTTGGTAAGAAGTGGACCGAAGCCCACAATCCACCGGCGCTGCCTTTTCATTAACGTCCTCATTTACACCCCCCCCTCCACTGCACAACCACTTCAAACAGATGTGCTACTGTTGCTTGGGAACCCCTTCCAGCCTTTACACGTTAAAACCGCAACCAAGGGCAAGTGGACACACAAATCTCAAGGTCAAGGAATGCACTGTCAGTTAGACAATAGTTTCAGCTGATGTTTCCAAATGTGGGAATGTGCTTCTCATTCTAGTGATGGGGAAAAAACATAGCTCTTAAAAATGTTCTTTTTTTGTGAGTCTATCATAGCCTTGCTTTCCAGGTGCGCCAACCCCCATTAAGTCGTCACAGAGTGTAACCCTAACCCCACGTAATTAGCCCTGATCGAGCTTCCACTCTGTTTAGCACAGATTAACCCTGCTTCCCATGCATTCCCACCCCCGCTCCTCAGATCCTGCAGATAAAAAAGGAGTGGAAGAGGAAGAATGGCACCCACTCCCAGAGGGACAGGCCTATAATCAGCACTCAAACAGCCCCACAACCTGTCCCCTGCTCGAGGGGACGGCAGGGGGTTGCTGATGGATGGCAGACAAGAGACAAGGCTGAGCCCCCAACCTATTTTCCACCTCAACTCTTCCAAAAATTGCTGAGAGGAAACAGCAGCCACCTATGAGAGGACGACAACACAGTAAGCGATGTCGGCCATCCTTTATCTGGTGCTGAGAAGAAGCCGCAGCAGCCACAGAGTTCCCCTGTGACCCACTTTCAAGACGGAATAATGGTCAAGGTGAAAACAGCATAAAGACAAAGGGCCGGGCAGTTAGGGCTCAACTTGACAGTAGATCTGTTCTTTTATGAGCTGACTAAAAGGCCGAGGGGGAGTGAACCCTGACACGAAAGAGAAGAGGACATCATTTCAGTCAAACACCTCACACGCTGAAGACTTTGGTGCCTCGTGTGCATCCATCCTCTCTGGTGGAGGGATTAAGAGGTGGAATTTGGAGGGCGGAAGTAAAAATCGGAAGAAATGCTAATGTGGCATCCATTTTCATGTGTCATTGGCCCATGTACTGAAGCCATTTTAAGAGCACTGAGATCTCACTGCAACCCACAACCTAACTTAGAGCGAGACCTCCAGCGGCCTGGTGTGCCTGTGTAACCGTAAACTTCGAAAACAGTAAACAACAATTTTATTTGAATGTTTGTAATAATCTTATTCCTTCAAATACATTTTCCATTTTGTCCTGTCTGAAATGGAAGGAAGGACTCAAATGTTTATCCATCCAAAAAATTGCTCATATTTGGTAAAGAAAAGAGAAGATTGAGCCGTTTCTATGAATCAGTGTTTTCCAGGTGAATCACTGGAACTAAGAGGCGCAGGTCCATTAGTTATCACTCAGCTCAGCCCACACACAAAACAAGTGCATCATTATTCTCTGATATAATCAGAAATGAGATGGAGTTCAATATGCAAAATACAGTTAAGAAATTCTCTATTCTGTATTAACTCTGTCAGTCTTTTCGTTCTGTCACATTAATAATAATCAAATATAGTTTTTATGCTTCTTCCAACCTTTAAAAGTTTTAGAAATCCACAAATTGATTGGAGAGGAGATTGTAATTTTCAATCAATAAGAACAAGTGGAGTAATTGCCCTAAGGCTCAGTGGGAATTCTGAAAATAAATGTGTATTGATTATTTTGGATACATATGTCACTCAGATCGGAATAATATTTGTATAATTATATAGAGACCCTGTGCTTTACATTTAATAATATGAACATAACCTCACATTACCCTTTCCAGACAATCTGATTAATATTGGTTTACAAATAGACAATAATTCCAGAACATTCAATTTGAACGAAATTTTTGCTTCCGATTATTTGCTGGTTGAGGTTTTTTTTTAATTTTGCTCATCGTGAAAGGTAAATTAACGATGGGGCTATTTTTTAACACAAAGAAAAGGTAAAAAAAAAACAAGCAAACCATTAATCATCTAATAAATACATTTAAAATCTTTTTCCATAACAAGACTTTTTCTGCAACTTCCACACAGAGTAAGGAGGCTGAAGTGTCCATTATAACCCTCCTCCACTGAGGACGCACGCGTTTGGTTTTCAGGGATGAACTCCACTGAACTTGATCGATGTATATTTTTTATTCTGTTGCCGCAGCAGTGACTGCAAACGACTTTGAAACGAGTAGATGATCGAGCTGGTGATAAATTCCACGTGTATTTCAACGACTCTTTACTTAGAAACCTCTGCATCTCTAATATTCCTGACAGCCACTTTCAGCGCGTCTGTTCCTCTTCCCAATGTAATTGGGGGTAATATTAACATACTTTGGATTATAGTGTCTATAATAGCATCGCCGCATCATTTGTAAAACATCCACATGGTGTCGATGCGTAATGTTCCTGGTCCCCTCGCCACAGGATTGCGCCACACTCAGCGCAGCCACGTTATCACCGGTAAAGAGTGTTTCTCTGAAGGTTTTCAACACTTACCGATCAGCATCGTGCGTCCAGGACCGAATCCGCGTGTCTCCAGCTCGGCGTATAACCGTGCGTAAAAACGGTTAAAAAAATGTACGCACTTTTATCCCCAGAGAGAAAGGGAGAGAGAGAGGGAGGGGGGCATGCACGACGCACAGGTGCGATCCGGAGGCGTCCTGTACCAGAAAGAGCCTCGAAACCTGCAGGAACCGACTCGTTTCTCCCCCCCTCACACACACAACTCTGTAGTCTCTGTGCTGATTCTTTGCAGAAGTGTATCCTCTTTTTCTCCCACGTCTTTGGCGACCAATCCGCGGGAAATCTCCGATCCTACTGATGCGCGTTGTCCACAGCTTAAAATCCTATCGCGCGTACTGCCGCTTCGCTTGGCCTGAAGGAGGCGAGGAATTGGGAGTGCTGGAGAGGAGCTGGCTGTAATTGCCTGCTCTCTCTCTCTCTCCCTCTCTCTGTCTGTCTGTCTGTCTCTGTCATCCTTTCCTCTCCGTGGTCCGACCTCTTTCTCTCTCCTCCTCCCATCACTGAATACATCTTAACTTGACAGGAACGCACAGATGTGGAAATAGCTGCTTGGCTCCACATTAGCCTACTTGTCAAACTTATTGCAGGTCGGCACTATAAGTGATAGGTTTCACTCACACCTGTGCATCCCCCTATGAAGCCAAAAGAAGATGATGGGAAAAGGGGAAATGAAAAAGCATGAGGTGCAGCAGAAGGCACTGAAAAGCTCTGGGTAGCAGATGTGTGATAGGAGCACTGTAAACATTTAGAGAACAGAATATTTTCTCAGACACATTTCCATTCATGCACCCATAAGGATGATTTGTGTGCACTTGTCAAGGCAGCTGCCTTGTGAGCTCAACAGTGTGTTAGTGAGAGCGACGGGAGAGTGACTGCAAGTGATGGTTTCTCTCGCAGCTATGTCTCTCGCCAGTCTTCTCCTCCTTTGTGTCTCTTCTTGTCGATGCATCATTTGGTGAGGTTGACACATATTCTGGGATTCGGAATTGGCTCGAGAGTGTGGAGAGCCTGCTCATATTAAATATCTGTTTGTTCAAATGGTGTGTGTGTGTGTGTGGTTTAGTGTGTGTGACAGCATATATTGTGGGTTGAAGAGCCTCAGTGCAAAGCTAAGCAGTCCTGGATCTACGCCAAAGCACATCTCCCAGGGTGCTATCAGGAACTTAATTACAGCATTAAATTGCTCCCTCTCTGCCGCTCTCCAGCTCCCAGTTCACTTCCCGCTTTTTCCCACTTTCTCACCCCTTCTGCTTTCTCGTTTTCTTTCTCTGCCTCAATCTCTTGTTGCTTCTTTCTCTATTTTCTTGCACTTGCTTGTTTGGCAGAAATGCCTGCTGCTGCTGTTTTTGAGTATTCGTTGTTAAATATGTGTCTCGATCATCCCTGAAATTTACTGCAAAAGCAGAAATAGTAAAAATGCACCTGTTTAATCTAATTGTCTCATTTCATACCTGGATATCATCAATGCATCCATGATTAATGCTGTTGATCCATCACTTTGTGGCGGTGCAGTTCCACACTGTGATAATGGAAGTGTGGATGTGGAGCGTATAGCAGCAGAGAGGTGGTAGAGATCAGATTGCTGATGGAGAGTTCCCCTTTAACATGAGATATTGCCTCTGACAGAGTGGGAAGTATGGTGTGAGCTTCCCGTCCCCTGCAATCCAGGTTTCTTTTCCTCTCTGTTCACAGAGGAAGCAGTGGACCCAGAAACTCTCCTCTGGGAAAGAGGGGAGGACACAGGGGCAGCTGGGCTGTCCTGCTGTCTCATGCCAACCATCGGCCTACTGGCTGGCACGAAAGAGCTGAGGCTAATTACAAACACGGGACTGGATCCAAGCTTCACATCAGTCAGCCTCGGCCAAGAGGATTTGTTCTAGCCTATTTGTTTTATATGTTAAAAGTTGGTGACTCCAATGCAATAAGAACACATGTAACGGGAGGAGTCAGACTGTTAAAAACTGCTAATTTTAGTGAAATATTTCCTATATTTAAGTTATTGAAAAACATGTCTAGCTAATTATGTTGTCCTCCACGTGAACACATAATCTTTAATTTCAAGGTCCAGTGTGTAAAAAGTAAGGTGAAAGGGATCTATTGGCAGAATTTGAATATAAAATAATCCTACGGATGTTTTCACTGATGTGTAATCATCTAAATTGTACAAATTGTTGTTTCCGGGAGCAGGTTCTCTCTACGGACTGTACCATGCAGGGGCGATTCTAGGGTCAGACTTTTTTCTCTCCCTCTTTGCACCGGCAATAACACAAACATACCATCTATGGAAATAGAAAAAAATATATAAACAGGTAGTCTGTTCATAAATAAAGCAAACACAGTAATAAAGAAGAAATAAATGTAAACGGAAGGATCAACTGATTGGGACGGCACTGACAGGGGAGCAGAGCTTATTTTGTGGTTGAGTAATTAATGTAGTTTGTTGGGACGGGTCAAATAATGACGTGATTGTTTCTCTTCATTAGTGCATGGACGCTGGATCTGCAGTTAACACTGGTGGACTTTGTTGATACTAATGGTATTTACCCGGTTGCCGAGAGCCGAGTCTCTGTGGTGATGAGTGACGGAGCCTGAAGAGAGGAGAAGGTCAGGCTGTCACGCTCCAGTCTAACAAAATAGTGTTGTCTTCAACTCCAGTGCTGGTAGAATGAGTTGGAATGTGCCAAACAGAAGGAAGCACTTGTCTGTGTACAAATGGTTTCAGATTCTTTTATTTTTTTAAATTGAATATAAATCACTATACGGAAAAATCTAGTCATGTAGTGGTAGTTGAATAGGAGCATTTGATGTGCACTGCTGTCTGTTTACTTTGTGTGATTTTGAGGAGGTGAAGGTAAGGTGGAAGCGACCGAGGAGGTGAGCGGCTCGTTATTATCGTTCGGCCTGTGTGAGCGTTGAAGCATGCCGGCACTGTCACCGCAGCGGGATGAGTTGGTTCAGGGTGGATCAGCTGTGGGGTGGGGATGGGCGGCAGTGTGAAATATGGAGATAGCTGCTGTCACCTGAGGAGATGACAGTGGCGTGCGGTGCTGTGCGAGCCTAATACCATGTGACATCTTTTTAGCCCCTGGGCATCTCTATTCCCCAACACATCCCCGAGCTGCATATGGCCAGAACTCCACAGAAAGCTTCTCTCTGGTGATGTGAAGATCATTTATCTGTCTGTCAGGAGCAGCCTAATCAATACCTGTCAATGTGTGACAGCCTTGTACTGTCCACCTGTTTGTTTTCTAATCTGCAGCGGGCATGCAAGAGTGTAACCAGAGTGACAGAGCTATTATGGTGGGTGTTTGAATGTGCCAGATTTATGGACTCTTACTTTTGTTTTGGATTACTTCCTGGGTCCCCTGTCTGTAGCTGTTCCCAATTCAGCCCAGTCCTTCAGAGGACTCGGTCTCCTTGTCGCCTTCTTTGACCATGTAGACCACAAAGGCTGAACCAAAGTGAGTTTGGTCGATGGAAGATTTCCTAATTCCACCACCAGCCTGTCACGCCCTCAGCCACCCATGTAGCTAGCATGTTAGCATGCTTTGACACAGCACACAATAAATCCTGATAAGATGGATCCACTCATGCACCATCTCCTGAGAAAATATATCTGAATTCAGTCTCCCTGCTAACAAGGTGACAAATCTCATTATTCTGAGTTTAGATTCAGAAAGATTTTCTCCACCCAGAACACAAAAAATGACCATCATGGGATCTGCCTAGAAGGCCACCCTGAAAATATCAGAAAGTGTCTTAAAAATTAAACTCCAGCCGGTGGACAGTTTAGGACATTGTCAGATTGAGTGTCAGAGAAAGAGGTGAGAGTCGGCATCTGTCCAATAGGGTTTGGGAGTTGAGTGGGTTACTAACCAAGACAAATTTTATCAACACTCATTCAGGCAATGAGTGTTGATAAAATTTTGATGCCTGGCTGCAGACGATCTTTATTCAGCAGGAAACATCTGTTGTAAAGAAAAAGTTCAGAATGTATGTGTATGGTATTCACCAATAAGAAAATATTCAGTATGTCCACAGCCAGGCTTTATAATCCTCTGCTCAATAGAGTGAGGAACTTGTGACAAATGCAAATGTGTTTGGAAATTGTGTTTTCTGATCCCAACCACATGCCAGGACATAATGAGTGACAGGCTAATTTATGAACGAGCAACAAGGGAAGCTAGCCTTGCCTGCCTCTCTCTCTCCCTCTCTCTCTCTCTCTCTCTCTCTGCTGTTTCCGAGCTGCCGACCTCCTCAATTAGAGCTCGCTCTGACAAACTGCTGCTGAGACTGGGTAATGACTGGCAGCAGAGGAGGCAAACAGCCGTATCCCTCTCACCAACTCTCTCCTACTCTTTCCAAACTAAACAATTTTCTTTCTCGCCCTCCCAGTCACTCCTCTCTCTCTCTCTTTTTAAACTAACAGCTTTTACTCCCCCCTCTAAACCATCATCTCTTTTAAGTAAACCGTGGACATTCTCTCCTTCAGTCCTCTGTCTCACACAGCCTGACACTGAGCTCTCACCCTCTAAATTGACATCTCTCTACCTCACCCCTCCATAACTTTATCACTTTGCCCCACTTTATTGGCATATTTCTCTCTCTTCTTCAGCCTCTCTCACTGGACCAAATCCTTGTCTCCCCCCCCGCGCTACTCTCTAACCTTCCTTCTCTGACAAACAAACAAATGAATTGAAGAGTGTTGGGAGGGAACACCTTCGGAGCGTGACGGCCCGGCCAGCTACCGGAGTAACTGACGGAGAGACTTACTAACAGAGTGACAGAAAGACTGACAGGAGATTGGAGGAGCACTGAGAGGGTCGACTGTGAGGCACTGAAGTAATTTGAAGATTGGCAGTCAGGACAGATAGATGCTGATGGGTGACAGTGGAAGATTCCCAGCCCCACAAAACTACCTGAAGCCTGCAGCTCTCACCATGTACTGTATATTAAGTGATTGTTTGTGGGTCAACTTACCCATGAGACTCTCAGGCTGATAGATCGCTTAGTGTTTAGTATTTACTGATTTGAGTGAAAAGATGAAACCACCATTGTTTCAATGATGAGCATCTTTCCTATCATTGAACGTAGGCTGCTGGAAGGTCTCTCAATCAAAACCCTAACAAAGTTTAGTTTGATGACATCGTGAAACAGTGTGGGATCATGGGACCTGTTGTCTTCTCCACCATCTCTTTTCCCATAATCGTATTTGTCTGCTTTGTTGCACTGGGAGTGCTTCGGAAAAAAGCAGATTGGACTCAAATAGAAGGCGACTAAATTGGGGATTTCTTTTAATGTAAGTACACAAGTCAGCAAATATAATATAGGCTTAGTCATTTTCAGACACTGAAATTAAGATATTGTTGCATATTATATCTCAAATGTCACAACAGTTTAGGAAATAAAAAAAGCCTCATTCAAAATCTCCCAGACAACAATAACTTCATATGTCAGAATGAGAGTGGTATTAAAGAAACAATCTAATGTCTACTTTAACCGATTCAATATTTCCTTTTTTAAGCAACATTTGACAAACACAATTTCGCGTGTGTGTGTGTATATATATATATATATATATAACAAAAGCTCATTTATTATCAACTTGTCACTGCAATATTTTTCTCAGGTTTAAATAATCCATCACATGTGCAGTTGTAAATGTTGTGGCAATAAATTGTTAATAAAAGTATTTTTGGTCGATGCCCCGCAGCTACTTTACACAGGGTAAATCCATCACACTGATGAATTAAAGAGCTGTATAAAACGACAAAGCAAGATATGCTGAGGAGGATCACAGAGGATAAAGGATTTATCACAATATGGCAAAGGTTATTCTTAAAATTGTCCTGTAATATACTAATATATGATCTATGAAGCATTTGTAAATCCATTAGTTACAACTTAATTGAACTGCTTGTAATGCCTTGAAAAATGTCATTTTACAGTGCTTAACTTTACACTACACTTGGCCAGGCCTGTCAGTTTTTGTATGATTTTACATGCACAAATATTATTATATTTTTTCTTTTTATAAGCAAACTTCCTCTGCTTCCTCTTTGGCCAATAATGCACAGCTATCTCAATCATTTCCTTTGTGAACGTAGCGCACATCCACAATTTGGTAGATTGAGTGTAAATGACATGAAATGTCACAATTTCAGTGATTCACTGGAGTTGATGAAACTCGATTACAGTATAAAATCATTCGATCGCTCACCCCTGGTGACATGAGTTTACTGCAGAACCGGGAGATGCAGACATCTCAGCATGACACCACAGAAAAGAGAGTGTGTGTGTTGGTGTGCGCGCGTGTGTATTGTGTTTGCAAGCTGTGCCACCTGCACAGTCCATCTCATCACAACGCCCCGTTTAGCATCACTGTCACATACAGTTTCACAGACAGACAAACACAGAGACAGAATAATTCTGCGCGTGTATGTGTGTGTAAGAGAGAGAGAGAGAGGGAGAGATAGAGTTGTAAGAAAAGAAGGGATGATGTTCCCTAACATAAATAAATCATCAATGTGCTGCCTTGGCTGGGTTTACAAGTGGAGGAGGAAGGAGAGAAACAGGGGAGGAGGAGCAGGAGGATGAGGAAGAAGAGGTGAGGGAGAGTGAAAGAGATGAGGTGGAGAAGGAAACTGCTGGCTGAGGGGGGAATGAGCGGCAGGTGGGAATCCTGATGTCTGCTTTGTGCTTCAAGTGGAATAGAAAACACAAGAGCGCCTGCAGTCAAACTGACGTAATTGGTGCCAAGAATAACCAAACACTTTAGCCGAAGGATCATGAACGCGATTACATATAAACAAGTCCACGCAAATTTGGATGTAGTTTAGCCTGTGTGATTTTACCTTTGAAATACTATCAACTAAAGTTTTGACATTTTGACAAACTCTGTTTCTTTTCTCTGAGGGTTATGATGATGCACAGATGTGATATATTGAGTTTTTTGTACAGAGTCATTCATTTTGCCATAGTTTGTTATGAATATTCATCATCTCACTTGACCATGTGTCTTGAGGAAAAAACATGCCTGGGTTCTGGGGACATTTGCTTACATTTAAACATTCACAACATTTTCAACTCAAATCTAACCACCGACTTTCAATTAAACTCATTAATACATTCACTGTTGGGAGATGAACGTTGCTGAGACAATGGCCCATGAAAGTACAGTGTTGAATTTGGTGGGATTTGGACATGATATGAAAACAAACTTTGAATGAACAGGCGACAAGCGATCTGTAGCAGCAGCAGTTGTGACGCATGTAAGTGACGCTGTCGATCATGACAACAGGAACAACTGATTCTTCAGTTTAGGGTTCTGTATAGAGTTGAACTTTGAAGGTGAATAGCTGTTCCAAACAGAAAGGTTAAACATGGGCACTGCACTCGTTCTCAAAACACACTGCATGTTTTTGATTACTGACAGTTTATACTAAAGCTGGGCTAACACAGGGGTTATACGTATCTTTTGTGAGATCAGTTTGCATCCTGTACCCCCCACTGCACATTGTAATGTTGTTAACAATACTGAATCAGATGATTCTCTGCAGTCAGTCTTTTTATTCTGGAGTCATGGTGAGATTGTGGTTTGCAGTGGAAAAACCTTTTTCCAACTGAGGTCATGTTGCCTTTACTTCTACCAATCTCTACAAGTCTCTGAAAAATGCAGGAGAGAACACACAGAAGATTCTGACTAACAGATAATGCCATCATAGCTGCAACTGTAGTTTGGTTACATTTTTGAGGAAGAGCATGTCATCTAAGTTACAGCAGCTATAGGTGCGGCAAGGTAAAACCCTTTAATACACAACTATAAATTAACCTCAAGTGTGCATTATTATTTTATTTTTTTTAATTTTTTTTTTTTATCTTTGACTCAGTGTGTTAGATTGCAACCTTCACTCTCTCCCTACCTACCTATAGAGAGTGACTAACATTGTACAATAAGTGACTAATGCTGGTTTGATCTCCAAATGGAAATTAAAGGGGATTATACACTTCTAACATGTTTTTAGAGCAACTTAAGCTGTCCCCCTCTCACATAACAAATAGTTTGATGGAAAATGTTCACTTTGTTATGGAATTGTTTTATGTTTTGTATGGTTAAGACATGTCTTTAAACGTATTTCTGAATATTTCTTAAAGGCAGAAATGGGAGATAGGGTTAACTCTGTATTGGCATCATCCTGTGGAGCTCCTATGTTTGCCATTTCAAAAAAAACCAAGATGTAATATTGACTCACAAAAACAATCATATGGTTCAGAGCTATAACAAAAGTTCAATGTAAAAATGAAGAAAGACGGGTACAGAAAGTGAAGCCAATGCAGAGGTGACTGAAGCCTGTATACTCTTGAATGACCTGCAGAGGGTGTCTTAAATCTCACTTGATTTATAACGTCACTAAACATCTTCATTAGGAGTTTATGGTCTCAAATTCTAGTTTCAAGTCGTCTTCAATACAGAAAATTGTAAATTATGGAGTCAAATAGAGGATAAAGCACATTATGCTTTGCAGCTCTAATACTGTGTGATTGACAATCAGAACTGTCCAGTGGGAGCATGATGCATGTGTAGGTGGCCATGCAGTGTCCTCATGCTCTCAGTCAGGCTCATCTCCTGCTTCTCCAAATGTGGTTATTTCTGGTTTCAAAAAAGCGCTGGAGACAATACCAAACTCAACACTTTAAATAGTTATTCAACACAAACCAATGGGTGATGTCATCGTGGGTTGCCAATTGGCTATACAACACAAATACTACATGAGGCCAAAAATCATTATGCATTATCAGTTGAGCCGCTCCGGGCTGTGTACTACCACATATTAGACTCCTGCTGTCTTGTTTTTGCAGGGTTGCTCAAGTCCACAATGATGAGAATACCCTGGTCTATGATGTATAAATCTAAATATTTACTGTCAAATTTTCTAACCTTTACTGCCTTAATGCTACAAATTAAAAAAAACCTTTAATTTTGATATAGTAATCCATAAAACTAAGATAAAAACAACACATAGTACATTTTGGTTGTGTACATGCACTGGAAAATGAATAGTGACAAACGACTACATTCGAGCTCAGCACTCAGAATTTTTATTTTTTTCATTTGGGTGTTACTCACCTCGAAAGAGTGTGTGTCTATAATACAATGAGGCAGTCAGAGGATGCGAGCGTGCTTGTTGACTCACATAAAGGAGAGACATTGCAGTGGCAGAATGCTGCTTTGTACACTGAAGATAAGGCTTTTCAGAGTTGAAAGCAAAGGGCTTCACATTATAAATGTGGCCAGTGGCTACACTCACATTGAGGGAGGTCAAGTTAGAATTTATCTCAGTACAGTTAACATAAGGAAGGAGCAGTATGAGGTAAACACATCTGTAACAGCTAAACCACTTGTAGCTGGATACGCTTAAGATTTGTATTTGTTTACTGGTGGGATGAGCGTTACGTTGCAGTGGTTTCCATGAGCACTATGTTGAGCAGGGCTTTGTGTTTCAGAGGAGCATCAGTGCATAGAAACTAGTTGGAAAACCATCACAGAAGAGCCATTATGAATGCACTGCGGTTACTGTGCACCACTGCTCAAAATGACACAAAAAAGCAAAGGAGTTCTCTGGCATTTTCAATCAGATTTACACAACATGACAGTGTGGAAGTAGACCATCATACAGAGGATGGAAAGAGAGGCAGGCAGTGGAGAAACGGCGATGACTTGAGATGCGGTTCAATCTAAAAAGGATGAGAGAGAATATTGAAGGTGAGAGGGGAAAGAAATCCACTGAGAGGTATGCACAGAGCCAGGAATGGCCCAATGGAAACACCAGGCTTTTCGTTCTGCTCTGGAAATATGACAGTGGTCTGACGCACCTGTTGGTTGGCCTGGAAAATCTGTAAATGGGCCCGTAAATGTGAAAGGCTATAGGGTTTGAGGTTTGGAAAAACCTTGTGTATGTGCGTGCTGTATCTCTCTGTCCTCTCTCTTTACACCAAAGCCAAGTTACAGCCGCACCCGGCCCATAACCTCACTCCGTTTGTCTGTGAAGGCCGACTGGAAGGAATTACTCGACATGAAATAGAAACAGAAAACAGTTACCCACTTAATAAATAACTTAACTTTTCTTTTACATCTGATAGGCACACACGTCCAATAGAAAGAATAATGATTTTAGTTGGACATATTTTATACCTTGTCTCTGTATTCTTGATTTACGCCAAAATTTATTTTGTGAGGTCACAGTGACCTTAAGCCTTTCAGTCCAAGTGAAGACATTTTCTCACATTGTTTTTGAGACATTATGTTCAGGACAATGGGACAGACATGTGGATGGATGGATGGATGAAATGGACATTATGCTGTTGCTGGCGCAAGACAAACAAAAATAAAATGTATTGCTGAAAGAGCATGTGGTTTTTAGATGAATGAGTTGCTCTGCATCTCATTGCTCTGAAAAGTGTTTCATAACCAGTTTGGACCCACTGTGTGTGTATTTGTCTCCATGTTTGTGACTGTGTTTGGCTAAAGCAACTGAGGTATGTTGAGCGAAAGACGATGGCACAATCCTAAAGGTCTAGAGCCAGGCATGCTGAGATTCATTTCACTGCCATTTAACAGGGTAAAATATCACAGCAGCCGCAGCCTGCACCCACTGTCACCCTGTGTGCGAGTCTGTCTGTGTTTCTATTTGTAAATGTGTGTGTGTTTTTGCGTGTAGTGTGTCCTATCTGCACAAAAGGGCTATGCTTTCTGACTCTGCTATTATGAGGACACGTACCCTCGCTGACTTCCTGTTTTCTCCCCCATCCCATCTAACAACCTCCCACCCCCGCAGACCACCCACCCTCCCGCACGTCCACTCACATGGGTGCTGTGGGCAGTTTTGCGTCCCATCATTTCCTGCGGCTGACTGTCAGGGCGGATCAGGGTGCCGCGCGAGTCCAATGTTGACGAGCTGAGACAGCTCTAGTCTGACTGGGAGGGGTCTACTGGACCGAGCACAATCTGGCACCCCCTCCCCCGCTGACAAACACACATACGCACAAATAAACAAACACATACTGTAGATAACAGACCACACAATACCGCTGTTCAAATCCAGAGTGTATGCATGCATAACTGTGTCACTACAGTAGAAGTATGAGTCATACCAGGAGGCATAACGGTGCTTTATAAAACTGGCTGTGTGGCTTTGTGGAAGTAGTTATGATTTACTACTATAAAGATATACTTATATATGCTATGGGTCAAAAATATCACTGACGATCACCATGGACAGCAGAAAGCTCATTCTAAGTCTTCGGTGCTGAAACCATGTACCAATCAGCCATTGGTTCCTACATGACCAATCCCAACTGGACTGAATCACAATGCAGATTTTGGTGACTCATTTCGGTGCCTGAGCTTCAGTATGTGATGAATCACCACACATGCTGGTTAACATTACACCTAACTCTAGTGGCAACACATTTTCTACATGTCTCTGGCAGCACGTAACGTTAGCTTATAGCTACCTCAAACTTGAGTTAACATGACAACAAAATGGCTAAAGTTAAACATTCGCAAGTGTGGCTGTATTCCACGTGAAAGGATTCCAGCAAATGTTTGAAGACAACTCTGTGTAAAGGGAGGAACATGACAAACATAATGCAGTGCTTGGCAACTCATGTGCATTTGAAAGCAGAGGGATGCTTTGTGTTTGACTGTGACCTCGTGCCGAGCACATCAGCCGGTAGTGAGGGTGTCCTGGCCCCGGTGGTGTGGAGACAAGTGATGACGAGTTTGCAGCTGGAGTATTTTGCTGTATTAAGCACTGAAACTGTTATTCATTGTTAAATTATTGTAGTTGGGTTAGGTTTTAATGATGATGTGATTTTGTTATGTACATTTATTCTGCACTTATTTGTGTTAAGTATACTTTGAAATAAGGGTTAGATATGTCGAATTTCAACTTCCAATTTGTCTAAGTGATAAAAAAAAAACTAATAGCGCCAAACACACAGGGACAGTGCTGTGAGAGAGAATGAGCTGTTTTACAGGAATCCAGCCTCGGCTGCTTCATATTGCAATGAGGAGTGGAGGAGGCGACGGCCTGTTATCTGGACTATGTCCCATCTACACCTGCACACCATCTGTGTATATGTGTGTGACTGCGAGCATGTGTGTTTGTGCATGCTGACGTGGACCATGTATGATGTGAGTGTCTGCGTCTGCACTTGTGCGCACTCATCATGAAGACAAAGACCCAGGGCAGACACACAGCCGGGGTGTGTGCACATCTGACAGATGTGGTTATACATGATAAAATGGCTGTTAAAAGAGACGAGCAAGTGTCGGGACAAAGAGTCGGGGCCCGACAAGAAGAGACGGAATGATAAACAGTTTGACAGAAACAGGGTAACAGTGCAGAGAGGAGGAGGGCGCGGGAGAGACTTGACAGAGTTCAAATAATAGATAGAGGCAGTGACAGGGAGTCAATGGGATGGTGAGACAATAGACAGACAGACAGGTTCTGTTGGGGAGAGGGACAGTGGCTTTTTGTTCAAAGTCACAAACGGAGCATCTGAAGCTCTATGTGCTCTTACAATAATCTCCTCACCACACTGGAATGAAGGAATCAGAGAGAGTGAGAGCTCACTTTAGTCACCATGACCATTTCACACCCTCTAAGTCCATATTATTGATTATTGATTAACTGGCTGGAAGAGAGGACAGAATGATGTTGGATGGTCAACATTGATTATTTTTCACTCTTACTATCACCTCAGAGCCTTTCCTCAGTTCTACCTCACAGGCTGAGGAGTTAAACACCTTATGCTGGAAGTGCTTTCCCTTATCTATTCCCTGCATTCCCTCCATTTATCCATCCTATTTTCACTCTATTAGTCCTGTTTTTTCTACTGTTTATTCTTTATTTTGTTACAGGTAATACCCCAGAATTTATAGTCTAAACACGTTGTCGTGCACATTTCTCTATGAGAAATAAATCCTGAATATTTCATGAAAACCATCTTATCAAACATGCATGGCTGATCCCTCTTGACTTGAGTTTCAAATGATCCCATCTATCACAGACCCCTGGTGAACCAGTTTTAGATATCGATGGATCCCAGCATTGTTGCTGTTCATCTCCTCTCATTTCCTCTTGTCTTCATATTGAAGTTCTTTGGGTACAGAGATCTAAATATTTTCAGAGACAGAGAAAGTCATTGCTCAAACTCCATTTTCCGAAAGAGCAACTTAAAATTTTCCAGAGTCATCCAGAGCCAGAGACCCTGAGAGGTGCCACTGAGCCGCTGAGAAACCAAAGTCTAATCTAAGATGAGCATACTTAATAAAATGATCAGGACTGTTTAGGGTTGCAGGGGAGTGGACCTTCTCCCCCTGGGATCTCTGTTGCATCTCTCTCGCACCTCATTTCCTGCCATCTCTGTCAGCTACAGTAAAGTGATCAAAATTATCCTAAACTTCTTAGATACACAGGGAAAATAAAACACTTAGGTAAGATTGAGGTTAAATAAACTTCTGACACAAATGTCCAACAGCAGCCACACACCCCCGTTTTTGTTGGAACGGGACATAAATCACAAGCTGTGGAACCGTACCACATAACACTAGGAGGACGCTCAGAGAGTGCACAACCCCACCAAGGCTAATGTCCTATCTTGCCATGTTTCATGGAAATCGGTCCAAATAACAACAAATATGAAAACATCTTGGCGGAGGCAACTATTAGGATACAGGATACAATTGGGCTTCTGACCACATTGTAAGACGTCAATCCTCATTTGAAACATAAGCATTTGATTAGTGGTCTTATCAGAGGCAGTGCACAACCTTAAAACTTCACACTTCCTTCCCTGCCCTAGTTGGTCCGTTTGAAAAAACATCCACAACATCCTTCTCAGATGAGGATCCATGAGACAGAATCTGATCAAAGATCCAAAACCACATGGTGTTTGAATAAAAATATCTTAAACACTTCTTAAACGCATCTTTTACGACTTATTTTATAAAATGAGAATTGATGTTTTATGCTGCAATGCCCGCTCTGTATGGAATGGGCTATGGCTTGGCCTGTGGTGATGCTGGTTGTAGCTTCTCTTTCTGAAACTGTAAAAGTGACTTGCACTAATTGAGCCACAGCAAATAAAGACCTGCTGCAGGACTCCAAAGGTGCAGTTTCACAAAACCCTGAAGCTGCACCACTGTTGCTGCACAGAGAGTTGTTCACCTGTTCACTCAGTACGCAGAAACCCAAACAGGAGTATCAGTTTTAGTTGTCTTGAACGCACTGTTCTAATAATCTACAATTTTACTTACTTTGATGAGGTGCTGCTACAGAGCGCTGTTTGCCGGTTTATCAACGTTGATAATTATTTAACGTATCGCACCAAATTTGGTACTGACTCCTGATGCCCTTAACAATACACATGCCAAGTGTGAAGTTATAAGATGAATAGTTCTTGAGATATGTGAGCTAAAGGCAGATAGACAGTGATAGATAGGTTTAGGTTTATATATATAGCGCAAAGACAGTATGTGTTTGATGTGAAAAGCCACTGGTCGGCCTGAGGGCGAGCAGGAGAGATTAAAACTCCATCCCTCCAGTTTCTCAGTCCATCCCTCAGCTTCGCTTCTGTTAGAAAGCGTGAGGCGAAGGCGCGGTGACCAGTGGCCTCTTCTGAGAAGTGTCTGATTAATCTGACTGGTTGGAAATGAATGGTGCAGCCTGACACAGCGAGTCGCGGTGACACGGCAGACACGGCAACAATCACCACAGCGCAGCGTGGCATCTGCCAGCCATTTTAAATGTAACGCTTGACAAGCTGCGATGGAGGAGGAAATGAGCAAAGCCGCTTTTCTGTGATATGTCACAAATCATTTTCATGGCAACGGGCATGTCAGTTTGTGCGGGGAAAGATGGTGGCTGGAAAGGAAAGGGGGGGGGGTAGCTGGAAGTCCGTCGCTGATTCAAGTTCAGGAAGGAGAGTGGGACAGAGATTAGAGAGAGAGAGAGAGAGTGGCGAAGAGAGGATGGGAAGTGGTTGATGACTGACAACTCATTTATTTACTCTTCCCTTTTCCTTCACTTCTCTGTACTGAGCCGCTGAGGGCAGCTCTCGGTTTTTTCCTTAGAGTCTGACCTGTTTGTTTGACACAATACACACCGACATGGGAAGAACACATGATCTTGCGTGCCAGCCAGGTCTCGCATGCAGCGGAGAACCTCTCCTCCGCTTTTAAACCTAAATGCTGACAAATTCCATGGATCAAGTGGAACCAAACTGACCGGCCGGTGAGGGACTTGGCAGGAATGTCACAGGAGCATGTGTTGGCAGGTATGTTCTCAGTGGGGGAAAACATGAGGAGAGGGAAGTACATGAAGCAGAGGAGCATGGGGATGTTGTTGCCGGACTCCTGTGATATTTCCACTGTATATTCTGGGATTGAGCTCTTGATGTGAGGCTTTCAAATCCCCACCAGGAGCCATTAAGAACTATTTTAGCCCTGTGTGCTGATTTTAACCTGAACTACTCTGGAAAGCAAACAAGACAATGGTTTTATCATCACAGATCATAGTGCCTGAGTTTTTATAAGATTTGATCCAGGTATAATCACTACACATGCTCTTCTCTTACCCAGGAAACTCTTCATGACCAGGAAAGCGTGTAATGAAGCAGAGGGAGAAAAATGTAATATTCATGAGCAACACACCACTGGACCTTGACATGACCTTCAGTTTATTGGTTGGGATAATTAAGCTCAATTCACTTTGCACTACACATCTCATTCTCAATACAAATTTCTGTCCTTGCGCTGAACCCATAAAATAGGGTGTGTGCACTATGGGACATCTGGAGAAGTGTTGATGGAGGAAAAACTATCTAGTGGGAAGGATGAAATTCTGGTTTATCTGCTGGATGAGAGAAAGGATGAGAGCTGGAGTCAGACCTCTTCTGCTGCGGTGTTGGTTCTACGACCAGATAGAAAGGACTGACTCTGACAGAAAATTACAGACACAAACAGACACCAGTGCGCATGCACGCACAGACACGCACAGACACACACACACACACACATACGAAAAGATAGGTCATGCTGGCTAATCCGGGCTAGCTCCAGCAGACCTATAGGGGGCTGGTCTAATCCTGTTATCAGGCCCAACAGATGCTGTTGACAGAACAATAAGCGGGGGGCCAATAATGCAGCGCGGCCCCGAGGAGGTCATGAGCCAAACTCATCACAGCAGCAGCAGGATCGCTGGCTGGCAGATGCGAGCCGGACTCCGCGCCGGTCACACACACTGGCTCTCGAAGGCAGAGTGCCTCATGCGACAGTGGTTCAAAGTGATTTGTTTCCCGGTATGTGCACCTCTTTTTGTTTTGTCTGCACCGTCAGAGGATGTAGAGTGTGGTATTTATTAAGCCGGGAATAGACCCAAAGCATATAAAAAATATATATACAGAGTTCAGACACCACATACATAACCACTGACATCCACCAACACAGAGGTTTTTCAGTCTGGATGCTTAGGAAGGTAAACACATTAAACAACACAACAACCAACACGTAGACGACAATGTCTGCATCTAGGTGAATGAATTCAGAAAACTGAAAGTATATTTAGAATCATAGTTTTTCAGCCTTTTAAAATTCCAGCCATAAAACTGAAAAAAACAAAGACACAAGAAAGAACAAACAGTCTAACCCATGGAACGACTGGACAAGTAGGCAAAAGATTAGAACTTTAGACAAAAACAAACTTCTTTTCTCCTGGACAGCTATAAAATATTCATCCATACCCATTCATTGACACGTTGACTCACAGAACCCCAACAACCCACTAGTTGGGGCAGTGTTCAACAACCTGCATGTTTAACTTATGCCACTTTCAGACATGAACTTTAGATGTTTTGCTTTTTCATATGAAGAAAAACTGCTAACATGTTTTTTATCTACAATTGGAACGGATACAATCGGAATTCCCTCCCGGATTAAATGTCTCTCAACAGGTTTTATCAGCTTCTTTATTTTGGCAGTCTAGACTCCAGCGACAGACGTTATGACGTGCATTGACCTTCCAGGCTATGGTGCGTAAATAGCAATGAACGTTTGTGCACTATATTTTTTTCCTGCACTTTATTGAAAAGAAGTTGGTGAATAGCATTTTACTAACATGCAGCTGGCACGACAGCGATACAAGAGTGTGCTATCAAACATGACTCACCAGGGTAGAAAACAAAAAATACAGAGGCAAACTACTAACAGTGGGAATAGAGTCAAATGCCTTTTTGGGTAGTTTAACCACGTTTAAAAAACCACGTATACCTGTTAATTTTGCGTAAAAGATCTTAATAAAGATGTGAGGCGCTGTCTTCCTGTGTGACTGTGTGTGTGTGTGTGTGTGTATGTGTGTGTCGGTTTCTTTAGATCATAGAAGAAAGACACCGCCTGGGGCTGCTTTGCTTTGTGTCTCAACTTCCAGCAAGGGATCCTTTCTTCTGCACACAACATCACACCTTGATACAGATACAGTATAGTACAGGATGCACATGCACACAGACACACACACACACACACACACACACACACACACACACACACACTTTATGTGTCAACTCGGCATGTAACACACACTGCAGTAGCTCATTGTTACTGTAAACCATAAGAGGATGAGACGTGAGAGAAGAGTGAGGAAGAGGGAAAATGACTACGTCGAAAAAGAAAAATCGTAAGAGCAACATGAATACAACACTACAACAAGAGGTTTGTGACTGACACTGCTCATAACCAATAGGCATGAGTGGTGACACACATATTCATTTAACAATCCCACAGTGCATGCCAGTCATGCATGAGAGCAGAAATAACAATGACGTTGATTGCGTTGACGAGGAAGTGTTTTCCTCCCCTCTCCCTGACTTTCTGGTTTGTGTCCCAGTTTAACTAAATCCCATTAAAAACGCTTTCATCTCACTGCACTTCATTACTGTCATAAATGCTGCGGCTCAGCCCAGAGAGAGGCAGGGATTAGTCGAGATGAGCTCATCTAAAATGTTACACTCTCGAACCCCAGCAGCCTGTTTAATAAAGACTCCCACTTTAAATTCGACATATTGGATTATCCAAATAGACCCTCTGGCGCAGAAGGTGTCACGAAGGTCGGGCTCGCTGTGGTATGTGTAGGCATGTGTGTTGTACTTCGGCAAACGATGCTCTGGATCATGACAGCATAGGTTTCTGCTCCTTTTCTTTTTCTCTGAATATGAAGATGTGCAGACAAAAACCTGGAAAATGTTCACAAATTCATAGAGGAGACAGGATGAGAGAAGGGAAAATAAAGAGCAGCTTTGCAGGCATAAGCGGGGAAAGTGAAAAGAGGGAGAGGACGGCAGGGAGGGAGCTTGATATTGTGTGTCTGATTGGATGCGATGGGTCAGAGGCTTTCACACGCATTTATGAATGCTTATTTTAAGCAGAGCCCAAGCTGGGCTAATCTTTACTGCTCGCCTGAATGAGGGTGCTGATTAAAAGCTAATTATACGCTACAGATTTGGCCTCTGGTGAAGACTCTGCTGATTTGACACGGCTTGGACTCTGGCCTGGGTGCATGCCTGTGGGCTTCGGCTCCAGATAGCCACGTGCACGTGTGTGTGCATGTACAAATCTGAGGGGAACAAGACGCCAGCTTGCATGATGGACGCTGTGAGGTGTGTGCTCGTAACATTGGCATGAGACTCAACTGAGGCACAATCCTCTCTTGTGCTTTGCTTGATTATAACCAATTTCTGCTAGTGCTTACTTCTACTCCATAACATTTCAAAGGAAGATATGTTTATGCATCTATAATAATCATCCAGTAATAACTCTTCAGGGGTCATTCTACTGCATTATTTAATTTTGAAACACTCTTAATATCTCTGCATTTTTACCCAGATGTATGGCAAAGCTTTTCACAACCAATTGTGATATTGAAAAAATGTTATTAGAGTTGATGCATATGCACAAATGCCAGCAACAAAGAACACATTATTGCTGCTGTTTTTCTCTGCCAAGGAGGTTATATTTTGTCTGCTTTTGTTTGTCTGTTATTTTGCAGTATTATAAAAAAAACTACTTGACAGATTACCAGGAAACTTGGTGGGAGGATGTGGTATGAGTCAGGGAAGAACTCATTAAATGTTGCTGTGGATCAGGTTTTATTTTTTTTACTTTCTTTAACAATGTGAGTGCATATTTCAACATTTTCATGGTCTCTCAGAGAATAATTCATGGATCTTGATAAAAAAAATCAACAAGTGTGTTTAATTAGGTGTAGATCCAAAAACAAATGTGAAGCTAGTGGATTTAAATGTGGTTTTATAAGGGGATTATTAGGCCTCAAGTTCAATTCATACTTCTGCATCAAAGCTACATCATAGCCTATTAGTAGACGTGTATCCTACGCAGAGCTCTGTTGTGTTGAAGCGATGCAGACCACAAGAGCTGTGATTGGCCCGCTTGTTTTTTTTTCCAGCAGACTGTCCTCTCCTTTCCTTCCTCTTTAAAGTCAGTGTTGTGTTTGACTTTCATCCCTCTCTATGCAAACTCTCATGGGGCCTCTCGCTCCCCTTCCTCTCCTCAAGCTGCCATTCCACCACTCAATCACACAGACAAGTGGGGGTTAATATCCCTTATGAATCCAGAAGGGTAGAGGAAAACAGAACAAATCCTTTGCTGCCTGTTTAGCATCTTGTCCTTCATGACATTGTTACTCCTGCGGCATGGCAGTATCTCACGCCTCTGACCTTCCTGCAGGAACTAACCCCAGTGCCATGGCAGCGCACACAGAAAACAACATGTCTCACAGCCAGTTGCCTGCAGTCCACGGCTATTTATGTCTCAGGCGATGACACAATCAGTTTGTTCAACTGCTTATTTTCTCACCAAGACTGGACTACTTAAAGCGAGCATTTTAGTCAAGCAGGCCATGAATATGTATTAACAGCTGCATAACAGGGGTATTTGTTTTTAAGAGCAGAGAAATAAAGGCACATATTTACATGCCTTTTACCAGCGCTTTTTTAAGTCCCACTTCTTTAAATCCACACCAACCCCATCGGTTTGGTCTTTGACTCAGCAAGAAGGTTCACTGTTCAAATCCCAGTTCAGCTAAGATCTTTCTGTGTGGAGTTTGCACTTCTCCCCGTGTCTGTGTGGGATTTCTCATGCAGATTGGGGTAATGTTAACAGGAGACTCTAAATGTTCTGTAGGTGTGAATGCACACTGGTGACCTGAACAGGGTGTCAACTGGGATTGGCTCCAGCCCCCCATGACCCTCAAAGGAAAAGAGGTATAGATAATGGATGGATGGATCTCCTATACATAGATAGACAGATAGATACTTTATTGATCCCGAAGGAAATTCAAGTGCAGTATATATTTGCAATTGTAATTATTATACTGTACAAATAAAGTTGACTGAAAGACTTACGGATTGATTTTCACTTGTCCCGCGGTTGGTAATGTTACAACAATTTTCTTGTGTTGTCACATTAACCACAATTTAAAATTAGCCTCTGCTGCTGATGTAAAGACAGTTGAGCAACAGCCTGCAGCTGTTCAGGTGTCTTGTCAACAATAGAGAGAGGAGGACTGTACACGCTCACCTTCATGTCAAGGACAAGATCATTCACAGCGAGAACACACCTGGTCACTGCCTGCGTGTGTGTGTGGGGGAATTTGTTTAAGAGCTGGAGTATGACTGGAGGCATCTTGACAACTCCGACCTTCCCTCTCAAACTCCCACTCTCTTGCTCTCTCTCTCTCTCTCTCCATACCCCCTTCTCTTTTTCTTCCTCCACTTCTCTTGCCTGTCTTTATTATTAGTGGCAGCTAGAGGCAGTGGACCGGAAAATTCCCATCGAGAAACAAACCCACATCTGCATATTACAGCCCTGTTTCACGTCTGCTATGAGCGAATAAATTAATACATGAATAACAATGAAAATCATCCATTAGTTGCCTCGCTCGCTCTCTAAATGGCATGGTGTGTGTGTGTGTGTGTGTGTGTGTGTGTGTGTGTGTGTGTGTGAGAGAGAGTTAGGACGAGCTCTAGTAGTCTCTTTCGGCTCTGCTCACCAGGGAACGGAGTGTATTTGCATAAAACCTCTAAGAAGTGGCATACCTGCACTACAGTTGGTCAGATCAGAAGTCAGGTGGCTGTTGGGACACAAACAAGTTCAAGGCCAGAAATGTTACATCCCATATACTGATATAAAAAAATTACCATTACCTCGGCCAAGGAGGTTATGTTTTCATCCCTGTCTGTTTTTTTGTAGCTTGGTTTATTTGTTTGTAAGCAAGATAACATAAATACTATTGGATGGATAAGAAGGTGGAGGGATGTGGTAAAGGTTCAGGAGGAACACAATACATTTAGTTGCAGATCAAGATGAAGAGGCAGATTTCTCTGTGAATAATTCATAGATTATGAGTGTGTCCAATTTGGTGTGGATTCAAATAAAAATCTGGATCTAGATAATTAAATGTGGTTTCATAAGGGGACTGTTGGGCCTTAGTGGATGTATGAACTCTATAACTGCCATTCTCAAACTAAGTCCAAAGTCTATAATTTTTTTAAAGTATGTTTTTAGCCCTTTTAAGGAACCATATAAAGCTCATATTGAGGGTCATCATTTATGTGGGTTATTACTTGAAAGGTTTTATATGCTCTGATTGGTCAGCTGGTCTACTCTGTTGTGATTGGTCAACTGCTTCTGCATGTTTTCCGCTGTTGTTAGAATAGCTGCTAGGTGTGCATTATGCAAATGTAGGGGAACGTGTCACATCAAATCACAATTCCCCAGAAGTATGGTACGGACTACTGATGAGGAGTTTAAGGAGCTTCAGGAGCAGTGTTTTCTGTGGAGGAGAGGAGCTCCCTTGCTGTGAACTTTTTAACTTTGCAGACCATTTATGTTCACAACTAAACTTTTAACACACTACAGGAAGGACACACTGAAAAAGCATGTCCCCTTTGTTTTCCTGTGTATTTGATTGATTTGGGACATTAATGCACTTTACATGCACACACTGAAAATGTTTTTCCTTTTATTATTTTAGTGTGCTTTTATTCAATTTTTCAAATTGAAGATTCAAGGAAACTAGGGTTCATGTATATTGTAGTGCAGACTGTAAAACCTCTGATAAATTATAGTGATTTGGAGGCTGTAAGACTAAAGCTTACATGACTACTTAAATGACTCTTCTTCTTTTGTTTTCTGTCCTCGTCTTCATTTTGCTTATTAATGCAATGTCTTTGCCTTGTGTTAAACAATTGACGTTACCTTTACTTTTGAAATGTGTGATGAAAATAAACCTGCATTTCCTCAATCATCATAAGCCACTTACTGTATATATTACTATGATGAATAAAGATGGTTAAGTTTTCTATTAATTTCCAGTATCGTGTGATTTAGGTTGTATTGGGTAGAAATGCAGATGTGATTGTTTCCTCGAGTGAAATGAAAGCACAGAAAAATAAGAAGGTGATGGTTTGTGTTCTGCCTCTGAGAGTGTTGGTTGTCATCGATGTCCATTTCTGTGTTTGTTAGCACATCATACATGCCCTCCTCCCACTCCCACTCTCGTCCCTTTCCGCTGAGTTTACATCTGTTTACTAAAGCCTGTCTACTTCAGTTTCATGTACAACACGGCGAGGGTCTCTGGAGGTTCGCCACGCGTCACACTAAGCAAACGTTCCAACACTGTCAGAATACTTTGCCGCTGAATACGCTCATTCAATGTGATACAAAGGCTCTCAAGGGGATTAGATCAAACAAAAAAAGATGCTTTAACATCCCCATGCAGACGGACAAAAAAAACTCTGTGACCCGCAAGAAACGGCTATTACATCCCATGGTGCATCACTTCCGTTGGCAAGGCAGTGGATGTGAAGGATGAGAGGTATGTGAACTTTGGGAACTGCGAGGCAGAGCAAACTTTCAGGGACCATATATTATGTGTCCATTAGCAGACAGGCCATCCTTGCTCGGTAAATGACTGTGTTTGTCTGCGTCTGCTTCTTGCTCTTTCTCCCTCCCACTCTCTCTATTCAATCCAGCCTTTCAGTCTCCTCTCTAATCTTTACCCCTTCCCTTCATCCCTCTATCTCCGTCCTGCTGATGTGATCCTTCCCCTCTTAGAACCTCTATCTTTCTTGTTCCAGTACCTCATCTGATTTATCTCCCCCTTTTATTCCTGCCTACCTTTTTCTCCCTCTAACCTCCATCCCATCCCTGGATACAACTGGTAATAAGTCACTCTGCTGTAATTTTGCCCTTTTAAAGGACTGTAATGATGGGGCTCAGAGGATGGCTAAGGTGGAGGTTAGATTGGGTTGGGGGTGGATGGATGGGAGGGGGAGTTTAAAGGGACTCTTCCATGGCCAGAAAGAAAAGCCTTTTATGGGATTTTTTGCAATGTGCCACTGGGGGAAGAGAGCAAAATTGGCCCAAACAGAGAGAAAGAGACAGATGGATGGTCTGCAGGTCACTCACAAATTACCTTTGTTGTTTTCTATAAGATCATTTAAAATCCATACTGATACCGTCAGTATGTATTGGAGGAACTGGAAAGTACAGACTTTCGATAAAACTGCTTTCAGATATGCACAAGACTCCAGATAATCTCCTGATATTATCCGGAGGGGCTCTATGTGAGAACACAAATGTCTGAATCAGAGGCCCAGGATTTTCTCTGGAGTTTCTCCTGCCATCCCCCATAATAACCCTGGATAATGTCTGAATGGATCCATGTGAGAACACAGCAGGATATATATGTTGATAACATTTCTAACATGCGACAGATGCAAAAAGGAAAAAGGCAAAAAGAAAACAAATAACTCAGGAGAGAGAGGTACCATACACTTAGAGGGTATCTACGAAGAAGTCGATTTAGAATGAAAGTGAGATTTGAGAGCTTTTATAGTGATACAGGTGTTGTAAACAAAAACATGTGATTTTCACTCATCCTGCTCCCTTCATGCTGCACCACCCCTCACCTGAACGCTCTGGAGATTTCTGTTTTGTTGTTAAATCGTCTGAACAGAGAATCTCCTTCTGGGTTGTTCTGCATAAATGTAATTTATACTCAATGGTTATGTTAAATCAGTTCTAATATTGTTGGAAAATGTTGTTTACTGATGAATCAATTCATATTTTATGCATTGTTATTTTAATGCAAGTAAGTTTGAGAATTTTGATCATTGTTAATTTCTCTTATTTTAATGTATATATGGGCTAATTTATTAGGATTCCAATGTTTTACTCTATATAGTAATAATAATATTTATTCTCCGCTAAAAAAATCCATATTATTTGGGCTCTAATTCAAACACATACTGATTGAATGCAAATGAAAGGAGTTCAACTCTATTTGGAGATTGAGAATAACAAAAGGGCACAGTGATAGCAAATGAGGTCAACTGTGAGCGAGAAAGAGAAAAGGGTCGTCTGTGATCGGTGACCCAGCTGCCAAAAATACTGTTGAAAATGACTGATATTTAATGACATTTAAAACACTGGCAAACAGTTCATTTCATTTAGCAGATACATCTGAGGCGGCTCTGGCTCTGTGGCTCTGCGCACACAGGCCAGATAAGGGCTGATAGTGAGCTCCGCTTGGCCTTAACCACAGACAGAGCCAGTCGACCTGTCAGAGCCCGGGTAAACACAGACATCGGCTGATTTTTGAGAGACGCGCCCCTTCTCCCTGTGGCCTTATGAGCGCCGCTCCTCGTGTTTCTCGCTCCACTGGGCCCTGTGTGTCAACCTCGCATGCTTTGCCGACCTTTTCCCAGAGTTTGAACTGCCGTCATGGAGGGGGCTCTCCCTGGGGCAAAGCGGAGAGCAGGGAGAGAGAAAGGACAGTGAGCAGGGGGATCTGGGGCGGAGGGGTGGGGACAAAGTGCAGGACTCCACAGCCACATTGCATTTCAGGAGATGTGCACACCTGCCCACTGCAGACAAAGACAGCACAGAGAAAACATGCTATTCTAAGAGTTTTTAATTCAAAGAGATATTAAATAAGCCACTGCAAAACCATATTTAACCTAATAGAGTATGATACCCCTAATATTGTATTCCAAATGTTTTTGAATTATTACTATAGATGCTACTACCACTATTACAAATGTTAATGTTTGCCTACAGTTTAAATTGACATCATGCGGAAGCAAGTATATTTCCTGCAAATATACTTGCCATCAACCAGCAGATGCACTCCATATAGGCTTTCATAGCAACTGATCAAACAGACCAACCAGAGAGATCAGAGGAGACGCACACCAACAATCTATGCGCATGTATGTCCAAAGGTGTGGGGAGGAGAGAAGTCATTTCACTTCGCTGGGGGGAAAAAAATATAGGGAAAATGGCGATGCAGCACAAAAATAAAACGCAGATGCGCCAAAGCATTCATGCAGAAAATCCTTGCCTTTAATCCAATTCTGCACGCTTTATTAAAACAGAGCCAGGGAGATAGAATCAGACAGGACTAACGATGAAGAGGAGGCTCACATTACACAAACACACTTCAAAAAAATGTGCACAAATCAAAGGAAAGTAGGGAATGGAGGACCATGTCAAAAAATGCAAATTCTCTCTCTCTCTCTCTCTCTCTCTCTCTGAAAACACATCGGAACATGTCACATTTATGCCTCCTCACAAAGCTGCAGAAGATTAGCTCAATAGAAAATACAAACAGCCACACAGGCAAACAGTGTGCAGTCGGTCTGTTAGATTTATAGATCGACAATCTGAGCCACAGCAAACCAGGCTGCTGTTCATTCTCCTATGCCTCTTCTCTCTCTCCACATCCTTCTATCATCATTTGATCTTCTGCTCTAAAAACGGGAGATGATTTATTGTTCTGCACTATTAAGCCGTGTGCGTTATTTGCATGTCCACAAGGCATTTCAGTCAGGGGTGCGGTCTGTTTTATTTATTCATCTCTCACCTTTTTTGGCATGTCTGGCTGTGTGACTATGGCCAAAATGAATAACAATTATAGGGGATTACTGCCCATCTCCTTCAGAAGACGGGTGTCTCTGCTGCTTATTGGTGGGTCAGAGGAAGTCAGAGGACTCACCACTGAGGACAGCGCGAACTGAAGGAGGATGGAAGTACCTGTATATGTTCACTCCCTAACAAACACACACAAGAGAACAATGAAGATCAAGACACATCTATCTGTCTTAGAGTCGCCTGCTATTTATAGAGTTTCCTATAATCAGATGTTCATATATATAGAGACCATGGATTAAACATAGAGATGGACGACACGCTTCACGATCTTTGGTTGGATCTCCACTTTTGATGTCATTTGGATTGGCATTTGGGATTGGGGTGTGGAGCCATGGTAGTGAGATCCCTACAATACATCTGTTCGACCAATCGCGAGTCAGCCTCAGGTTCCAAACATGATCGTGACTAGAGCTACCTAAATGACAGACATCGTCTTTGAGAAAAACACATTTATTTAATGTATGTTCTTTGACTTTTTACCTGACTTTTTCCCATTTGTAAGCATGGAGGAGCTCAGGTTTAGTACCCTCACTGAAGCCACCCGTAAGGGGGCGATCAAGACCTTACCTTGGCTAAGACGATGGTCTAAGTCAAGTTGCACTTACATGTAGCACTTAGTGGTTTGGCTTTCTTTGAAGCTAATGTACTTAAATGGTTCTTGCTGTTTTGAGTTTGTACCCTCATGGTTGAATGCACTTGTTGGAAGTCGCTTTGGATAAAAGCATCAGCTAAATGATTATAATAAAGAACATTTGGCTCCACTTTTAGATGCAAACTACATATAGCCTGTGAGGAAGCAGATCAGTGAAAAAACAAAGCCACAGCTATAACACATTCAAGCAATCAAACTTCTCAGATGTAGCTGATATGACAAATCAAGACGACAGCAAACAACCTCGTCACAAGTCTTTTGAAAGTGTGTTGTAAACATACGTCTCCGTGTGAATGTGTGGGTGCACCATATAGCCTCGCACCACACGTGTGATGCACAGACATTGGTGCTGTGAAGGCGTAATGGTGTGCAAGACGTTTCCCAGAGAGACGGATGTAATGAGATAAGGAGAAAAAGAAATTGCATCTGGACTCGATTTCTGTTTTCAAGAGGAAGCTACACGTCACTCATTCATGTCACCTGCGTTGGCTCCCTTGGTTTTTTATGCTAATAATGAAATTAATAACAATAATATGCAACAAAACTACTGAACAAAGGCAGATTTGTTTTGATGGATGTTAATCGTCTATAATCTGTGCACTGGTAAAACATCGACCCACCAGCAATCCCTGTTCTGCTTGAGGTTTTTTTTTGGTTTTTTTTGCAGTGGCATTGAAAGATTGCAAGTGTTGCCACAGTTTTTCTTTCTTGACAGGATGAAATATTGCCAACATTAGCAGGTATAAAAGAACCATCACAACTGAAAAAATACTTAAAGTTCTTCTTTTGTTAAGTTTTTGTTTTCTAAAGCAGCTTTATTTTATCTCCAGGAAACTCTTTTTGCTTCAGCCTCGTGGTGGAAAACATAATCTGCATCCAACCACCTTCCTTTGAAAATGATTGTATAACAAAGAGAGTCGGCTCCTGGTGTTCACGTCTAATTTTTATTATCATCTTTTGTGAAACATTATATATGATTCAGAAAAAGGCCATACACTGAATAAATTAGCAAGTAAGCTCACATTGTCATCCAAACATCTAGATCCTTCCTCTACACTTTCTTCTCCACGTAGTATTCTACGGATGACAGAGTAAAATAACTTAATAACAGGCACATTCATCTTTTCGGCGGACTGGCTGCACCACATGTCTGACATCAATGCCAGAAGGAAAGAGAGGAGAGGAAGAGGAGAGAGGAAGGAAGGAAGACAGGATAGAGAGGGAGAAAAAAAAGAGCCTGGACCGACTGTCAGCTCAGTGAAGCAGAGAGGGAGGGCAACGCTCGCCGACATGGAGACGATTCGCTGGGAGACACACACACACACACACACACACACACACACACACACTTTGTGGAAAAACGTTTCTTTTCTTCATTCACTGAGTCTTTAAACCTACGAACATCCATACGAGAGACAGATGTCTTGTACTGTACATATGTCGGCCGATGTAAACACAGATGCACCGAAGCACGTATTTTAGTTTTCCAAAGCACAAGTTAGAGACTCTGCAGCATTTTAATTTTCTAAAAATATCGAGACATGCAGGATGCACACATATATACAGACGGAAGCACGCACACAGTCACACACACGCACACGGCAGCGAAGCTGTGGTGAAGCTGAGGACACAGCAGGGCTGGCTGCCTGAGGGAGTCAGCAGAAGGTGAGCAGAGATAAGGCTGTGTGATTGTGACTGCATGTCAGGGAGAATCTGCACACCACAACAGTTCAGCACAGCACAGCACTGCACTGCAAAACACAACATGGCGAACAAACACACACCCACAAAACTTTCATGTATGTGGTTCACATCACCTGCAGCAGTGAACCAAAACAGAGAATTTAGACGACGGATGCTCTGTTGCATACAACTCAAGTTTCTTATTCATTACAGAATTGATTACGTTTTTCTTTTTCATGCTCTCTGGTCTCCTTCACCCTGAAACCACCAAACCCACCTCAAAGATGACAACGGGTGAATGATCAAACAGCATCAACTCGTGTTTTCAGTTACGAGCTGCACTTGCACATGCAGCAGAGCAGACTAGACCTGGAAGCAACCTGACCGCTGACAAACAGGTCCACGGATGATGCTATCGCCCTCACAACACATACCACCCTCTCCCATCTGGAAAAGGCGAACACTTATGTGAGGATGCTGTTTGTGGATTACAGCTCAGCGTTCAACACGATTGTGCCTGCCAAGCTCGTCCCCAAGCTCAGGAGCCTGGGTCTTAAAACCCCCTTGTGTAACTGGATCCTGGACTTCCTGACGAGCAGACCCCAGGTGGTGAGAATGGGCAACCACACCTCCTCTTCACTGACCCTGAGTACCGGGGCCCCTCAGGGCTGCGTACTCAGTCCCCTCCTGTACTCCCTGTACACGCAGGACTGTGTAGCAACACACAGTTCTAACATCATCCTGAAATTTGCGGACGACACTACCATCCTGGGTCTCATCTCTAACAACGATGAGAGCGCTTATAGAGATGAGGTAAGGGGCTTGGTAACATGGTGCCAAGTCAACAACCTGTCTCTCAACGTCTGCAAGACCAAGGAGATGATCGTGGACTTCAGGAAGCTGCAGAGGGGGGGTCACGATCCCATACACATCGAGGGAGCTGTAGTGGAGAGAGTCTCCGACTTCAAATTCCTCGGTGTGTTCATCAAGGATGACCTTACCTGGTCCAGACAAGCGGACTCGGCGGTCAAAACCTCCCAAAAACGCCTGTACTTCCTGAGGAGACTCAAGAAGTTTGGCATGTCTGCCAAAACTTTAACAAATTTCTACAGATGCACCATTGAGAGCATCCTCTCAGGCTGCATTACTGCCTGGTATGGTAGCTGCTCCGCTGCTGATCGTAAGGCCCTGCAGAGGGTGGTGAAGACAGCGGAGCGTATCATCGGCTGCCATCTCCCTTCCGTGCAAGGCATCTACAACACAAGATGCCTGAGAAAAGCACGGAACATCATAAAGGACCACAGCCACCCAGGCTATGGAATCCTCACACTGCTGCCGTCTGGAAGACGTTACCGGAGCATCCGAGCACGGACTACCAGACTCACAAACAGCTTTTTCCCCCAGGCCGTAAGGCTTCTGAACCAGCAACACTAACCCACTGAACAGTCGCATCACCATGTACATTCTGCTCCCTCATTCATACAACTACACTTACTACACATATATTATTTAATTTAATACTTAATTTAATATCCCGCACTCCTTCACCCTGTAAACTGCTGCTAGCCCCTCATTTAAATTCAAATTTAAACTGTTGTACTATGTTATATGTTAAAAGTTATATGTTGTTACTATGTTGTATGTTAAATGTTAAATGTTATGTTAAATGTTATATGTCACTAGGTTATATGTTAAATGTTATGTTAAATGTTATTTACTAGGTTAATGTTAAATGTTATGTTAAATGTTATTTACTAGGTTAATGTTAAATGTTATGTTAAATGTGTTATGTTAAATGTGTTATGTTAAATGTTATATGTTACTATGTTATATGTCATATGTTATTATATATATTTTTTTTATTTTTTATTTTTTTTTTTATTTTTATTTTTTTATTTTTTTTTTATTTTTATTTTTTTTTTTTTTTTTTTTTTTTATTTTTATTTTATTTTTTTTTTTTTATTTTTTTTTTTTTTTTTTTTTTTAATATTTTTTTATTTTATTTTATTTTTCATTTTATATTTTTTATTTTATTTTTCATTTTATATTTTTTATTTTTATCTTGTATTTCCCGTCTACTGCGTAGATGTTGCCTGCCATGTCACAAGAATTTCACTGCTCTGATGACGCTAAGTTATTTGGTGCATGTGACAATAAACTTTGATTTGATTTGATTTGATTTGATTTGACAAGCACATGTGTTGTTCTGTGTTGTTCCGCCATAAGGAGAAATAAGTGACCACTTGTTCAGTTTGTTATCCAAGGATCCAGCAGTGAGAAGAGACAAACAAAAACAAAGCAGCTGACCATTTTTCTGCCACTGTAAATCTGTTTTAACAAGGGGCGGCTTAATTCTGAGAAAATAATATAGTTAGACAATAATAATAAAAATTATTATTATAATCATATGTTCCATGTTATCATGCTACACACAAAGAAAGACAGACAGAAGGAAAACACAAGCACACACGGAAGAAGACATATAACACATTTTGCATTAAAACATCCGTCTTCTCAGCAAAAAGTCAGGTGTATAAGTGCTTTGTGTATACACACTAAAACCCCATTTCAGCTACGTATGTGTCAGTCTTATGTGCTGATCTCAGGCCTGGAGATAAATCTGAAATGTTTACAGTTGAAAGTTTTCTGTCAACACTGGCATTTTCAGAACATATTTTTCAGTTTTACTGCCCACATTGAGAAAAGTACCCGAATGTCATTTTTTCCTCCTCTCTAAAAAATGCATAATTTAAACTTCAGACAAACAAAAGCAGATGACGTACTCCTCTCCCCTATGGTCACTACATTTCTGCTTCACAAGAGCCACTTGTTGTCTTTGTTTGTTTCTCTGTTGTCAGATTAAGCAAAACTAGAATAGTGATTTGATCCATCTTCATAACTGCTACATAACAAAGAAGGCACTGAACAGAACTCCATCATCGAATAAATATTTTATACTCTCTACTATGTGTTGGCTATGTTTATAAAAAGTCAGATGATAATAGTACATTTACAGTATTTATATAGCACTTCTCTTGTCTTGGCGTTTTTTACACCTGAAAGTAACATTTCTAACATTTCATCTGGTTAGTTTAGGTTTTACATTGTAATTTAGGGGTCAAACTAAAGACTTTTGTATGACATGGGTCCTGTTTTCATCAACTACCTTAACAAGTTGACATCCTCTGCTGAAAAACGACTACAAATGGTTCAGATTTGGGCTTGAGCCAACAACCATTTTGATAATCCATTAATCTGTCAATCTTTTCTTTTCATGAATCGATTATTAATCAGATTAAAAGACAAAAGCTACATTGTATCCTTTCTAGCAGTTTATTAGAAAAAAATATTCCAAACTTCTTGTACAATGTTTTGTATATATATATATATGTATATATATTATATATTTATTACAGACAATCTGCAATAGGTTCAAGATATCTTAAATTCACCTCAAATCAAGATACCTTAAGTTGAGTTTGAACTAGTCAGAATGATGTTGTCGATATTATGAGCTTGAATAAGTTACATGAGTCAGTAAACCAATACTGAACTGAAGTGATGCCAATGATAATAGGAGTAATTCACATGGAAGTAATAATGCACATGATATTAAACATAGTATGATGCTAAACAGTAATATGGGACATGAAAAAAGTAATACTGCACATAGTGTATGAACAAAGAGTTTTTTAAGGACATATTTTTAGTGCTTCTGAAATAAAGGTTCAGGTAGATTTTGGAGAGGCTTCAGATATTTGCAAACTTGAGCTCTAGGTGAGTCGTCCTTAATCAAATAATCCCAATTTGATCTACACATATAGACAGATAACTGTGACTAAAACCGTTATGGAGAGTAGATAAACAAAGCCGAAGCTTAACTGATGCCAAGCGGATGATGACGTGTGATTATAAGTAAACTGAATTACAGTGTTCTCACGTAGTGCAATGAAACATTTCCTACAACTACGTCTGACACCAGCAATATGCCACCCGTCTCACCCGACTCATAACAACAGACCAAAAACAACCTCACACAATATAATCAAATCTAAACTTAACGCAAAACAGCTCTTTTCACCCTCTCCATGTAGCCACAGACTAAAGTGAGTAAAGCGGAAAATTCAATGATCTTAATATTGTTTTAACAACTAGAAATAATCATCTCATTTACTTTCCTAAACAAATCATGTGCTTAGTAAAATGTTGTCCAATCCTGCTTTTTCCAACTCCAGTTCATTTCAAAGATTAAATCCTTATTATTTGAGGACGTACACATAATTTTCTATACCTGGCTAGATTTCTGTTACATCCTGTACAGGTATGGCTGCTTCCGATTGGTACAGGATGCTGCTGCTATAGATTATTACTGGTTAAAGAAAACATGACCGATTCTAGGCTCGCTGCACTGGCTTCCTGTATGTTTTAACGTTGATTTTAAGATTTTATTACTGACTTTGAAAGCTTTACGCAACCAGGCCCCTGTGTATATCAAGTACTTATTTACTTCCTATGAGATCAGCTGACAGTCTAATGGTATTTCCCAGAGCCTGACTGGTGAATAGAGGAGACATGCTTTTTTATTGATGTTTTATTGTTTTATCTTGTAAAGCACTACATAACTTGAAAAGTGCTACAGAATTTAATTATTATATGATTGTTATTATTAACTGTATCTCAGATATCATGCGACCGCTCCAGAAGCTCACACTACTAGCTCTACTTAAAAAATAGCTTTGCACAGACGTAGGCAAAAGCAAATTTTAGTATTTATTGTACTCCTTTTTATTTAGCAGAACATTATTAGAAATAGAGTAAATACTGCAAGAATAAACACTTACTGTTGTTCAATGAGCATGTTGGAGTGTTTGGTCATTAAGTGTCTTGGTCAAGGATTGTTTACGTAAACTCCCAGAGCTGTCTTAAAAATTACACTGTTATACAAGCCTAGTTATTTGAGGTCCACCTTAGAAATATATTTTCAGGACGTAACATTTAACAATATTGTTAGATTATTCCTCTTCCTTTCAGAAATTCAATATGCTAATGTGAGAAAATACCTGTTTTAAATGTTGGCAGGAGGACTGCAAAAACACACACACACACCTATTTAAATGCACACTAAAGAACAAACTGTGTCTTGACAAATTATCTATGAGACCCTGCTGGCTGTTGACAGTGGGGCAGGTATTGGCCACGTGATTGGTTAATTCTGACAAACGCCTTGCGGCTCCAAAACTTGTTATACTGAGACAGTCTCCTTGTTTCCCAGTATCGAAAACAAAATGAGCAGCCACCTACTGTGACCCCCTCAGCCTTCAGGCGACTTGTACTATAAAGATCCACTCATCCATGACAATTAACAACCTGAACTGGTCTCTCAAAGTATTTTTTAACTTCTATATATATAATTTTAGTGGGGTGTTCGAGCTTGTGGTATGACAGTGTGTTTTTCTTGAATTTTGTAAGTGTTTTGTTTGGTTTGCATCCTTTTGGCAAGGCTGAAAAAGCAAAAAAAAGAGAGAGGGCAGGAGTCTGAGCGAGTCAAACGCAACTGAATGATTCCCCTGCAGTACAGTCCTAATCGAGGCTGTGACTGGAATGAAAAAATGTCCAAACTCACTCTATAGCCGCATTACTTCCAGGAGCACAACCATCAAACACAACCGGCACTTAATTAGCGTCTCACTTTCTGACTTCATTCAGTTCTGTTCCACAGTGTGTCCACAGCCCAAGGCTCTGTCTGAACACATTTCAGCAAATAGAATCCAATTTGTTTAACTTCTATTGAATACAAGTCGTGGGAATTGGCACACAGAGGCTGGTGACAGTGTGCTGTGAACAGTGTGTGGGATTCTGTTAATCTGCACGGTCCTCTTGTGCTACACAGTGTTACCAATCCAGCTGCAGAGCACTTTATCCAATGTTCTGCGTACATATCTAATTGTGAAAACAATGAACAAACAAACGGTCGGTCAAACAGCACTGCCTACCTGTGGTGCTTGGCACCTTGCCATTGCTGATCTGCTTGAGTCTCTTCTGGTGGGATTTGCCATTGTAGTGAATTTGGGCCTGTGCAGCTGAGTTGAGCTGGATGTTGCAGACCTCACACAGCGTGTAGCTGCGCAGCTTCCTCTCCCTTTTGGGTCTGCAGAGTGCAGCAGGCAGGGCGCCCCCCGGTGAGTGCTCGTCCGGTACTGCACCCTCATCCTGGGTTTCGCAGCAAGGCTCCACATCCATCTGACCTCCCAGCACTGCACCAAACCCCCTCCTGTCCAGGTCGGTGTTGGGCAGAGCTGATGGGCTGAATGGACGTTTCATACCTGTGATAGAAGAAGAGGAGTAGCACAACAAAAATTCATGAGGCAGCTATATAGAGAGAGAGACACGACATACTTAACAGGAGGACAGATTTATATCTCTATATAATACAGGTTCATTTTACAGTTAAGGCGTCAAACCACAAGTTTTCTCTGGAGTATACATCAGACGCTCTCTCTCCCTTTCCAAGGCATCCCTGCATTTGCATGTGCAACTCAGTGAGAAGGAGGAGTGAGGCCATGTGTACTGATGGAGGTATATCGTTTTCCCCAGCGTGGCCCGACCAGACTCACCCAGCATACAAAGCCGCCCTGTTCAAACTTGATAGCCACCGGGGACACACTGGAAAAAATACCCCTGATTCCCAAAGCTTTGTAGAGTGTGTGGAATCTGACCCCTCTCCTGTCTGAAGCAAGTCGTGCTTGTCATCGCTCTTCAAACACAGTGGCACCTCCTCTCCACACACACACACGTGCTCAAGAGGCATCAGAAGAGGACAGTGCTGGGCACCACTGCATACATGTCCCCACTGCACAGTGGGTGCAGCCCAAGTGGTGGTGGTCCTGGGGTGTGATCAAGCGCCACTTGGGGGAGACAGAGGGCTGCAGTGTGGCTCTCTGAGGACCAGTGAGGCCCCTCTGTCAAGCCGCTTCACTTTACTCCATGCTTGCTCCCGCAGTAGCTGTGCAGCCTTTGTGGAGGATCAAGTGGATAAACAAGAACACAACAAGGAGTATATAACACGTGAAGAAGCCCAGAGGATGTTGGCAGGCATTAAAGTTCAAATTAGATCAGCTAAAATACAGAAGCAAGTGAGTAGCAGCAAATGAAAACCTCTCTCTTCCATTATGTTTGCACAACTATAAAGACCTGAGTGATGGATATGAGGGGGGTCAACAGGAAGCAAACACATTTCTGTCAAAAGCTGCAGCTTGAACACCTCAGTTTTTCAGCAGAGCTCATGAGGTTGGAGGAGGAAGCCTTCAAAGGACAGACGTTGTCACAAAGAGGAGCAGTTTGTTTCATATGCAGCTACTGTCTCTATAAATAATGGAAAGGTGGGTCCACAGTGGCACTGTGAAGGATTGAGACATCAGCACTGAAAAAAAAGTCCCTGAAATACACCCAGCTGTGCATTTCTGCTGCTGGCTTATTGCCTCCGCCTCAAGTTATTTACGTAAATACTGAAGCCACTCACACACACTCACGCACACACATGCACGCAAGCACATAGAGAGACCAAAATGAAGTGAAGTGGAGTCTGTGATGCATACATACCTACATGCATGAAAATACTCTCTGTCTCACACACACACACACAGTTAAAAAACACATTAGGGCAAGCAGCCTCTATGAAAGCTGCTATTCATGTTGCCAATCTGGGAGCACTCAAGAGGCTCCATCAGATGTTTTCTCAAAAGCTTTGAGCAACGCTGCTCTCTGGCACCGAATGAAAAAAATCTCTGTGGTCCTCGACCACGCAGCCTCCGCAAACGCCTGCCAAACTACTCAGTAACGCACCCCAAATTAGAATCTTTGTAAAAACAAACTCCCTATTGAAGACCTACAGAACATAACATACAGAGCATCCCTCACATCCCTCTGTAATGAAGAGTCGACATTATTCATAGTTTTGGTCTTGACCTCTTGTTGGCAATTTTGTGATAAGGTTAAGCTTTCTGCAGAGCAGGCATGACCATTAACATGGAGACCAGCCTGGCACAGACCTGACAACATTGCGCTCAAGATGCTGACAGTTGATCGTTTTTTGGTGCAATTTAAATAAATAAAGCTTATCTTAGTGGCCGATTCAAGCATCGAGTTTAGGTTATTTCAGATTCGAGAATTAAGAAGAGTTTTAAACTTTTAATAAATAATGTTTTGCTACTTTGATTTTTCTCTTCATGAATATATAATGTTTAAAAATAGATGTGGTTCTCTCTAAAGGTGCTTTCTAATAGCTCTTTAATAAAAGTTGCAGCAGTGTTGTTGGACAGAGAAAGAAATTGATATCCTGTCTGAGGGTGTTTCTATAAACCAATACCCTGGATGTCCTGCACTTCAGGTTTCTGAAGCACAAGCTACTTGTAAGTACAGTGGCTGTGAATCCCCCTGCTGTTTGGAGGCTCACCAAGACCAAAGGTTTTCATTGCTCTCATGCACGTATCTGAGTGTGTTTGTACTGAATGTCCTGCAGAGACTTTCAAGATTCTTTCAGCTCTTGGTAGAAGCTGTGCGAGACAAGAGCCCACGCTGTGTGCGCTCACAGAGATCTGTGGGATGACATGGGCCGGGAGACTGTCAGGGGGTAACCCCTGGAGGGAGAAGAGGGAGGGAGGGCGGGAGGCTCTCCCAGCCTTGCCATGTCTACCGTTTCTGCTGTCTCATGTGCCCCTATATCCAACCACCAACCCACACACGCCTGCGCTGCACAACCTCCTCCCTCGCCTCATGGGAACCATCAATCACTGCTGAGATCTTGCGGGAAGACCCCGGCTCACTGACCCTCGTGGCTCAGCAATAAAAACTCTATTTATGATCTTGTGCCTCCTGCTCACCCATCCTGAAATACTATAGCACTTTCCCCCAGTTCAAACTAGCTCCAACCACTGGAGGACCCCCCACCCATCCACTGTGGCCCCACAGTTGGCATGAGGGCGTCGGTTCTTCCTGGTGCGGCCAGAAATTGGCTTCCAGATGGACCAGTACAAACACTGCAAGCATGTTAGCAGCTTCTAAATCATACTGATGAGGGAGGGTGGACACTGTAAAGTGCACACACATCACATTACCACATATACTACAGATACTTCAGCACATGTGTGGACTGTTCACACACACGCAGCCATGTGTGCAGCTACAAGCACGGGCTGCCTCTGATTCTGTAAACAAGGACCACGCAATTCTGCAAACATGCACAAGTAAACAGAAGCATTTTGACGGGACTAAATATATCCTCTGTCGCCCAGAGAACATTGACTGACCTCAGATATGCAAACAGACACTATCACCAAATATGAAATTCAAAATAAGCAGACAAAAATCACAGGAGTCAGAACACACATACATATTATGCACACACTGTCTCTGAAGAGACAGACAAATGGAGAAGGTAGCCAGAGAAAAAGAAGAGGTGCAAAATGACCAGTTGTTAGGATTCCTGACTTTTAAGCAGCTCTGACAGTAAGGACTGTGGGCGATGAGGATGTTTTGTTCATGACATATTAGGGCCAGTAAGATTACAATAATAAGGTCGTAATATTCCAAGTTGTAGAAGAGTAAAGTAGTAATTGGTAATTTTGGGCTATGATTGATAGTTTGTCAAGAAACAACGTGATTGTTTAAAGATTCATCGTACACATGTAAATGGACTCAATGGAGTGTATTTATACAGTATATAGGACTTGTCCAGTCATCAACCTCTCAAAGTGCTTTACAGAACAAGACACAATCACCCATTCTTGTACACATTCATCTAGTGCAGCACCTTTTTACCCCACCATTCACACACATCCTTCAGGGGCAATTTGGGTTTCAGTATCTTACCCAAGCCCACTTCAGAATGTAAGTTGGAGGAGCTGGGGATTTAACCACCAACCTTCTGGTGAGTGGATGACTTGCAACATCTCATGACCCAGAGCATATAACTACAATATAGATATGATTTCCAATCAGGGCATTTATAAGTTCGGTAGGAGACAACACGAGCCTCATAAGTGAGAGGGAGAGGAAGGGAGAGATGGTGAAGGGAGACTAAGGGCGATGTATAATTGGCATCATCAAAGTATCATTACTGTCATTACTGCTGTATTGTCGTTACTGCAACTACAGAACGGGCCTGAGGTCTTTGAAGCTCTGTGTCTTTGTGTCCAGCGCATCAGTGTTGATTATGGAAAGTCCAGGCTACAGTTCCCTAATGAGTGTAATTATAAACCAAATACTACTGTGCTTATTAGAAAAGAAGCTTCAACTACAGCCGGTGCGTTTCAATCGGAAGTCTCAAGCTCGGACAGAGTGTGTGCAGTTCCCGTCACGCTGAGCCTGCAACCACAGCCGAGAGTAAATAAAAAGCAGAGGCACATAAAAGTGTTTTCTCTAATCTTTGTTTGCAGCGGTTCTCTACTGGTGCACGGGGGGGGGGGTCTATTCCCTGTGTGTGTGTGTGTGTGTGTGTGTGTGTTTTTACTTGCGTGCATGTGTTAGCTTGCCCTTGTATGTGCCAGTGTGTCGTTTACTTGGGGACATACAGCCTCACACTGATTCTATCGCTGTGGTGACATTGAATTAGTGTGCATGCGGGAGTGTGTGTCTCTTGCATGTGTGTGTGTGTGTGTGTGTGTGTAAACCTGCACAGGTATATATCGGACAGAGAGTATTGGAAGAGATAAAAATAAGAGAACAATTTAGTGCAAAGAAGAGAAGGAGATAGATAGATAAAACAGTGACTTATGATTTAAAATATAAGGCGATAGAGAAAGCACAGATGATTCAACAACCAAACACATAGATTCTTCACACCAATTTAAATCATGTTGTGATGGAAAACCTCCAAAATGACTGAATTCTTGCCTCAAGACAAACTGAAGTAGAGAGATGTCCAACCTGTCTGAGGTCAAAGGTCCTGTCATTTTTCTCATGACAAATTATGGCACAGTAAACATATGAATCATGTGCACGTAAAGATGAGTATGATATTTAATAATGTGTCTCTTAAAGATGAGGAGGAATATCTGCTGATTTTAATGTGTTTGTCCCTGTTTGGCAAACATAAATAAATAGGAACAAATGTGCATCAACAGAGCCTGATTGATATGGATATTTTGGGGCCAGATGCCAATACCAATGTTAAGGTGTAAATATTGGCCAATACATACGTATTTTTTTTATTGTTAATTCCTAAGAAATGTTATTGAGGCTTGATTGGGCTTTAATCATAAATGGAGGTTTTTGTTTCTTGCATTGTAACTATGATTTCATAGCACACTGTACATGTATGTCTGTGACTCTTGCTCTGCAGCCTGCACCTCAGTAGTTCTGTCCCCTGCCTCTTTCTACTGGCTTGTTATTAAATGACATATTTCTCTTGCCTCCTCTTCCTGTGCTTGGGTAATGCACCCAATCAAGCCCAACATGAGAATGTGATGCCAAATACCAAGATTTACAACTTGCAAAGAAGCACACAACCACTGCAGTGAATAGGCCGAGTCCATCTGTTGTGGCCCAATTCGTTTTTCAACCACAAAAAAAAAAAACTGAACAGCCCAGCCCAGTTTTTGCACAACTATTCAAACATTCGTCTGTCTCAAGAAAGCTAAAGTTAGATTTGTACGGGAAAAACAAGCCTATATTTGCCTTGTTCACATTTCACCACAAACTCAACTGGGGGAACTGCCCAGTAAGAGTAACCACAGACAGTGGGAGCAGTTCCATACAACACAAGATATACGTAGACACAGACAAGCCCAGGCTCAACCACAGTCACAAAACACACATTGCACAATCAACCAACTACACACACACACAAGGATGAGGGGACACAATCATTATTCTCACATCCTGCAGGGCAGACATTTTGGATGGCAATTTGTCCAAAGGCCTAACAGGTGTTGATTTTACTATCTGCTTTGCCCGGTGCTGTCAGCCTCCTGTCAAGTTCTGCCTGCTTCAGCAAAAACATCCGACACAATCATCAGCATCTAAAGCAACACAGCATCATCCCGACAGTAATGAGAAATATCTGGGAGACATGTTGAATCTGTCCTCAACCACAAATAAATCCAATTAATTTCATAACGAGTGACCGTCTGTAGCCCTGAAGGAATCTGCTGGCTGAGGGTGGGGGGTTACACAAAAACGCTGGCAGAGTCGCACCATCGGTGACTGGCGTACACGGAGGTTCCCTGACGACAGGATTCAGAAATAGCATCAGGGACATTTGCCACCTCTGGCTTAAACATTCATGGCTCAGAGAATCGCTGTCTTACCCTTCACTCAACTTTACAGTAAATTATGGCTGAAATAAGGAAGTTTGCCACCTCCAGGGAACGACTCTAGGGTAGTCTTTCAATCGTTTAATTACAAATCTGTTGTATAAGATTCAGACAGTGTTGTGTGCTTCTTCAGATGTCTGGGGAGCGGGATTAATTCAGCGCTGACTGGACAGAGATTTTTGCAGAGAGAGAGTCGATGGATTTTCACTCTCAGATAAGAGACTTTAATCCAGTGTATATTTAAAAAGGATGAAACAGGCTAAGTAAGAATGATGTGCCTCTATCAACTCATCTCCTTCTCTAAACACCAATGCAATTACTGTCTAATACGCTCCAATAGTTATCTCCCGAGCCCACAACGCAGTGACAGAACTATGTCATTTTCCCCACACAGCTTGTGTGACAAACAGGTATTGCATGCACTCCCCAAACGAGCAGTGGAGAGGGAGCTCCAGCCAGAATAGGAGGACTAATGGAGATGTGAAGAACAGACTGAAGAGAGGAGGAGGGATGGAAGTTGGGTGTAGGTGCAGGTTATTCATGCTGAGAACTATTTCCTAAGGAACTTCCTTCCCTGCTTGCAGATACCTGCTCCCTCAGTGTATAAAAGTTGTTCTGCTTATATTTTTTAAATGTGGGTAGATGATTGTAATTCCATAAATAAAAAGTACACTACAGTGAATCAGCTGACATCTGCGAATGGGAATAGCTTGTGACCAAGGGGCGGAGAAGATTTGTACAGCAGATGCAGTCTCTAACACAGTCCAATGTATATTTGAGGAATGTCTGCTGCTTTGACTGCACACTATTTAGACAAGATTGACCAATACAGATTCCAACAGCTGGAAGAGAGAGAGGGGAGAAAGTTCAGGGCTCCTGCTGTCGTGACATTAATATAATCATGTTCGTCTTTTCTCTCAACACATCAGCACACAAGTCATTGCTTTGCTTTAAATCTGTCACAGCACATTTGAAAAACTGCCACTATGATGCTTTCATAGTACAAACTTTGCTGACAGCATCATACCTTGAAGGCTTCAGATGTTTCATTTTGCAAAATTGTGTTATTCGAATAATACAACTTAAAACTTTTTGATGTGAACATTTACTTTACTTTGATAAAATAGACTGTGTGAAAAAAGTGAATTTATTCTACTTTAAACAGAAACGTCACACGGGTGTAATTTGAAACATGTTCATGAGAAAAGTCAGTGATGTGTATTTATATATCTTTGCTATGTATATAAACGGTTTTATCCTTTATTTCAATGCTCTTATTTTATTCTCATTCAAATAAATCCATATAAATTTACCATACAGAGGAGGCAGAAAGGCCCAATGGTAGTTTAAATATTACTATTCCAGAATATTCCTTCATAGGAAACATAGGTTTAATCTGTCTACATTCATATAATGTCAATGCGTGAATGTGTTGTTGTACTGATTTAATAATGATTTGTGTCATCAGACTGAAATCACTTGTGATGTAATTCAAGATGGATGTTGAAGTCATGTACTTTTACATTTTGATGGAGTCACAAAGAAGATTAACTCAAACGCCCTGATGGAATTCATGTCAACATTCATCAATAAGAAAACATAAAATAAATGAATAAGGTACAACTTAAACTTTATTTGTAATATGTTTCTATGTTAGATGGATAATGCTTCTAAGTGTCTTATTTTGTTTTTAAATGTGAGAGAATGGCATTTCACTTCCATGTATGCTGTGATCTGTTTTATGGGAGTTCTAAAAAAAGCCTAATCTGAATGTTGATTTTGTTTGTTTTCTATGTTTTTTTTCTTCATTCTAGTCTTTCATTGATTATAGTAAGAACTCTTCTGAACCTGCCAAAATTCACCTTAACAGGTGGGAGATCAGCACAAACATACAGTGTCCACCTCGAAGGGAGAGTAAGACAATAACTGGCTACAGACACCAACAGTATATTTTGCCAAATGAAAATAAAAACAACTGACTCTAGAGCTGCCAGATTCAACCTGTCTCACTGGATCTCTCTGATGATGCCAACATTTACAAGAACTCCTAATGAGCTGCTTCTTTTCATCTACAGTATGTGCCTACCTGGGCTCGGCCACTGCGGAGAGTTGTGATTACACTGCAAGGATTTGATTGCATTAGCCTCATTGCTACCTGTCGTTAATGACAGGGAGGAAATTCATTAGACACAGAGAGCTGGGTTGGGCTCCCTCACATAGACACGCTGACAAATTGCCTCCATTGTAAACACGTGTAATTTAGTGCAGGGTGTATTTATGCAGCAAGCGAACGAGTAACTGCATCTTTAAGCATCTGGCATCAAATGTTGAATTGAAGAAAAAGGGAAAGAAAAACTGAGCATCTTAAAACAGAGAAGATAAATAAGACAAGTAGAAACTAAACAAACTATACGCACATTCACACACAACATCACAGCTGCTGGAAGTGGTCTCACAGGAAACCCCAAAAGCAGAGCTCTCCCAAAAGCTGCTAGTGCTGACACAGAACTGCTGTTTCAGCATTTAGAAAAGAGAGTGTGATTCAGCTGCACATGTGCATCTCTGTGCGTGCGTGTGTGTGTTGTTGTATCAAACAGTGAGTGTCCAACTGTATTATCCCGGGATCAGCTACGGTGTTGACACTGGCATTCAAAGCTGTCCTTGCCAAAAAGTTTCCCCGAGATCCATCAGTCCCTGACGCACTCCCAATGCCAGCTCCGACAAGAGGGAAGGATTACTAGGTGAGGAGCGAGGACACGCGATATTTTTGTCGCTGTGATTCTCAGAAGGACACACAGAGACGAGGAGATAAATGATATAAATATATTTAGAAGGGTAGATGAGTACAGTGAGTGATGGTAGGAATTACACTGCAAGAAATATCCTTCTATACATGCATGCATGGACTGATAGCATCCAACGAAAAAAGCAAAAGATGCTCGAGCCTTTTCACAAATTTCTGGCCACTTGAGGGCGATGTAACGAGTTAACGAACACTTGGAAAGGTTTACACGGCATACAGCATAAATAAATCAGAGTTCATGTGAAGTCATGTTTCTGGCCACTTGATAACTCCTTTCAGCTTTTTTCAGCTTCACCAACTCCTGATGAAAATGTCTGGCATTTTAGCCACTAAGTGTTCCGTCATGTTCACATGACAGTTTCTAACTGTGTCCGTCTGCCATATGGTGCAAGCAGGGCAAGTTGTGCACAGGTGGTTTTGTCAGAGCTCTTTCACTGGAAAGAGCTGCTGCTGCCTCGATACAGGGCTGAAGAGAGCAGGGATGCAGGCCAGAAAACCAATAGAATCAAATAAAAAGAACTTAAAAATGATCTCAAAGAGCTGATGGAAAATGGGAGTTGGGGGATGATAATCCACTGGTTTATTATGAGCACCCGCTTTGACATTATAGAGAAACATTGTTTGGTGAATGTTTTAATCAGATGTCTTCACAATATCTTGTGATCAGCAGAATATAAGAATAAAGATCACTGCAAAAATATCTGACCTTAAAGATAGCAACATCAAACGACAAAGAAAGTTATGAAGTTCTGCATTAAACTCTAAATACAATCTTAAAGCATGGCAACAAAGAAGACCTGCTTGATGAGAACTTTCACCAGCAAGTAGGTGAGGCAGAGATTCACACAAGAGTCCGACAGATTTATCAAATTGCAGATACAATCCTTTAACCGACAGACTGGTACCAGCATTTAAGTTTGCTGTTTTAATGTAGAAAATAAGCAATAAAAAAAGATGTGCATTTCAAATTTTCTTAATTCAAGTTCTATATATTTGGTTGTATTTGTGTTTTCTTTTTATATAATTTTTACAATAAAGATTGTGGTTAACTGTAAAATAACAAGCCTTCATTACATTTATTTATCACAAAGGTTTGATGATGACATCTTAGGAATCATTGCCAATTCAAATATAGGTATTTAAAAAAATGTACTGTTACTAATTTACACGACTCTCAACACTTTCATTTCACACTGTCATGCTGGTAGGAGTCTCCACTGCATCACATACTGTAGCTGGAAACGTGTTTATTCCTCTGACATGAGTGTATTTATAACTTGAGATGATAAAAACAGAACTGTGTAGAAAATATTGGATTTCCTCACTTATCTTGTTGAAGATCTCATCCAAACCATCTAGATTTCAATAATATAAAATCATTCTTAGATAGTTTTTGAAAAAAAGACTGTGCCTTTAACCAGATTAACAAAAAGAACATTGTTATAACTGTCATAGCACAGTTTTCTCTTCATACAACTTAAACGTAATGAAAAGTCAACGGTGCTCGAAAAGATAATTAATATCATAATAAGGAAAGTAAGACTTGAAGTGCCTGTTTGAGGAGCATCATAAGAAGAGAGAACATCAGGTGAAAGGGGAAGATTGTGGTGATTCTGGTGTTGGTGTGTTGTGTTTGTCTCCCCCTTCTGTTCTGATCCTGCAGGTGGTGTGTGTGGCAGGGGGTGTGGCTGGCTGCAGCTAACAAGGCACACCTGCAATCATTCACCCATCATCCCCTCCATAAAAGCCTGGTCCTGACTCCACTACTCTGCCAGTTAATTCCGTCTAGTCCGGTAGCGTAAAGCAATGCCAACCGTGGATTCTTGCTTCTCGTTTTCTTTGTGTGTTTTGCATTTAACCCGTTTTATTTTCTTTTTCTACACAGACTCCTCGGTGTGCCTTGTTGCTGCTCTTCAGTTTTTGTTTTCCCTCGTGCTTGTTGTCCGGTGGATAGTTTGGCCAGCCAGCACCCTGCCTCCACAGCCTGCCCGTTTTTGTTTTTGGTGAAAATAAACTTTTCATTAACATTGTAACTATTCTCAGTGTCTGCTTTGGGGTCCAACAAAGAACCACCCCATAACAGAATTAACTGGCCAATATGGACCCCGCAGATGCTGAGAAAGTTAAACAGGCTCTTTCGAACCAAGGAGTTCGCATGGGTCAGCACGAGACAGCTCTAAAAGAGATTATGGAGGCGCTCCAGAATCTCTCCTCCAATATGGCACAAGTCGGTGGCCGCTTGGACCAGCTGTCTACTCACCTCGCCACGACGACGGTTCCCGTCCACACTCCAGCTCCGGTTCCAGCTCCAGTTCCAGCACCACCACCACTTCCCATCGCTCATTCTGCACAACCCCGGGAACCCTTCATCCCCACGCCCGTCAGGTATTCAGGAGAATTAGGGTCATGTAGACAGTTTCTTCACCAGTGCAGTCTTGTTTTTGATCAGCAACCACTCACATATTCCTCAGACCAGTCGCGGACCGCCTTTGTAATGAGTCTCCTGTCGGAGCGCGCCGCGGCTTGGTCTGTTGCCATTTCACACGCTAACTCACCCATCTGCGATTCCTTTCAGTCATTCTCCGCCGAATTTCTCAGGGTCTTCGACCATCCCCTACGTAGCAAGGAGGCTAGTAGTCGGCTCCTTTCGCTACGCCAAGGACAGAATTCAGTCGCGACTCATTCCATCGATTTCCGCATTCTCGCAATCGAGAGCGGGTGGGATGAGCGAGCCCTACAGGCGGTTTTCCTCCGGGGTTTGCGGGAGGAGTTAAGGGATGAATTAGCGGTTCGGGACGAGACCGCCTCTCTGGATGACTTAATTTCTTTAGCCATTCGCTTAGATAGTCGGCTCCGTGAGAGACGTAGGGAGAGATCAGAGAGAGAGAGACACGCACCTCCCGTGAGACAGACAATGAGCTCTCACCATCGGGGTTCTCCGGAATCTTCTCGCCCGCCATCTCCTCCCCACGGGACTCCTCCGCGGACAACCTCTTCTCCTCTCTGCCCCGAGGAGCCCATGCAACTGGGGCGGATGAGGCTCACTCAGACGGAACGTCAGCGTCGTCGCCTCCAGAGGCTCTGCATGTACTGTGGTCAGGGGGATCATCAGATGGCTCATTGCCCTGTTTTGCCAAAAGGGGGGGCTCATCAGCCACAGGAGGAGCGCTGGTGAGCCACTCATCTGTTATGTTGTCTCCTCCTCGCCTGCTACTTAAGGGCACTGTTTCATGGTCGCAGGTTTCCTTACCCCTGTCTGTCCTTATTGACTCCGGTGCAGATGACAATTTTATCGACTCTGACTTTATGATTCAATCCAACATTCCTTCTGAGCCCCTTCCTCAGCCTAAGGATGTGTTTGCACTTGATGGTAGGCTCCTGGCTCGTGTCACTCACCGCACTGTTTCCATGTCACTACTACTCTCCGGTAACCATCACGAAACTATATCCCTTTACATTATCCCATCTCCCACGTCTCCGCTAGTGTTAGGTCTCCCCTGGCTAAAACTCCATAACCCACACATTGACTGGTCTACCTCCTCCATAACCAATTGGAGTCTTTTTTGTCACTCCCATTGTTTACATTCTGCCATTCCCTCCAGAGGAGCAACCACACCATCTCCACCCAAGCCGGTCGATCTTACCTCTGTTCCCTCTGTTTACCATCATCTCCAAGATGTATTTAATAAGGATCATGCCTTGTCCCTTCCCCCTCATAGACCCTATGATTGCAGTATCAATTTGCTTTCTGGTGCCCCCTATCCGTCCAGCAAACTGTACAATTTGTCTAAACCGGAGAGAGATGCCATGGAGGCATATATCACGGATTCTCTCAAGACCGGTCTCATTCGACCCTCCTCTTCACCAATGGGAGCTGGCTTCTTCTTCGTAGCCAAGAAGGACAAGTCGCTCCGCCCCTGTATTGACTATCGAGGGTTAAATGACATAACTATCAAGAATAAATATCCCCTCCCTCTGATTGACTCAGCCTTCGGGCCCTTACACGAAGCGACCATCTTCACAAAATTGGATCTTCGTAATGCATATCATTTGGTCAGAGTCAAGGAGGGGGATGAGTGGAAGACCGGTTTTAACACTCCTTTAGGACATTTCGAGTATCTGGTTATGCCTTTCGGTCTTACAAACGCACCTGCTGTTTTCCAAACACTTATTAATGATGTATTGCGGGATATGTTGAATAGGTTTGTTTTTGTTTATCTGGATGACATTTTGATTTTCTCACGCAATATCAAGGAACATGTTCAGCACGTAGCACTGGTGCTGAAAAGACTACTGGAGAACAAGCTGTATGTTAAGGCAGAAAAATGTACCTTCCATGTTCCATCAGTAAGTTTTCTGGGTTTTATTGTGGAGAAGGGACAAATTAAGACCGACCCTGCCAAGGTTCAGGCAGTGGCCGAATGGCCCACTCCTACATCTAGGAAGCAACTTCAGAGGTTTTTAGGATTTGCTAATTTTTACCGTAGATTTATCCGGGACTATAGCAAAGTTGCCACACCTCTGACCAAGTTGACTTCAGTCAAGATCCCTTTTGAATGGTCACCGGCAGCAGAGGCAGCGTTTTCGAGACTGAAATTTTTGTTTTCCTCTGCACCTGTACTAATACATCCTGACTCTGCAGTTCAGTTCGTGGTGGAGGTGGATGCTTCGGACTCCGGTGTGGGGGCGGTTCTTTCCCAGCGAACCGCCTCCGACCAGAAGCTGCACCCCTGTGCCTTTTTCTCCCGCCAGCTCTCCTCTGCGGAGAAGAATTATGATGTTGGAAACCGGGAGCTTTTAGCGGTCGTCCTGGCCCTCCAGGAGTGGAGGCACTGGCTTGAGGGCTCTATTCACCCATTTATAGTCTGGTCTGACCATAAGAATCTCTCATACCTCCGCTCTGCCCGTAGGCTTAACTCACGCCAGGCTCGGTGGGCCCTGTTCCTGGGACGTTTTAACTTCACTCTCACCTTCAGACCCGGCACCAGGAACATCAAACCGGATGCCTTGTCCCGTCAGTTCGCCCCTCCGGTGGAGGATTCTGCGGGGAGTACCATCTTGCCTTCCTCCTGTGTGGTCGGAGCAGCTGGGTGGGAGATCGAGGGAGTGGTCCAGGGAGCCCAGAAGGACCAACCAGTTCCTCATGGGTGTCCACCCAACCGTCTGTTTGTTCCTCCAGCTGCCAGATCCTCAGTTCTCCAATGGGGGCATTCCTCCAGGATTTCATGCCACCCTGGTTCCCACCGGACTCTGACCCTCATACAACAACGTTTTTGGTGGCCCTCGATGGCTGCAGACACCAAGCTGTTTGTTTCCGCCTGTTCTGTCTGCGCCCGGAGTAAGGCTTCCCATCAGGCTCCTGCCGGCCTGCTCCGTCCCCTGCCCATTCCCCACCGGCCATGGTCCCACATCGCGGTGGACTTCATCACAGGCCTGCCGCCTTCGGAGGGGAACACTGTTGTACTTACCATCGTCGACCGCTTCTCCAAGGCGGCACATTTCATTCCCCTGTCTAAGCTGCCATCCGCCCTCGAGACGGCCATTCTTCTGGTCCAGCATGTGTTCCGTCTCCACGGCATCCCGGTGGACATTGTATCGGACAGGGGTCCGCAGTTCTCCGCCCGTGTATGGAGAGCCTTTTGCCAGGCATTGGGGGCGTCGGCCAGCCTATCGTCTGGTTACCACCCTCAGACGAACGGTCAGACGGAACGGGCAAATCAGGACCTAGGGGCGGCCCTGCGTTGCGTCTCATCCTGCCATCCGGCTTCCTGGTCCACCCACCTCCCCTGGGTAGAATACGCCCACAACTCCCTGGTCTGCTCCGCCACAGGTATGTCCCCGTTTATGGCTGCTAACGGATACCAACCTCCACTCTTCCCAGCTCAGGAGACGGACGTGGCGGTACCCTCGGTGCAGGGTCATCTCCGGCGTGCTCGTCGAGTCTGGCGTGAGGCCCGGGCAGCCCTCATCCGTACCGCTGCTCGCAATCAGAGAGTAGCGGACCGTCATCGCACCCCGGCCCCTAATTACCAGCCTGGTCAGAGAGTATGGTTATCTTCCCGGGACTTACCACTTCAAACAGAATCCCGGAAACTGACACCCAAATTTATTGGCCCGTACGAGATTGACCGGGTCATCAACCCCTGTGTTATGAGGCTTAAGCTTCCCCCCTCACTTAATATCCACCCAGCTTTCCATGTCTCTCTCCTCAAGCCAGTGTCTACCAGCCCGCTAAGCCCTCCGGCCGAGCCCCCGCCACCCACCCGGAGTATTGATGACCACCCTGCCTATACGGTAACTAAGATATTGGACGTACGTCGGCGAGGCAGGGGGTTTCAGTATCTGGTGGATTGGGAGGGTTATGGGCCGGAGGAGCGGCAGTGGATTTCCCGCTCCCTCATTCTGGACCCCACACTCCTCCATGACTTTTATTCTCAGTTCCCGGACAAGCCTGGTAGGCCACCAGGAGGTGTCCCTTGAGGGGGGGGTACTGTGGTGATTCTGGTGTTGGTGTGTTGTGTTTGTCTCCCCCTTCTGTTCTGATCCTGCAGGTGGTGTGTGTGGCAGGGGGTGTGGCTGGCTGCAGCTAACAAGGCACACCTGCAATCATTCACCCATCATCCCCTCCATAAAAGCCTGGTCCTGACTCCACTACTCTGCCAGTTAATTCCGTCTAGTCCGGTAGCGTAAAGCAATGCCAACCGTGGATTCTTGCTTCTCGTTTTCTTTGTGTGTTTTGCATTTAACCCGTTTTATTTTCTTTTTCTACACAGACTCCTCGGTGTGCCTTGTTGCTGCTCTTCAGTTTTTGTTTTCCCTCGTGCTTGTTGTCCGGTGGATAGTTTGGCCAGCCAGCACCCTGCCTCCACAGCCTGCCCGTTTTTGTTTTTGGTGAAAATAAACTTTTCATTAACATTGTAACTATTCTCAGTGTCTGCTTTGGGGTCCAACAAAGAACCACCCCATAACAAAGATTGCTTTAAAAAGACTGACACAGTGAATATAAAGTGAATATAATGTGGTGACGCATACAGTCCCTGCTGAGTTCATTTCAGCCGCACACAGTGTTGTATATCAACATGCACCTCACACAAACGGCCATATGCAAGTCCCTGCTATTACGCAGTCACAGCTGTGTGTCACTCACTATGGGCCTAATGTTCATAAAACATATTGTCTGTGTCTCTGATTTCATCTGATCTAATAATCAAATCTAGTTTGCCTCATTTTTGTCAACAAGTTGTTAGTAAAGTGGATATATTAGAGTTAAAGTGTGAAAAACGACACGCTGGCTGAAGCAGCTTGTTTTCGGCAAAGAATTAGCATGAATAAAGAAAAACTCAGTTAAAGGAGTTGATTTATATTTCAGAAAAAGAGCAGTCATTATTCAACGCACCTGAACCTCTTTTAAATCCATTTTTAAGTGAGGCTTTCAGTGACTGAGACCTTCACAAAATTACAATTTGTGTTTCTATTTCTATTCTGTTTCTGCTGCATATGCATGGCAGAGAACAAGCCTGTGCCTCTAATGTGGCACCCTCGCTGTGATCGACAAAGTCGCAGCAATCAGAGCGAGGCTGCACTCCACCGCCACAGCTCTTGTTAATCTGCACAATCCATCCCAAGAGTCTGATGAGGATCTGATTCAACCCTCTGACAGGAAGGAAACAGATCCATTCGATACTTGGAGTTTTTCCCAAAAACTTCTGAGAAGCAGACGAAGCTCAGACAGAGCTGACGAGCTAAAGTGAGGAGGCAAATTAATAGACACACATTCACAGATCAGTTTGCAACAACATCTATGTGGTATCTAGGGTCACATGCTCTGGGACGGACTGTGGTCGTGCCATGACTGACAGAGTGAGCAGTGCGCACACACACTCACTCACACACAAAAACCCAGACGTTGTTCTAGTCCTCATGTTGATGTCTATAGACATCCGATCTGCCATTTTGCCACAAAATACTGACCTTTGAACTCTGTGGACCAATTAAGTTACCTCTGAACATTCCTCTCTGCACTGGGACCAGATCCGTCTCTCGACCGCTAAACATCATGTCCTACCCTTCACTTGGCACGGTGCACAATAACCTCACTGAGCCTTGTTTGAACGTGTTGCCAATTTGCTGTCTGATGTGAGAAGGTCAAGGGACCTGCTAAGACTGAGGTCAGGGTACGCTCAAGAGGAACATTTTGCAGCGTGTGTGTGTATGTGTGTAATAAAATGATATAGCGCTAAAAGTACCAGCTGTACAAAAGCACACCTAAACGCAACCACTACAATTCGCTTTGCAATCGCTCCCCCTTTTTCTATCAGCTCATAAAGACCCAGAGGAACCTATTAACACTCTTAAACTAGGCTAATTACGTAGCAGACACTTTTAAAACTGAGAAAGTGTGTGTGAGTGGGCAAGAAATAAGCACGTGAAAGAAATCACATAATTGCATGATTGTGTATGACGATAATGTCTGTGTCGTCGATTGCTCTCTAAGGAAGTGAAGTGGATCAGTCGAGTTGCCACTCACAATTACTGAGCTATTAATAACAAAACACTGCGTAGTTGCCTCCACAACAGCCATAACTGCTGTAGGAAAAGAGTTTCCATCACCATATCAATTATTCAGCACTTGGCAGTAAACAGAATTTGCATGCCCTTTACGGCTGTTCAGACAATTCTGTGCTGCTTCCTAATGTATTTTGGGACAACACCTCGGATCAAGGGCCCCCTCCATCACTGTCTTAGTGGTATAGTGACAGAGCCAACTGGTGCTCATCGATCTCAGGCTAACCCGCTGCAGAGGCATTAACATACTAACAGCTATGTAGAAGCAGGGGATCAACTTCCAGTAGCTGAGAGAGGTGTTGATGAGCAAGTTTGTCATGAGGGCACAAATGTTTAGTTTAACACAAAATGGTTTAGAGAGACGTAGTTAAAATACATTTTAAGTAGCAGGTGGTCTGATGCTGAGCACATGAGGATAATTATGCAGCCCTGTACGATTACAGATTTCCATACTTCATCAAAACATCATCAAATGACAAATATTTGACAAATATCTATCCTAGAGTAGATCTGTCTAAACTGATATTCATCCCAACGTGCCCAAAGGTTTCTCAGAGAACTTGCAAAGATTTCAAACATGGGTGTTGCTGTCACAATTTAAGCTGTTCTATACAGTAATTGTGCTAATTTTGCAATCACAACTGTTATTTAAGAAATATATGATACAGTGTCCAGGAAAAAGCACAAGATGGAATGATACAATAAGAATATACTCATCTGCAGAAATAACAAACATATTACTTCAGTTAACCTCCGCAACCCTCAAAGGATGAACAGTGGCTGGAAAGATAGAAATGTTGGAAATTCCCTTTAAGTTTGCTAAAGTTAGAGAAGACTGATCACTAAAATCTACAATGATCAAAGTCGTTTTTAAACTCAAGAGAAAATGTTTCCAGTAAGATGTAAATTTTCTATTAAGATAAAACTTCTCAAATGAGTTGATATCGATAATTATAATCAACACGATATACAGCAAAACATTTCACAAATCAGAGGTTGATCGATGATGTGTTATACCTCCTTGCCATGCTGAGTGGTGACTTATACTGAACCTTTATTACGTTTTGTGATTGATGAATTATTGCTATTATTATATATAAAAGAGAATAAATTATTCTCAAGATATGTTTAAATTTTTTAAACCAAAACAAAATAAGCTGCCAATAGAGTAAGTTGACAAAAGACATTCACAAAAATAGTTACAGCTATGAGAAATCCCTTTATACTACTAAGTACATCTCAAGCAGGACAGTGAGATAGGAACAACCATTTGTAATTGGGAAACATTTGACCAGATCTATTGGGTCAGTGTGACCCAATGATGAGCTGCTGTTGTTTTTGTTGTTCTACGCTGGATATTATACAGGATACACTCTTAGAATAGTGTGATGGGTCAGTGGACACAGTGGCGACAAGTGAGAACGTCAGGGGGTGTCACGGCGGTGCTATACTTAGGTTCTGTTTGATATATGTCTGTAATGTCATTCTGAACATTGGCCTTGACGTACCACTGTCGCCTGGACCACCAATGATTACGACTCCAAAAATCTGTAGCAGCTAAACTCTTTTAAATCAATTAGCAAATATGCTTCCCTGCCGTGCAGCTTGTCTCGCTCTACTATTTGGGGGTTTTGCTTGAAAAGCCAATTGTTAGTATTTGAATTATGCCCTGGCGGTGAGACACACAGAGATAAGAGGGTGAAGCGGCTCACTCCCTGGTACAACCACAACCCCTGAAGTTAAAAATCTCCAGGCCACCTGGCATGGATGGCATTCCAGCAGAGCTAGACTGCTCCTGTATGGCTCTGTGTGTTTGCTAGAGCTGCTGTTGGTATATTCATGAAGAAGAAGAGCAAAGCTTGAGAACTTCAACACATGCCCTGAGGAGAACTAACAAAAATAGTAGAGCTGGTTTAACAGCATCCAGGATCTCTCTGTGGGGTTACTTAGTCATAAAGTCTACATCATCCATCCCACTAAATTTATGTCTCAAGGGAAATATGACAGCATGTGTGGGTTGTTTTTAAAGCCGTCATCAAAATGAGTCTTTTGGCCCTCCAGATGTTTGATCGGGAAATTCAGCAGGAATATGACATCATCCACCACCTCTGTACCCCGCCAAATAAAATGGAATCCAACCATTTCTCCACCTGCTGTCTAATATCCTTTTTTAAATAAGCTTCTCCACTGACTTCATCAGCAAAAGATGCTCATGCTAACAGTCTAACAGCCATTCAGCGCCAAGGGGCAGATCATTTTTAGCCATGGCCCATTTCCATATCTGGGGCAGCAGCGTAGTTATGGGGACAACATAGAAATTTGTTTAAACATGCCACTGAGGACTCACTTCTGCCTGTGACTTCTTCTCCTAAGCTGACAGAGTCAAGTTAAATAGTACTAATCAAAGTACCAATTTCATTTATTTCTAATTAGAAATGTTTACATGGAGTGGAGAAGTGCAGTGATCACTCTATTTATTAGTATCAATAATTATCACCCTGCAGTTGTGCGCCTCAACCAACCAGTGCAGATTCAGTCTACATTTTCTCCAGACTCATATGAGATCACCATGACGTTTGACCTTTGAAATCGAATCGGTTCTGTTTGAGTCCAGCTCAGGTTGAAGAAAGTCCTTAAATGCAGACTACAGACGTCATGTTCAAGAGGCCAAAACATGGTTTGTGAGGCCACCTTGACCTTGACTTTTGACCTTTGACAAACCAAATCTAATCAGTTATATCTTCAACACCAAGTGAACGGTTGTAAGATGAGATAGTCCTTTATAACTCCCACTATGGAGAAATGTACCGTGTTACAGAAGCAAAAGGAAATAGTGAAATACACAGTCAATAAATAAGTAAAAAAATACAATGAAACAAAAGGAACTATAAAAGAAATATATATTTGTACAATGTAAACAAAACATTAACAGTATTGCATGTATGCTACAGAAAATTTGTTGAAAACCTGACTCAGAAAGATATGAGGTGCATGTGGCCAACAAGGAGCCCATTGTAACAGCAGCAGGAGGGAACGACCTGCGATAACGTGTGATGGTGTCCTGCAGGGGGGTGGGACTGGTTCTCCAAAAGAGATGACAGCGTCGCTCTCATTCTCCTCTGCCCCATCATCTCCCCTGGGTCAAGAAAGTATCCCAGGACTGTCTGTCCAGGCTCTCCCCAGCAGACCACTCTGTAGAAAATGGCTGATGCTACCACAGAGTCAAAGTTCATCTGGAGTCCAACTGAGTGTTTGGATCAAATATGAACAAATGTCTTAAATTCTTGAGACATCATGTTTACAAGAATGGGACAGATGAACTGACAACCTGAAAACACAATATTTCTGTCTACTGACTGTCGCTGCTAAGGAGGCATAAAAATAACAGAATAAATATTCATCCATAGAGAACAATAGAAGCATTTAGGTTATGGTGTGTCACTACTGACACATTAATAATTATGATTTCTTTGGCTGTCAGAGTAATAGCTAAGATGATGATAATGATGATGACACTAACTACTTCATCTACTAGTTACGCCCTCATCAGCCCTGTGCTCATGTATTCAATGTTTCACACGACAAATGACAACAGCAGCTGAGGTTGCAGAATGAGGAGAAAGATTGAATCACATTTCTGACACTAAAAACAAGGAGCGACTCTGATTGTGTCCGTCTGTCACTGCGAGAAAGAGGCGGTGAGAGGAGAGAGAGAGACTGATGAGATGATGAGAAAAAGATAAAACGAGAACAATGTAGAAACGAGGACTGGTCCCAGCACAGGAGGAGACATAAATGAGATGCCATCGTACACTGATGTGGAGCTCGAGTGGTCCGAGACTGATGAACAGCCCTGACTGGCTGCGACAGACGCCGAACACACACATACACACGAATACACACACAAACACACAGACATGAGGAGAGGTAATGATGCGTGAAAGAGAATTACGCCTCTCCTCCATGGAAGGACAGTCACTCTGCTTGTCATATGGACGACACTTATTTCAAATCACACTACTATCTATTCATGAAGCATCTGTACATCAGTGTGTGTGTTCAAGTCTCTTGCACATATCTGCCTTGATGCATCTCCAGGGTGGACAACACAAATGTCCACACAACACACACTCTCACACATACACACACACTCTACTGAAAGATCTGTATCTTGGCTTGAGACAATACATCTTTTGGACCTTTATTTATTCAGGGGAAGTCCACAGCTGCTCTATTCCAGCAATCAACTGCTACATATCTGTATCATTACAGAAATTCTTAAAGGGTCAGTTCACCCAAATTACAAGATATCACGTTCTTAATTCAGAGAGCTTTGGGTGCCAAGGTTTTAAGAAAGCCGCGTTTCCCGTTCTGCATAAAAAATAGTTAATTTAGATACTCAAAGGCAACAGTCCCTAAAACTGTCATCGTAGTGAACCAGGATGTTTCTGTAAAGACACACAATTTTTTCCAGGTTTGTTTGTCGATAAATTCTATTCGTCTCCACTTAAGTGCACAACTGATCTGAGACTGGTATGTCAAAACCTGCACAGAACAAAAGAATTATTACATTTTTATCATATTTAGAATTGCATGTATCTACAACCAAGTACAGCTGCCCATGATTCAACTCTTCTTGGATAATTTGTCCCATTTCAAAGATTATTTGGAACCTGACAGAAAGACATGTCTTTCCATTCTAGAGCAAAGACGGTGTCAGACGATGGTGGGGACACATTAGCCAGCGACCGAGCAGCAGTTGAGCAGCAGTTCAAAGTAGCTAAATAGAATGGCACTTAGAGAGTGAATACCTTTATCCAAGGACCAACGTTCACTTTGTGAAACCATATTAAAATTCAAAAGATCAAGTTTTTATTCGTATCTGCTTTTTTTTTGCACACACTCTTAAATAATAGTCCCTTAAATGTGCCATGAATTATTCTCTAAGAAATAAAGGAAAATCTTTATTTCCTATCTTGCAATTTAAAAAAAAGTAAATACATACATTTATATATTTAATGGTTTTTTCCTGACCATGCTGCTTCCGTCCACCAAGTTCTGTGGGAATGAATCAGGACTTTTCATCTTTCCCACCATCCACTGGAGGGATTTTACTCCTCAGTGCAGATTATTTACCATCTGTTACTAAAGATGATAGCATAACCTCAACCACCTGGTGCAGAGACAATAAGCAACAAGGGGGGAAGGGTCAGAGAGATGTTTTTGTTTTCAAACCACACTTTGTTAGGTAAGGTTAAGAGATAGTATGAGAAGTGAGCGGCAGGGAAAAGGGTACAAACAACTGTCCCAAAGCCAGTGGTCTGTTGTCTGTTGCCTGTGTGATGGGTGTGGGTGTAAACTGTCCTTGAGATACTGATCTATAACTTTGGCGGTGAGGCTATCTTCATCTAGGCCGTCTGTGGCTCAGGGGGGACAAACACGTTGATTAGACGTCGCTCAAAAAAACAAGCAACGCCTCGAGCCCGTCAGACCATCCCTCCCTCCATCTTTTCCTTATTTTGGCACTCCCTCTATCCCTCCTCAGATCAGTTATGCTCCCGCTGTTGTGAACTAATGCGTCTGTTCAGGAGGAGCCAGAATAATCAGGTAAAGTCGGTACGAGGGCATAAAATGAAAGATTGAAAGTGATTAGGATTCGTGGGGTGAGGAGCGTGGGGCTCACACACACACTTCACCCTGTCGATGACTTTTCCAAGTGAAGGGCAGTGGATTACAGGCCAGTGGGGGCTTAGCCTGTAATTCAAACCATTTTCCATCACATTTGTACTTACTTGAGGTCTAATCCCACATGATTAACATGCCAGTCAATGGGGTGGGCCCCCGCAGCACTGACTAGGCCGTCAGTGTGGAGGGATGCTAATCAGAAACAGTGACACACACAGGTGTAAATCCATAAGATAGCCTATGTCAACGTTTGGGCTGTAATAATAAATGTTTCACATCTGATAATAGAAGTCCGGTTTTTTTATAAACAATATCATCTGACACAGCAGCAGACTTAATCATATACTTATAAAAGATCAAATACTGAGCATTTACAGTATTTAGGACACCACCTACATCATCTGTGCCTCATGGATACTCAACTCCTCCACTGTCCAACCCCAAACCCCTGCAGCCAAGCATTTTCTGGTGGATTACTCTGGCTTTTAGTTCACACACCCTCGCGCACACACACACACACACGAACACACACACAGACATACGAGATTAAATAAGGAGTGCATCACTGCAATCATTTTCAAAAGTTATTACAGTCTGAGAGTGAATCAGATAGAATCCAAGCACAACGTCAGACTCCATGAGCCACGCTGGCATTCCCGGATGAGCTTGGATGTATTTTAGGAAGCTGTATGTTGGTTTTATTATATGAATGGTCTCTCTCTCTATATATATATCTATACTATATGTGCTCCAGCCAGTGATTATCCTTCATACAAGATGGGACAGACTTTCTTGGAAATTGGTCACAGCTTCCCCGGGCAGAGCCTCCTCCAATCTGTTTCTGTGGGCTCAGCTTTCTTTTCATCTTCAGTATGGAGGCTTAGGGGCAGCATGACCCTACAGCTCATCGTCCTTTGACATAATAGAGGATGGAAAAAATAATAATAAGAAAAGGTCAAAAGGTAATTGCTTGTAATACGGCCCACACTGTACCAACACGACAAGCATGACAGACGTCAGTATTCAGACATGAATGTGTCTAAATATGGGGTGGAGGGAAAACTGAGTGCATACACAGATCTGGATTATTTTGCTTTAATGCTCGTCCACTCATCTATTAACAATGTGTTGTTTTACATTCACAGGAGCTCATAATTTGATTTGACATTATTAAATTAAACAACAGAACAGAACTGTGTTCCATCAAACATTGTATTCTCACATGAAATCATTCAGACATTTTTTCAGAGTTTTTACTAATGGGAGAGAGAAACTACAGAGAAAGTCTGGAGCAACTGACTCTGACGTTTGCATATATCCCCTCCGAATAGTTTCAGGAGAATATCCGGAGTTCAGCACGTCTTAAAGCTTTTCGTGTTTTTTGCATTCTTAGCTGTGTGAAGTCAATACCAATGCAACCCCAACCCTGAGTCAGACGTGTGTCATACACCCAACCTTATTTTTCTTTAACAGGGCAGTTTGCTCTGACACTCTCACCACAGGCTACAGAGCTGAAGACTGGCCTCTTGTAGAAATGGCAACGAGGGAAGAGAAGTGAGATAATATGTTGTGAATAGGTGCTACCCAAAAAAATAAACTGAATTCAAGTGTGGCAGTGAGTGGGGTGTTTGACATTTTTTGTCCTTAAGTAAACAAATAACAGATGATGTCATGTCTGAGTGTTTCAGTCTAGTATTCTGAGTTCTGAAGGGGCATGGGGTTATAAAGTTACTAATATTAAAATGTGAAACTGGTTTGAAGTGCATTAAGAGAGTCATGATTTATGTATACATAACCTAAAACATGTGCTGAAAGATGTTTATAAATCATTTGGTAAGCTAACATGTGGAAAATAAAAATTAAAAGAGGACATGATGGAAACAGAATTTACAGGTAACATGATTTTGGTATATTCTTAATATGTACTACACCAGGATAAAGTATCCTCATAGTAACAATACTTCAACGGTTATATTTCCCTTTAACTTGCCATAATTTCCCTTTGGAGATGAATTTTGCTCAGATTTAACACATACTCCTTGAGGTCATTTCACCTTTAAATTATCAAATCAATGTATATAGATAGACGACATGACAGTTCCCCAAAAGTAAAGGCCAAAGTGTCTTGATCAACCCCTGATGGCCAGCTGCAGTATATGTCATAAAGCCCACCGCCTCTATGTTGGTGGATGGGACATGGGCCATGATAAAATGTAAAAGTACACATTATGAAACAATTATCAAATAGATGGCTTCTGTCATTTTAGATCTTATATTGCAATGAAGATATGTTACAAATACAATTTAGTAATTGTTTTTAATTTGTTATTTGCTGCTATAAAGAAAGAAACATTATGATTGACAGCTACGACTGAATCAGGTGTCACAGGTGGAACATGCACATGTCCTTCGACTGCTGGCCTCAACCCCCAGGAGTCTGAGGGTGCAGGGCAGACCTGAGGGCCTGTTCTTCCACTCCCACACAAATTCTCCTCCTGAGTCCCTGCTCTTTTTTCAAATTAGACAGAAACACTCCACAGAATCAACCCACGCTTGACTGTCAAAACAAAGTGCTCCAAAACCCACCTACAGTGCCAAAAGTTGTTACCAACCTCAGGGGACTCAGAACACTTTCAAGAATCTTGAACATTTTCCCAGGTGAGCTTTGTAAAAGTCTTATTACTCAGCATGAATCACGATGTGTGTTTTGCAGGAGCTGCTATAGAGATCCAAACTCATTAAACCCACTGACAGGTATAATTTGTACAAAATGATGTACACACTGTGTTCACTGCTCTGTGACCTGATGACCACAAATGTGCCACGATTCTGCTGAAATGACTTATCGACAATTATAGATACGAAAAGAGAGATGTCGTGATGCACTTGCTGTTACTTTTACAGCAGATGTTAGTGGATGCTTGGCAAAAGTACAAGAGGCAATGATGGGGGAATGCTGTGGTTAATGGGGGTCACATGAATTTCTGTAAAAGATGCTCATTATTGAGGCGTTATCAGCCCTGATTTCATGATCAAAGTCTCCAAAGTCTGCTCTAAATCCAGAACATAAATGAGACCAAAATATACACAAGACTCAGCACGTCCAATATTCAACAAAAACAAAACTCTGTTTACTGCTACATCCTGTGAGCGTGCGGTTAAAGATAAAACAATTTCAGACACCACAATCTCCCTTCCACACACACAGACAGCAATCAGTGACTCAGGGAAGACAAATAGTAGGCTTCAACTTTTGTAAAAATTCAAGCCAAACAAAAACCACTCTCTCCTGCATAAAGGAAACAGCATCAGTATTCAGTTCCATTATCCTCTCCCTAATGAAACAAACAAAAATACACAAACACACACATACTACTCACACTAGTCCATCAGCATCATGCTAAATCGCCCCTTCATCACCCTAAAAACATCGGTGTTAGATCGGGCCACTCCGTGAATGAAACACCAGGGACAGAGAAGTGCAGCCCCTCCTTTTCGTGTTTGGGGTTTTTCGCTGGAGGTGGAGGGGAAAGGGCTTTGATAGTCACCCATGCATGCAAGGCCAGTCTGTTGTAATTTTAAGGCTCACTTGTTTAATAAGCTAGGACTTAATTTGCTCACTCTGGCTGTACTCATGAGAGGCAGAGGAAAAGAACATTCAGCGAAAAAAGAAATGCAGTGTAAAACCTCAAGGCAGGAAGGATTTTAACAAGATTTCTTTGCAATGAGAAGTCGACTGGTGTGAAAATCCTGCACTGAATCTCCACTCTGAGGTTTTTATCCCATTAATTTTCTGATTAGAGATTTTGATTATCAGCCGTAATATTTATACCATCCAAGGTATACTGACCAGAAGCTACGACATTGTGACATGATGTTATTTGCTCCTGTGGAAACCACAAGTCTATATGATACCAACTCTGTTTTATTTTGCAATGTCAAGGAGAAGTACTACACTACCTTCAATCCTCAGCTGTAATAGTGACGTGGAACTCGTTGTCACCATGGTGATAACCACAACTGCAAAAAATCACGTCAGCCACGATTTGGCCGAAAAAGGGAAATTTACCTCCGGAACCAGAGGCTTTCTAAAAGTGGGTGGTCGCTGCTACATTCTATTTGCAGTGGTGAGATATAATCATCCACACATTTCTCTGAATCCAGCAACCATTTCCTTTGTGTACACTTTTAGTGGGCCCTCCCTGAGCCAACACGTGAAAATAGATCAAACAATTAAACCAACAGATTCTTGAGGTGAATAAATAAGGTCTTGAGATATTTTGGTAGTGGGAGTATGTAAGAGGTCTAAAACAGCACTGCACGGGTCTGGGTGGGAGTTGAGGGTGTGGGCCCTGTTACTGTGATAGAAAATCGGTCTTTACTTCTTGTGTTTAAGTAAAAATTAGCAGCCTGTTTAGCTTTTTAGTTTGTACTCACACACAGCAATTAGAAAAGAAATATTAGAAGTACTAAAAAGAGAGATAGAGTGACACAGAATGAAAGGATTCAAAGGACATATTGGAGCAGGCAACATGATTGGAGTTGACACTTGAGATAAAGTGTAGTGCAGACAACCACAGGATGGATAAGCACAGAAACGTACACACCTACACACACACACATTGGGATCCCAGGAGACAATGCAAAAGAAAAGACAATGTTTTTCGCTCCAGCTCCTTTTTTTTCCCTCACAAAGAGAAATGTTCTCCTCCATGTTCGTTTACAGCTTGTCAAACAGCATGAACGGTGCAGGAGCTCCAGCAAAGCCAGAGTCCAGCTGGGCAAATGGCTCAGCTGGCCACAGAGATAATCATTTCACTCATTAGGATTCCACTGTGCTCTCTTCAAATCATTGGACACCCCATGTCATAAAAGCAAAACTGTCATGCGGGAGCCATGGTCAAGCTTTGTGGGACAGCAGCCCCACTGGGACAAATGTCTTCACATGGTGCTGCCTTGTCTTTTTATTGAACGAAAAGCAAAACCTGAGGGAAGATTTCATTTTCCTTTAAAAATGTGGTCTCGTCCAAACAGTGATTCTCCTATACTGACCCTAAGACATGTCCACATTATAACGACTATGACTCCTGGGATATTAACCTTCTTTAAATTGACTGCAAAGATTTTTTATAATTAAATGCTATCTCCCTATGAGCAGTGTTAATACAGCATTTTTTTTAATTTGTTCATTTAGACATAAACATCATTATAATATTAATAAATTAGACACAGCTTGACAAGCTTTTATTTGTTAATGTCTGACATGATTTTACTTTGAAAATCCTGTCAGCAGCAGCATGAGCAACACAGACACACACAAACTATTGAGCTGTAGGCTCTCAGGTGAGCTCTGATGTCCTAGTGAAAGATGTTGTAGGTTAAGAGGTCGAAGAAAGAAGTGGTTGTTTTTGACATGAATTAAAGATAGGTTTGAAAATGGCTGTGGCTCAGTCATGAATCTCCACTTACAACAAACTGAAAGAACAACAGAGCTGGAGACACTGGTGAGATTTGGAAATGGCTCACCGCAGATTGCTGGTTTGGATAGAGAAGCACACCTACTGGATTTTATACATTTATTTTCTTACTTTCGTGAAAATCCATCAACAACTATTTAAAATACTATTTTTCTCTGTTTTATAATAATTTTAAAAGAAAATAAAAGGAAAAAAATCATTATAAACTTCAGGAAAGTTTTAACAACAAAAACAAGTCACTCAGTAGAGCAACCAACCAAAACACAATAGTCATAACGTCCATCAAGCCACACCAATATATAGATATTAGACCCTAAACATGCCTGATGTCTTGTCATCAAGATCCGTGAATTATTCTGATAAAATGGAAAAAAAATGTCATAAAACACCCTATAGCACACTGTTAAAGAAAGTAAAAAAAATCCTAGATCACTCCTTTTTTCAGATCAAGGCCATTATTTGTTAAATTCTCTCTTAATCCACCTCATTTTGCCCATCCACCTCATTATATGCACACATATAAAATGTCAAGTTGAATTTTTTACAATTCAGTATCCTAAACTTGCCTCAAGCATTATGACACCATTTGTCCTTAGACCGTCAGTTTTCTTTATACAGCTACTATTCTGGATGTGAATAGAAGACAGTAATAACCTCCCTCATTTCCATAATCCTGCAGATAAGGAGAGTGGCCACTAACATCCCAGAGCAGAACATTAAAGTTTTCAAATCCTGACTGAATACTGTGGCAATAGCAGCTTCTCATCCCAGAAGGTGCTGAATCATCTTCCAGCGACAGCTTGTTGGTGGAGCTGAAGATGACAACACTTTACTGTGTGTGTAAGATGCCAGTTATGTTGCAACTGTGGCATTAAATACATTTTTATGTTTTACATTTTTATGTTTCGCACACCTGCTTCAAACACATGAACTGCACGGTAATAGAAAAGCACATATACCCAGCTTTAAAAGTGCAATAATCTAAATTCTCTTCTCTTAAGAACATAATAATACTACAGAGTGAGATATTAAAGAATAATAACTGATTTCTTACTTGTTGAGCACTTTACTCTTTAAATCTATCAAGTATCCTTAAGATGGACAAGACAGAAGAGCAGGGAAAAGGAGCAACCTTTCACAAGAGCTGAAAACGCACTGCAGGCAGAATGATAGCATAGCTGCACCATGAAAAAACAACAGGAATTGATAGAGGAAAAGAGAAATAGTGCCATGTTTAGAGGTTTATCTTCTGTATTGTTCTACATTGCCAGAGAACACTTTATGCATGATAATTAACTTCAAAGCTCCACAGTGGTAGACACTTTCCCCAATCTTTTCCCATTGTGTACCAATCAGCTAAGTCTGTTTTTCTGTTTAATCTCGGTGCCCCTTCCACCTCTTCCTCCCTCCCTTCCCTCCATCCTTGTTTCTATCGCAGGGAGATGAGTCAGGGAGCAGCGAGGGGTCCAAGATATTTGCATGGGTACCTCGCCTCATTTCCTTCCCTAATGGGAGACATGGGAGTGTGGCAGCAGACAGAAATGGGGGCTGTGGGACAGGAGAGGAACGGTTGGTGGGTGGGTGAAGGAGGTTGACAGAATGAGAGGCAGACAGGTACAGAGCGTTAGATGCAATAAAAGGAAAACAAACTGAATGATGGAGTGTGTTCAAGCAGGCTGGTGGGCACTGGATAACACATTAGCATGAAAATAGCAAACAGCCAGTAATGCAAATGATGCACATTTCCACAAGTGAGTCATTTGTACCCTAAGTGTGCTGATTAAAATTGAGGCAACACTGTGATTCATTGTTGCTTGTGCTTTGTGACTAACTCAATCTAGACAACCCCTTCTCCTCCTCCTCCTCCTCCTCCTCTTCTTAATGCTAGATGGTTCACTGATTCATCCACTCTGCAAGGACAGCAATGTTGGTACTCTTACATGTGTACTTGTGTGTGGAAGGATGTGTGGTATGGGTTTCTGCACCTTTGGGTGGTGGGCAGTCAAGCACCGCTGACTGGTTCACTCCAGTAGAGGAGGAGAGGCCCACACATCATCCCCATGACAACACTACAAACACTTGCCAATTTGAGCACCTCTACCTATCTAAGTCATTAGGCAGGCAGACACTGATGCATTACCCATCATCAGATGGTGCACAATAAACAGCTAGACCCTCACACTCAAACAACAAAGCAACACAAACACGCTCTAAAAACAAAACATGACTGTGGTGCCAATCCAAAATTTAGACTGCATAAAAAGACCCTTGGCAGTTAATGGGAGTTTTATACAACAAAATAGACGCAATAGGTCCCAATCCCTGCCTGCACCCTTTCCTCGCAGTGAGACTCTATCACCCAGCTGCAGGAGGTGATTTGGGCCTGTGAGCATCCCGGTTTGCCATCCATCTGGTACTGCACTGCTGGGGAATGGATTCTGTGTGTGGGTGTGTGTGTGTGTGTGTGTGTGTGTGTGTGTGTGTGCGTGCATGCTTCTGTTTGCAGCAGTGGACGATTGCATGCCAGGCCCCTGGGCAGGCACCACTCTGTGCAGAAACTAATGCTAGCGTTATTGCTCCCCAAGGGAAATGGGGCTTGTATCCCAGTACAGCTGAGCAGGCTCCAGGCTGAAGGGGGGGACCATGGAGGCTAAATCCAAAGGGATGCAAAAGGAGTTTGCCAATCATGGAAGTTTTCACTCAGGGTAACGCCTATGGCAACAGTGAGAGGAAGGAAGGGAGGAACTGTGCACACCAAGAAACAAACATCAGTCACAGACTTCTGCTGTGTCACAGCATTCAAACAAATACAAGCATGTCTTTTCCAATAGCCAAGTACTGTGACAGCCTAGAACAGTACATTTCATATTGACATTTATTAGACCGTATTTGCCCAATGGTCCCCTGTCTCCCTTAAAGAAAATATTTCACTTATCTACTATTGTACTGCAATGAGGAAATCACAAAGAGACTAATTTTAATGGTCGAGCTGTTCCTGACTTAGGTAAGGGTCAAGTTTCAAAATGCCGGGATCCTCTAGCTTCTCATTAGGTGAACACTTAAGTGTCCCTTTATAAAGAGGACAACAGAAGTATCAGTTGAATGGCTGAACAGCTTTGGAGACCAACTACCATCAAACCTCTGTGACAGCAGATGAGGGTCTGCACAAATTCTGTAACTTTTCAAAACTGAAGATCTCTAATCTCCAATAGCTTTTTTAAGTTTTTTACCTCCATGTCAGAAATAATCTCTTGACCATTCACAAACACTGCTCCTGCCAGTGTAAACAGGAAGCAAATTGTCTACTCTACAGTTGGTTGCTTAGTGGCAGAAACAACTGTGAATCAGGAAAAGCAATGGTGAAAAGAAGGACCAGGCATTTCTTTGGGGTGAAAGAGTTATTAGAAAATTTCACTACCACCGCTGGTAGTTGATTAATGACTAAATGTGAGCAACTGCAAGTGTCTCTATCATGTTTTCCAAAATTCTCCATTATAGGGGCTTGAAAACTATGAAAACATTGAAAAATAATGTGGACATCAAGCAAAGGTAAAAACAATGTAGCATTAACACACTAGTGTGAATGTAGCCTTTGACATTCATGGCCTCTTTGCAAAGTCTTTAGTTAGCTGCATGGAGTGAAAGATTTATTTATTTTTTTATGATCATTTTTTTTGTTTGAACCACTAAATGCAAGGACTATCAATGCCTTCTAGGAGAGACATGGTCTGATAGCACAATGTACAAACGACTTCTGAGTTTGCTCCAGCCCTTGGTGCCTCTTTACCTAGGCTAGGCTAACACAGGCTTTCTGTTCTTCAGTCACTGAAGACATAAAAAAAAAAATTCTACAGGCAGGTACGCCACGTGACTAGTAAGCTGATCTTGACGTGTAAAATTGGTAGAGTTGCCCCTAATTAATCTATTTATGAGTGGTTCCCCTGAGCAATCTGTCAGTCATCAGGTGAGGACCAAAAAACTGATGATATTTGAGGTTGCACTCTAATGATGGCGATCATGGTTGCAGCATCACACTCTTTCCCTGTTAAAACAATCATCTCCTCAGTCCTCCTTTAATTGGGATTGACATTTAAATGAAGTAGTTAATGTGTGCCAAGGACAGAGTATGCCGTGTTAACAATTAAAATGCTGCTTAATGGGCCATGCCAGAGCTATTTTGAGTGCATGTTGTGGGAGAAAGAATAGGGCATACTCTATTAGTCAGAAACCAGAGCATTTCCCTGAAGTGGGACAAGGTCACAGCTACTCCTTCCGTTTTAGGCTAGCTGCTCATCATGCAGGCTCTTCAAACCCCTGACTACAGTCATTAACATAAACATCAACCTGGGAGAAGGCTTTTAGCATACAAAAAGTGGCAATCGAGAATATTCTGTCATTTATGCAACACCTCTCTTAGCATGTAGAAATGCAAGGACTTAGAAGTGCCCTCTGGGCCCATTACTCGTCTCTTTGAAAGACAGGCCTCCTCTCACATCTAACTGGCTCTGTCTCGGATATATTAAAGTAGTGTATGTCCAGGCTGTTGGGTACCAAGGAAGTTGGACTGATTTGGCAAGAAGTTTGGGGCTTAGGAGATCACAGAGTGGACAAGAAAAACAGGCAAGAGAGAAGGAGGTGTAGCAGGGTCCAAAATCAGAAACTAGGACTAAGGGTCTCAAAGGTGTATGTGTGGACAGGGGGGAAGCGAGATGGAGCACAGAGAAGGTTGTGCCAGAGAGAGGTGGAGGAGGAAGTTAAATACAGAGCTCCAATGTATGCCCTTCCCACCAATCCCATCTTTCTGCCTTCCCCCCTCTAAATGCTCCAGTGTGCCCCTGCCTCCTGGGCCAGAGGGGGAACAGGACTGTGCTCTGTGCTTTCCCTACCTTGTGCGGGGTTGGTCTCCCTGCAGGCAACCTTCAGTGTATGCATTAGGTGTTAGATTTTAGTCCAGGGCTGTGTGTTCTTGTGCCACAGGAAAGTTTACAGTGAAGGAGGAGTACCTTGATATAGGCTGTGAAGTGGGCAGCCTGTCAGGGTCCAGCAGAGGCAATGACTGAGCACAGTGTTAAGAATATAAAAGTGATTCCTAGCACTTGCGACATGTTTCCGTCCTGCTGGCAGCAGGATTTTGAGCAAACTAATGAAATGCTCTCGTGTGACTGGCATCAGAAAAGTTGATATTGTCCTTCTATGATTGCCCTGGCATTTTAGAGATGTCTTGATGAGACTGACTGCTCAAATGATGCAATCCAAAATGTAATCTGCATGCATATTTTGTGATATAGTGTGTCAAAACATGTAATTATGTAAAATGTGCTCAAGATAATGTAACGAGACTGCAAAATAAAGCAACATGGCATTTCAATCCTTATAAAACACTACCAACAACAGCTGGTTATCTTAGCTATATCTAGTTGATGTTATATCTAATGGACAGATATAATAGTTGTATTCGTTTCCTCATAACTATAAATGGACCATATACAAATAACATTTATTGTTCTTAACCTATCAATATTTGGTATGACTATACTATGTCTAGCCCTGTGTATATTTTATTCTTTTCTCAGTTTGCATTACTTAAAATACTCAAAGGACTGATTGAGATTTTATGGATTTGTCATCCTGAATCATTATTCAGGATGACAAAAGCCCTGATTACTCATCAAGGATCAGCTCATTGAAAGGGCTTAAATATAGAGCACTTAATTACTAGTGCTGCACAGGAAATGTATTGGCATGGAGATTTCTCCACTTAAACGAAGGTGAACATATTCTGGGATATATTTTAATTAAATCACACCCGAGTCCGTATGTCTCCAAGTACATTTGCATTTATGAGAGTAAAAGACAAAGTGAGACAACACAAGAAGTGATCTGTAGCCCTGAGGTTCTCTTGTTCAGACATTCCCTCCTGTGTTTTCTCCCTCTAAGTTCGCCATCGGAAAACATTACCCAGAGCCCAGAGCGAGTGTGTTCTCTTTCAGCACAGCGATCTAGCTATTGATTTCCTTCAGACTTTCGTGGTTCAATTTGGCTTTGAAGAAAAAAGAGTGACTTGTTCTGATCCTTTCGTTATTTCTTAGAACACAGTCACTGAGGCGTCACTGTGCCGCAGATCCTGTGCCACCCTGTTCACACAGCAGGGAGTATTAAGGACAACAAACAACCCACCCTCATGTTACTCTGATTTTTTTTGGCATTCTGTATGCCAGCCTGACAACTATAACAACTAAATATAAGAAATAAAGGTCTTTAAAATAAACTGGTACAAATATTTTCAGTCAAACTGGTTCCATTACTGCAAGATATGCATCTTTTTAAATAGAGCGGCTGTATAAAGCTTGGATCAAGAGTGCAGCACAAATGTACAAAGCAGACCTGGAATATCTGGATCTAAAGTCATCTGTACTTTCCTCTCCACTCACTCTTTCTTCCAGAGCTTTGGTTGAACAAACTGAGAGTTGTTTATATGCTCTTCCAGAGAGCAGGTGCATTCATCTCTCCACTCTCTTCATCTTCTGTCATGCCCCCTCTCTGACAGTGGTGCCATTACGATTGTTAACCCAACCCCAGCAGCCCCCAGTTTGTCAGCAATAATGCTCCCAGGATAAGAGCACTGAAAGATGACCCTTCTATTTACGGAGAGGAAAATAATATATGGTTCAATTATAGGTTCTGTCAAGCCACTATGAGTTTGTGATAGCCTAAACGGAGCTGGCTGATAACTAATGTAGCACAGGTGGAGACCTTTGTGGGTTCAGCGTCTGCTGCCTCCTTCACTATGCATAGCTTTTTCAAAATCTCGGGACGTTTTCACACCTGGAAGTCTGAACCATGGTCCAAACCATGGATCATGTCTTTGTTATATTGTTTCCATTTGCTTTGGTTTCATACTGTAAGTTACAGAGAGGACATTAAAGGCTCTTTAAAGTACAGTTTTGCCATTCACACATTCATACAGTGCATCTTTCTCTATCATACACACTCAACACTTTGGCACAGCAGTCAGTGGCAGTTTGGGGAAAAATTTTTAAGAAAATGCACAGAAATTACAGATATTACTGCCGGCCAAATTAACTTTCTCATCATTCAAACATTATCATTGGAGGCGAAGACTACAAGCAATGTGAGCCACATCAACTTCTTTTTCCTTTTTTTTATGTTTGATGCCGTCTCAACTTCTGACTATTAGTCTGAAAGGAAAAAAAGTCTGGAAAAAATGATCACGGACTGCAAAAGATTTGAACATGGTTTATTTATTCTTTTCATTGGTCAGACTACATTTTGCTCCGTTGGTCCAGACTGTGGTCCAATAAAACCTTTCACACCTGTTATTGTGTTCAGACTAAACAGAAAAGTCAGACGGCCAAACAAGGTAGATGTGAAGTGCGCTCAGAATGGCACACACAAACAAAAACGAACAGAGTTCCAATTTAACTGTGAAAGGTAGTAGAGGTACTCGTCAACCTTGCCAGTCAACTCTGGATAGGGCAGATGTAGAAGACAAAAGGAGAATCAATGCAGTTAACAGACGAGATTTTAGAAGATCAGCGAGTCGATGTATGCATCAGCTGTGTGAGTGAGGAACCGCTGTCTGGGCTGCTGCTGCTGCAGGGCTAAGAGGGATTTTAAACAGGAGGAAGTGGTGTTAATGTGCAATCTTGAAGACTAGAGAGCTGGCCTTTCTTGCTTCATCCACTCTCAGCCCACCAGTTTGACACAGATGATAAGAGGCCCCAAGCAGAGTGCAAAGGCACATCACCCACACATGCTCATGCAGCAGGAGAAATGAAAAACACCTCAGCTATAAATGAGAGCAGAAAGATAGAGGAAGATACCGCGGGGAAAAAAAAAACATATACACACAAAATGAAAACTGTGACGAGGAAAGAATAAACAAGCACTGTTTCCAAAAGCTGCTTAGTCCATATGGTAAGAGAGTGATAATCTGACTTTTAATCAAAGGCCAGGCCACCACTGATAGATTTGCTAAGCCCCAGTTCATTGTGAGGAGGTGGCAGACCCGGATGAAAGAGTGGGGCTGAATGGTATGAGCAACTCTGAGTCAGACACTACGTCAATGGTGGCATCACAAGCTCAGTCTTCAGCATCACCAAAGCTATCAGGCTACTGGGGCGACCTGGGTCACACCCTCTTCGACATCAGCCTCCTCTCCTCACAGCCTGTGTGGTTCACTGAGAGGCACACTGTAAAAATGGAGCGCGTGCCTCAGATCCAGCCCTCCAGACGGTGGAGGTTACTGTGATCAGCATGGATTAGATGTCTTTCTGGCCTGATCAATGAGAGATGGAGGCTGGCAGGGGGGGTTTGTGGCTTGGTGGGGTGGAGGAAGCTTTGGCACCACCTCCTGCAGGCTGTAATGACTCTGATAGCTGATATCTATTGCTGTGGGAGGCAGGAGAGGAGCTGTTTGCTGTGCGGGAGATAAAACAGATCCTGCTCCTGAAGGACGGGAGCATGGATGTAAGCTGAAAAACCACAGACAGAAAATCCACAGAAACACAGAGGCTTTATGTCTCATTCACAAGGGGACTCTAATGGGAGAAATTCTAGTTTCCCTGATACAATTCATTTTCTGAGTATAACTGTTGGAGAAGCAGCACTAACAGATTTACTGCTGCTTTGCTGCTTCAAAAAGACGCAGCAGGTCGAGTGTAAGATCGGTGCGACTGTTGAGAATCACACATCCACTTAATGGCACAGGTATGAAGCAGTTCTGCCTCACAAAGAGCTCTTCAAACTTAATCATGTTGTGTCAGAGCTCATACTCGACAATGGCAGCTGTTTACATTTCACACTTACAGATTTAAAAAAGGATTTAGGGCTTCTTTTCATTCAACAGTTTTCATAAATGATACACACTGGAAATGTGTTATTGTGATGGAATGACAGGGCTCACTGGTACAGACAGGTACACTCCATATTTGAGTGTAAAACAGATGACACATATCTGCGGGGTGCCTGTTGTACATGCTCCCTGTGCTACATATTCATCATTTGCTGCTATTTCACATTTAGGTGATAGCAAAATGTCTTCAGCCTGCTGCCTAATAATGGTCTTTTCAGATTATGTTATTTTCTCAGAAACCTTCTACACTGCTAAAACATGTATGTCACAATAGAAATTTCTATTCTTAGCTTTATCTCCTGTACTGTGCACCTCTACTAAGCCGTGCAACAGACCAGAGAAATGGACAAGACAGATAATTGGAAGCAATAATCTCAGTAGGTATTTTAATTACCTGGTAGTTAAATGGACAACGTGCAACTTTGGCAGCTGGGCGTCTTTTAATAACAACAACAACAAAAAAGCTATACTTTGATAATGTTGTGAAGCAGCGTGGGATCATGAGAGTTGCCTTCACCAACATCGCCGATGACAAACTACCTGATCACTCAGGTGCAAATCATGCTCATGGAGGTTTTATTCACCCTATGCAGCAAACGACAATGTGTATTGACAGTATACGACAGTGTTTGAGTCTCAGGGGTAAACTGTTTAAATCCAAAACAATTGAAGTAAATGGTGACTGATTCTTCAAACATAAAAAGCAACAGGAAAAAAACATAAAATGCGTTCATGCTGATAGAAACGCCATCATTCACACCAAGTTTTTAGACTAAATGTTCCCTGTGATCCACACGTGAATGCAATTCCAGAGGAGGCTATCAGAGGATGCTGTTTACCCCTAAAACTCCAGAAGTGTTGTGGACTCAAAGTCTTCACCCACCGCTCCACCGGCATAGTGTCAAGTAGCTAATGAGTGAATTTTTATTTTTGGGTGAACTATCCATTTAAACTCATAGCCCTTTGCTAGGAAAAAAAACAAACTAGATTAATGTAGACAAAAGCCAAAGTGGCGTAATGGCCGGATTGTTCTAAAAAGCACAATATCATTCAAAAGCTTTTAGAGTGCAGGGTGATTCTGAAATTTAGCCTCTGAATAATCCCTATCAACTAAATATCTTTTACTTAAACTAATGCATTGTCGTTCAGATTTAGCCACAGAACGAGAGTGAGCCTGTTATGAGCGAGAGTATTGTTCCTCACCGCAGCACCGCCTGGGATTTCACAGTAAAAAAACAAAATCTCATCACTTATCACGTGAGTACTGCGATCATAATCCTGACAGTGGACAAGTGATGAGGACACTTTGTCATCAATGGTGAGTATTATGCCCTTGAGCAAGGCAATTAACCCACAGCAGGTTCGTCAGAGCTCCACTGAATGACTGTGATTGTGCCAGAGATTAACGTGTGTAACTGAATGAACACCTGAATGGGCGTCGCTACCAGAAAAAAAAAAGCCATACAAAAACAAATAAATCCCACACGTATGTGCAGAGTAAGCAAACAATATGAATATTCATAAAGCTGTCCATAATAGCATGTTTCTGATCAAATGATTCCAGCCTCCACCCTTCCTGGTCCTGCTGAGGGCAGCTGGCTGCAAACAAGTGGTCTATTTAGTGTTTGTTGTTGTTGTGTGGAGTGGCTGCGCAGGTTTACCTGGCCAAATACACTGAGCCAGTGTTCCGCGCCAGAGCTCCGTCACTCACCAGCAGCTCAGCAGCATAAACGCACCACTGTGTGCACACGTGTGTTTGTGTAAATGAATGTGCAGCGCTAACACTGGGGCCAGTGTCAGTGTGAGTCACTAGTGTATCTATGGCTCGTGGCAGTGAGTCCAATTTCGGGTGCTTTCTGTTAATGAGGATAATGATTTCATAACAACCAATCAAAAGGAGATCAACTGCAGCTCAGTGCAGATGCTGAATGGAAAAGAGGATTCTGTGACTCTACTGTAGGTGGATCTACCTTCATTCCTTTTTCTACTATATTCTCTAATTCCTCGCTCTCAGATCACCTACTGTTTTGGACACGGGGCTTAGAGGTGAAGTGTAAAAGGTGTTATGAGAGAACGGGAGGGGAGTTACACAATGTCTCCACACTCGGTTTCCCCACGGGACCGAGGAGCAGGCGGCCACTGCTGAGTCTATCCCCAGGCCGAGCACCTCCGGTAAGGTGTGCCAGACAGCCAGGCAGACAGGGGGCTGGGGGAGGGGAGATGAAAAAGGGCAGAGGCCTGAGGCACGCTCCGTGCAGCTGTCAGAATCTGTGACCCCCACCCAGTCAACTCCCACTGTGTCTATGCCACCTCGAGCATAACGCAGGAATCAGTCCAGGACAGACAGTGGAGGGGCTCAGAGGTCGAAGGGCATCACCACTTTGTCATGTGTCATTCATTTTAATAGAGATTTTTCCTTTTTATTTCCCCCCTGGAGTGTGGTGGGTACATATAATTCATCAAGTTTACTTGTTAAAGTCATTTATGACACAAAATCTGAGTAGACGTGAACTGTGGGGATGTTTTTGCATTTTTGATTTGCATCCCCCAGAGGCCATGTTGAGTAATGACTTGGATGACTTGGAGGAAATATATTGCACAAAGATTAAAAAAATTGTTGTGATGTAAGAATGCACAACTCATATCTAAATGCCTAATGCACAAAAGCAAATATTTGTATATTTAAATTAATAATTTGTGTGCAACACATCAACAACAAACACATATCATATATTTACTTGTTTCTGTATATTTAATGAAGTTGTGGTGCTATGCAAGTATTAGATATGACAGTGTTGCTCTACTTGGTGATGACAGAACAGCGATGTCCACCAGTGCCAAGTCTCCCACCAGCTAATTGGGAATGAACTGTCTGTTTGTATTGGCAAGGGAAAACACAGCCAGCAAGTACACATCACAGTTTAAGTACTAAACTTTTCAGACAATCCAGCTAAAGGTCACTGAGCTACTGCGATCGTTTTCAGCGCAGGATGAAATCGTACCGAGTGGCCGCACAGAGAGGAGGAGAGTGAGAGAGGTCGACAAAACATCCAAAATGTGTTGGGACCTGTGGGTTCCAGCTGTGAGCGTGTTGCTCAGCGTGAGCAGCCTGGTCACCTTGGCTCAGCAGGTGATGATACCATAGAAAGCAGCAGTAAGAAGGAGCATCAATTGAAAGTGAAAGTGAAATAGTGAGAGGCCACTTCAGCAGCAGATAAGCAAAAACACAGAGGAAATTACTAGTTGAGAGGCAGCGACGTGAGAACAAAGCGGCTGACAGTAAAACAAAGAACCCTGGTTTTGGATAAGATGCCTCGCACATGCATGTCTCTACACTGAGATTTGACAAACAGAAGCAGTGATGAGGCAGAAATTCCTCAAGATACAATGATGTTGTGTCAGTCAACACTACAAGGAGCCTGAAGCTATTTATTCTGAAAAACGTTGACATAAAACAATATTAAACAGACCTAAACTCACGATAGAAGTAAAAGCAGCACTCTTATATTGAAACTGTTACGTACACCCATGAGGACGTAGGTTTGGGTGCATTATTGTGGAATACTGTGGTGGTTCAAATGAAGAGTTGTAGATGAGATGATGAAAGATCATGAAAACATGGACTTTTACTGTCAATGTTGAAATGTAGCTCCTCTCTCAGCTGCTCATTTTTATATCATAATAAGAGTCTGTCTGTTCTGTCTGTTTCTCCTTCTGTCACAAACAATTTTTCTTTGTTGAACATCCAACCCAGACTTGATAATAGTGTTCAGAGCTGCAATAATTAATCGATTGATAATCGACTACAAAATTAGATAATTTATTAATTGGTTTGAATGTTTTTTTTTAAAATGAAAATGCAATTTTTTTTAAATACTTCACCAATGGAAATTTTACTGCACCACAGTTTGAACTTCAGTCTGAGCTGCTGCTTCCTATGTTCTGCTGAATACAAATTAAAAAATATTGAGAGCAATATGCAGCCTAATAACTTTCTCAGTTAAATTCAATTTCACCTCAATTTTCATCTCAATGTCGGACACCAACACATTGAAGTTCACATTTAGTGAGACTCAAAAACTTCATGGTCTGACGGAACTACTACTCTAAGGGAACTACTACTCTGTTGTTAGAATTTCTTAGGAAACCATTACATTCCCAAACTAAATGAAAAAAAAGAAGTTTTTTCCATATTTGCCGCCTCTCTTCTCTCATGTGTGTTCACCATAATAATTTAGCTCACTTGACCTGGGTAGGATGGTTTTTAAGTAACAGCCAGCAACTGACACAACGCCAGAGTTCTCCGCGCACTTCCAGACAGGATGTCAATACTGCTTTCATTGTAATCCTGAAACCAAACATTCTGTGACAGCTCATGACAAATATGTGCACCATCACACAGCACCTCTCTCCTCTAGTCAAGGTAAAAGCTCTAAAACGCCAAACTCCCTCTAGGAAAAGGTGAGTAAATAAATAAACAACAATAAAAGACAAATGACTGAGAGAAACTTACTGCAACAGCAAGACGGATTGCAGCATTTATCAGCCAGGGCCATGCAGAAGGAGAAGCCAACTCTAAAAGGTGCTGTACATAAATAAAGTCACATGCACAGAGCAGCTGCAATACGTCAATTCCTCTTAGTCGACCTGAGATATTTCTGCTTCAGATTTTCACATGCTTCACCATGAACCTGCTTGCTTTAGGAAGCCTGACTGATGCCAACATCTAGACGGAAACACCTCTTACTCTCATCACATAAATGTTTTGATGAAACAGAATCAGTATCATTTATTAATGACCACACAACCAAGTTGGTGGAACTATTTGACTGCACAACAATCTAAAATCTCACATATACATGAAAATTTACCAACAAATCGACCAACACTGAAGTGAGACTACAAAATGACACTAGACAATACACGCACAGGACAATTTCACAAACAGTAACATAACACTGGAGAAAATTTCAAGTGCATGTTCAAGAATTCCTTCAGTGGCTGAAGGCTGTTAAATTCTGTCATTATTGGCCATATTACAAAATATATCTAAGTATGTATGGGCAGAAATGATATTCATCACAAAATGCATCTTACGTGTCCCAGGTATTGTAAGCAAAGTTTTCCAATACCAGAGGGGTGAACCTGTGACCAGTCAGCTATGATATAAGTTCATCACATGTCAATATAAACCACAGGGAACATCTTTAATAAATATTATTTCATCAACTATACAAAGGTGAAAAAAAACTCACAAGTCTGATGAGGTCAAAAGTATAAGTGTCCATATACTTAGGTATGTACAAAGAAACTGTCAATGTCTGATTTTCCTGGAGAGAAAAGTGAATATTTAATTTGCTATAATGACACACAATGTCATATCAATAGGCAGCAGTGCGGAGCAGAAAGTGCAGGAGGAGGAGAACTTATTGACCATTTTCAGTGGAAAACACTATTAAATAAGATGAGGGCAGAGATGGAGCACATGAGGGAAGGAAATGCTTCCGATATCGACCTGCAGCCGAACGAGAACATGTAACTTTAGTAGACATCTTCTGTTGGTTTGATATTTAAACTAAAAACACCAAAATCTATGATACAGCATCCAAACATACAGTGACTTTATGGTGCTTTTTTCTTATTTCGTTAATTCTACCTTTGCATTTTGTTGATTTTTATTTGTTTATCCATTACTCATATCAACTGAGCAACGTATCAATATACGCCTCATTATCCCGTTTAAAGTATATTTTCCTACGGGATGACAAGTGTGCAGAAAAGGGGGTTGGAGGTCCCGCGCTGCTGATGCGCAATTAAGCATAAACTCCATTATCAATTTCCCCAAAGCTCGGTTCATTCACCAATCCAAGCAATGAGCGCAATCAAACTTTACAACACATGTTTAATTCACCCCATGTCTATAAGAAACTATCGTGTCAGCACAGCCAAATAAAAACTTTTTGCACATGACGGAATTGATCCACAACAGAAGAGGAGACGAGGCGCTCTGTCTTACCGGTCCCGCTCCGTTTGGTCCGCGCTCAGCGACAGTGGAGACAGATTGGAGGTCTGTGGACCGACGGCCAACCGCTGCCAACGCAAAAAGCTGCTCCGTCCAGTTCTGCGGTTCAGTCAAGACAGAGGCAGCGAGGCAAACTCGAGGCAGGAAACGTCTTTTCGCAATAAAAGTACCGAATGGTTCCACATCGGTGGAGAAATAGCTGTGAGGTTTGATAAACCCTTTGAGATCAAAACAAATTTAAGAAGCTGTTTGACTTATTGTTTTTTTTGTTAAGGTTAGGTTTATCACTTGTTAAAGTTGACCTCTGTATTGTACAAATATATATACATGAAAATAAATTTAAAAAACAAAAGCTCAACATGTATGTGTACCAGCTGTTTCTAACCGACTTCATGACCCAATAACGCAATTTTCTAATAAATAAAGAGAAAATTTTAATTTAAAAAATATGGACAGCTTCTTCCTGCAAGCCACCATTGAATTGAACTCTAATACCCACCCAAAAAAAAAAACTGCCACCACCTCTGCCTCATCATAATATCTCAGGAAGAAATCACAGACCATTTATTGTGAAAAGGAATCCACTGGTTACAAGTGTGCAATGTTTATTTTACAGTTCTCCGTGTGTATGATAGAATACTTTAAGGTTTATTCTGTTATTTATTTATTAATTATGAACGTAGACAGATGTGTGTGAGGGAATGTGTGTATGCATGTTTGGTTTTTTTGTGTGTTTTTTTTGGAATGACAAAGCTTTCTAGTCTTTTCTGGTTTCTAACATACTGACTTAACTAAGAGCAATATCTCTCTCTATATATATAGAGAGAGATATTTCTATATTCATATATTTGATGCTATTAAAATATAGCATATACAATTTTTATTGTTATACTCATATTTATATTGTTGTACACCATATACTTCACTTACTTACTAGTCCAGATGTTAAACGACATGCATGTAAATCCTTTTATTATAAAATGGTTTTATTCTTCATTAACCAACAGATCCCAGCAGGTGAAGGTAAATAGCTCACTTTCCAGTGTCAAATATTGTAGCACAGGTGAACCACATGCAAGCTCTCCATTCCTCTACACAAAGTGAACTAATGAATGCAGGATAAGCCTACCAAATAATCACATTATCAAATTTTCTGATGACACCGCCTGTTGCACCAGGATGACTGACCTGCAATGTACCTGGATGAGATTTACACCTTTAAAGACTGGTGTGACAGTCATCATCTAATTTTCAACATCAAAAAGAGAGGAAGAGATATTTGACCCCAGAGAAGTGAGAGTCCATGACCCAGTGATAATCAGTGACAAAGTTATTGAGCAGGTTAGCACTTTTAAATATCTGGGGCATACAGCTGGACTGTAATCTGAAATAAAGTGCCCATGTAGACTTTCTGTGTGGGAAGTCTGCTCAAAGGCTACACTTCCTACGCAGACTTAAACTGTTCGGTGTGAGCACCGATGTCATGTCGATATTTTATGCTGCTGTGCTTGAAAGCATAATTAGATATGTAATGGATGCATGGTTCGGCACTCTCACAATCCAGCTAAAATCAAAAATTGAGAGCATGGTAAAAATGGCTATGAAGGCGATGGGTAAAAAGGACTATCCCCTTCAAGCCATCTAAGGTTCTGTGGTCAGACTGGCACACAGGATCCTTAATGACCCGTCACACATACTGTTCCCTGAATGTGACCGGTTACCATCAGGCAGGTGTTACAGAGCCTATAAGTGTAAAACCAACCACATCAAGCTCTCATTGATCTACACTACTCAATGAGGAGACATGTTGATACTGTCATGTATCTCAACAACTATTGCACTTTGTCTAGCACATTTCAAACTTTGGTTTTTAAGTTTTAATGCCAGTTTCTGTTTTTCATCTTGCTTATCTTGTTATATCCTTTTACAGTTTTTTTTTTTTTTAATCATTTTATGTGTTTTTAGGGCAGGTGTAATATTTAACTCACTTTTATTCTGCATTATCATTATTCTTGGTCTTGTGTTATATGTCCTTGTGTACTGTTTTTTTTTTGTGGTTGTACAATGTACTCTTCTGCAGCTGCTGTAGTGCTTTGGCCCAAGACAAATTTCCCTCTGCGACAATAAAGTATATTTGATTTGACATAACAGACTTGATAATTATCTTATAACAGCGTGTGTAGTGAGGTATTATGTAGATATTCTCTGAATTTCTTTTTTATTTAATCAATTAATTTAATATAATTAATCTTATTCATCTATATTCTGTCACATGTTCTCCTTCATTTTGATATTTCTTTTGTTTTTTTTAATGGCTTGGAATGTCCCTTATTGACAGTAGCATTTGAAGCTTTGGCATGTTGATCCGCCTTTACAATGAATACTACTGGAAAACTACAATGTGACATACAGTGTATTGTTCACTCGATGGGATGCTTATACTGGCAGATTTGAACAGTTTCCCAGACTCCAAAATAGTTACAGCAGGAACAATAAACAAACCACAGTGCCAGCCTTGTTCGCTTTATCCAAGAAAAACATTGTTTAGTCTCTACATGCAGTTTGCTGATGACACGATTTAAATACCAGGTTGAGGGGCTTTTTATAGTTCACTTGCACCATTAAATTCTATTTTCCTACTGGTTTGAACACCGATTTTAATCTGGCGTGATTAGTAGAAACTGCCCTGATTTCAGCATGAAGGGTCCCTGCACAGGAGCAGGACTCTTTGTCACCAGCAGGGTGATGGACACTGTTGGCTCTCCTATTTATGTCCTCCTCCATGCAAATGTGCTGGCACTCAAACAAGCAGTGATCATAAAAATAACCCACAGTCAAGAACATGGGGAGCATAGTGAATGAAACCCAACACCGGCATCTCACCCCGCCAACACTGGCTCTCACCTCTGACTAAGACGCCCTCTACAAGTCTTCAATTCATCGATTGTAGATCTTTTTTTTTTTTTTTTTGATTGGTGGTGTACAATCTGATACGAATTAAATGCGCCAGAAGCATGGCTCCTTTTTAACCATTTATTGAGTTGAGTCTTCTGCCTGCTGAGCCTCTAATGGCTAAAGGGCAGGGTGTGAGCCAAATTCAGAGACTTAAGAGGTATTTGGCTGGTCATGGTTCCAACTCTACACTCCATCAAATCAGAGTGCACCTGCCTCATCAAAAGGTTCCAGACTGCACATGCAACTTAACCTTTGGTGCTGACAGTGCTGATTATAGAATGCTTATAGGGGTGAATAGAGACTGGTTTACCGTGACCTTTGTCCAATGGTCAACGGGAAAGCAACAACTACTAGCCTATAAAGTTTATTAACTTTCTCTCTAAGAATTAGAAGAGAAGCTTGGCACTGCGACTAGAAACAGGGCAAAACGGCAGCTAGCTTGGCTCTGCCTAAATAGCAACATTAGCAAAGTCTACCGATACAAGCACCTTTATATCCCACCACAAAAATACTTTTTAGTAATTTGCAGTTTTGTTGGGGATTATGGACCGCGGTCACCTCTGGATGTCCAGCAGCAGATTTTTACACTTAGATTTTTGTACAAATTTAACAAAGATAACATTTGTTCGATTAATGATCTTTAGAGGTGCTGGAAGGTGGAGTATGTTACCTTTGGGCTGTTTCTCCCTGTTTCTAAACTGTGCTGAGCTTAGTTAGCCAGCTGCTATTTGTAGATCCACATTCATGCAGACTATAGACTGAAATCTGAACTAAATTTCAAAATCACTCTTTTAAAGTCCTCTAATAGTATGTAATAAATCAAATTATGTGGGCAGCATGTGGTACAGCGGTTAGCATCGTGGCCTCAGAGCAATTTGATTATAGCTTCAAACCTGCAATTGTCCTTTTTGTGTGGAGTTATGTTCTCACTTAGCTTGCGTGGATATTCTGGAGGGCAAGTCCAACATAGTTAACTAAATTTATTTTAGGTGTGAATAGTTGTTTGTCCCTCAGCCCCATGATACACTGATGAATTTTTCAAGGTGTATCTGGCTCGATTATATTATGTGCATCCTAATGTCTTGTCATACAGATTTATATCAGCAGATGATTATATTTAGCAAAACTGAATTAGTAGTATTTATGCATTTGGTCTGGACTTTTGTTTATTATTGTGTATTCTGTATCTGCATTCAAACATGGTATATAATATTTCCCCCCCTGGTGGGGAAACTGCATCCAGGTCTGTAGATCTTTACAGTAAATCCATAAATCTCTTTATAGCCTCTCAAACTCCCACTCACAATGCTCTCAAACAACCTGTCCGTGTGTCAGCCTGGTTTCCACAGCAACTGAAGTGGCAAGCTGTGTCCATTCAACGTGAGTTTTAAAACCCGTCTTTAAATGGAGCCTTTGATGGACCCGAGCGAGTGGAGTTATAAAATGAGCAAAACAAAAAGAGAGCGGGCCTCGGAATGATGGCACTTGAGGCAGTTGATTAACTTCAGCGTGAGTGCAGCCAGAGTGGCATGTAGGAAGGAAAGAAAAAGGAATATGGAAATGATGACTTGGATAAGGGGAAGAGATGCATGGAGGTAAAATCCTCTCAGGGGCTCCGCTTAGATCCAACATTTCCTCTGGAGTTATGCACACATTCGCAAACCTCTGAGAAGGCTGTAAAATGAAGTGCGGCTACAGAGTGTATATTAAAACTCACACAATCATACTGTATCTTGAGAAAAAGAGACATTTTCACATCATTCCGTTTGAAAGTGCAAACTCCATCTGACGAGGTCATTTCATTCACACATGTAACTTAAAGCAAACACTCACTCTGGAATCATTCCATGCTGTGTTATGTGTGTTTCTTTGACATCATTAACGAGAAGATTTTTTTCCCTCTTCTTAGAAAAGTATTTTCAACAAGGAGCACTATTTAAACACATTCAATCCTGTTACTTCTAAATGAAGCTATTTCTCAATAGGGGTATTTCAAGGTTTTGAGTAAAGTGCCACTTTCGTGTGACTGTTGTCTACCTGCCTGCTGCACAGTAATGACACAGAACTCTCCAGGAAATAAGTCATGAATTGAATGTGCTCAGTATAAAAGATGTGCAAGGTCACTTAAGATCCCATAAACCAGTGTAAAATGATTTGTGGTTTACTTTTGCTCTCCACACAGAAAGGGAAGGCTGCCTCCCCGTTCATGGTCGCTTGCCCTTGGCACTGGTTTTAATTAGAAGGGTCAAGTGTGATTACCACTGAGCTCATTATGTTGGCAGGCCATTGAGGCAGTAATGGCTAAATAAAAAAGGGAACAACTGAAAGGGCAGCACGCTGACTTTGGTGAGAGGATGAACTTGGCGCATCAAAAATAAACAAGTTTCAGTGGAGGAGACACTTTGTTGCTATTTCCTCAGACAATTATTGACATACTGCAGAGAAATTGTTTGATAATCTCAACCGCACACGCTGTCAGTTAGACTTCAGATGTCCATCAAGGCTAAATCAATCATCCAGATGCCTGCAGTGGGACAGATTCATACATGACTGACAGATACCAAATGAACAGTAACAGCTACAGATGAGGAGGGGAGAAGGCTGCTCCTTTGATATAATTAAAGTACAGAAAATTATAAACTAAAAGATCCAATAATAATATAAGACACTGTATATTAAATGTTGGCATTTCATCAAAATCAAATATTGGTCCGTCATTGCTGGATTTCATTTTATTTGAGTTTTGAGCTTTGACTTTAATATTTAGGTGATGCTTTTATCAATTAAGACTTAATATTAAAGTGTTTCAGCAACTTTTCCCTACAGCTAAACAAATAGTGAAAATAGCTGATGGACAAAATGCTACCCAACATGAAGAATTACATAATTATCATAATATGATCATTGTTATCATAGACTGTATATAGAGATGGACAAGATGACTGCTCCCCAAGAGTGAAGCTAAGTCATACTATTGTGGCTGGATGCAAAAAAGTTCATAAACCCTGCCTCCAAAAGTCTAAAGAAGTTAAAAATCTGTCCCAAAATCACACTGGTGTATAAAAAACCGTGTGGGATGTCATGATCGACAGCTGACAGGTGTGGACTGGGAAATAATTCAGGCCGGGAATTTGACTTTTTTCCAGGCCACCCATTTCTCGCAAAGCAGCAGACCTCTAATTTTGTAGGCTAACCCTTTTATTTATGTAACGGTTACCAGACTAGTAAACAAGTAGGCGGCATAGTAACTCAATGCCCTCTGCCATCTTTTCAATGACATCATCTTTGTAAAGTGCCATAAGAATCTTCCTCTTGGGGCTTTTACTTTGAAATTCTACATCAGATCAAAAAATCATTTGTATAAGTCTCAATTTTCTCTGAAATAGTTTCACAGGCAGTTGTAATTTGTTATCATTGATTGAGTTATTATTTATAATTACTTCATTTAATTTAATTAGTTTTGTGTTTTATCATCTTAGCCATAATATTTATGCATGTGAAATTGTAGCATTACTTCATGTACAGTGCACTGAGAGGCAACTTATTTATTATCTTGTCATTTACTGTTCAATATGTAAAATCAAACGCTACCACTGATTAGTTTAGTATGCACACTACAGACCTTAACGTCTCAAACAAGGATGTCATCGTGACTGAAATAACTCGAGCTCCATTTAGCTGGAATATGAGAAATCAAAGTGAGTATTAATATAAGTAACAAACCCAACATATTGTGGAACAGTCTTTTTTCTATAACCAGAGGAAGTGACGCCATATGCTAACAGCACCCACAGCCTAACAGTCTTTATAACTTGGCAATTAACCTCCCAGAGCTGTTGGTGACTTTCATGGCACTTTTCCCTTGTGAGGTTGACGCACGACACCAGTAGAGGTACAAAGCCTCGGAGCTCTCGCACCACTGAGACACACTATCAGATATTTATTCCACAGGGAGGAAGAGGAAGCAGAAGCTATACATATTAATAAGTAGAAATGCCTATTCCCACACCTTTTACTCTGAGACATCTGCCGCGGAGCTGAGCCACTGTCAGTTTACCAAGATGCTCATCCTCTGTACGGCTCACAGTACGCGAGCATATTTCTGTGGACCACCTCGAAGAGACTGTTTATTGGGAGAAGTGTCCTGGGAATAATAATCTAAACGCTGATGAGAATCGCTCATCTTCTGGGTCGTGGCAATGACCCTGCATGAGATTCTAGAAAAGCACTTGATGGGATAGAAACTGAGGTTTTTCTACTCTTGAACCTACATTATAGATGATTGCTGACTGGGTCTCAGCAGGATTATCCATCAAAGTGACGTGTGGGAGCCATCTTCACACCTCTTCTCTATGTGGCTTTGTGAGGCACTGGTGGGAAGAAAAGTTCAGAACTTTAGGACTCCCAATGGAGCAATAAATCAGAAAACACTTCATACTCGTGTCTGTTATTAGATACCTGTTATTTGATTTCAACAACATGAAACATTTTATATTTTCACAATAAAGACAATTCTTGATATTTCATACTTTGCCAACATTAACTCTTGGGCAAGGATTTAAATAATTTGTCATCAACGGATGTCAGTGAATAACCAAATGATGGAAATCAGCCATAGGCAGAATACTGAATAAGCATAATAGAATAAAATTAATAAAGGCTCAAGTAATATTGTACATATTGATATCTCATTTTAACCTATATCAGCCCATCTTGGCCTATTCAAAAGTAATGAAACGGTCAAAGCACACAAAACCGCTCCTCCACTTAATTACACAGGGACACAGATTTATAGGAAAGAAAATGCATCGGTCAGTTTCATACATTTATCTCTTTACCAAATTTCCCCATTATGCTCACATTGTTACACCACAAAAGAAAGATGTGCCTAAAAGAAATATAATATATTCTTGCAGTGCACAGGGCTCAGCAGAGGAGTCATTTGTAGGAAATGAGGCTGCTCATAATCAGGGTCTATTAAATGCATCTACTGATACAATCGGTCCTACTTTGGCAACACAGTCACATGGAAACAATTGACTTCATCTCACAGTTTTCTCCTGAATTCTGAAGAACGATCAGGTGATAAGCTCTCATGCAGGGATTTTGTATAGTAAAAACTATAATGGCGTCATGCACAATTATATCAGGAGAGGAGAGGTGAGTATAGAACATGCAAACCACAGGCAATTGCATTTCAAACCAATTAATGCAATTTTAGTTTTTTCAGGGGTGTTATCCAGCTTTTTAGCTACGTAAGGCTCCATGAACATCTGCCTGTTGGTAAACCCGAGCACAGTCACAGTTCATTTGAAGATCGTCCAGATGAGCCCTTGCTATTTAAACTACAAAAGGCACTCAGTAGAGCCCACACCTTCCACCAAACCCCAACAGTCTCCTTAAATCCAATCAAGCTACACCAGTTGCAGACACTCAGTTCCCAAAATAGATGAAAATCTCAAATAAAAGCTTATCTCACGATGTAAAAAAAAAGTGAAAAAAATCCTGGTTCTACACCTTTGTCTTGATCCATTTCAAAATTGTATGTGTTCTTTCTTGGCCCATTACTCCAAGTTTTGTAAAAATCCATTCTGCAGTTGTTGCGTAATCCTGCAGAAATACAAATAAACAGACAGAAAAATGGACAGGGGTGAAAACATAACCTCTTTGGTGGTGGTAACAATGCATAGACACATGAAGACACCAGACTTCAAGTCTCTCCATGAACTTATTTAATACTAATAAAAATATATATATATATCTGGTCGTGAGAACATTTATTTTTTTTCAAAAACATGTATTTTATTATTATTTATTATGAGTGTGGCCACTTGCACCAACCCAATTGCCTCGTTTTATAGTTCAGTATTAATATATTCAGTTAATTACTAAATATCATATGTTTATGTTGATTTTATTGCTTTGTTTGAATGAAAACTAAAGATTCCTTGTCTGACATGCTGGGCCGCAGAAATCTGCTCCGGCTGAAAGTTGGAGTGACAGAAAATAACTGGTTGTTTTCAGTTCTTCACTCAGACAAGACAATAATAGGGAAGAGGAGCCTTTATGGTGCACATTATCATGTAAAGTTTATTGAAGACTAAAATATTAACTAGAGCTGTTGTGAGTGGCTATTATGCTTTATACATGCATCATTTCTCTGTCATGTCACATCAGTACCGATATTTCAAGGCTGACTGATTTGCATGGTTTGATAGCAGTGCTTAAGTGGTGCAACAAGGTGTAAAGGTGTTAGGAAAAGAATGTAATGTGTTATTTACTGACCATTATTCGTGATTATTAGATGCAAAGTAATTTGTTAACCTTGCCCTGCATTACGCTCCTTTATTTTCTTAATTTTCTACCTATCAATCTCTATACTCTGCATTCTCCTCTCACACCTTTCATTGACCTCGGAATAATTTTTGTCTATTTCTGTCCATCTTCATTTTCCTCTCACTGTCGCTTCTCCAAATTCAGTTCCAATCATTTTTAACTCTCCCATGCAATCACTTCCCCTGCTTTCTGCCCCACCTCTCGCTCTGGCTCTCGCACGTCCGCCTCCCCCCCTTTCGTTCCTTTAATCGTTCTGTTTTCTGCTGAAGGTTACTCTTGCCTTCAGGGCTATGAAAATGTCAGAAAGGCCCACTCCATTTTCAGCTACGTAAATAGCCATTTCCCGCCAGAGCAAACCCACTTTCCCGCGTCTGACCTGCCACGTTACACATCACACTTCCCACCTCCTTCTCTGCACTACCTGAGCACAATGGTGAAGGGGGGGGGGGGGGGGGGGGTATATGACTGCGCCCGCTCATTGCTTATCTGTCATTTTGATATAACGGACTGTTGCCATGGTCCTCTGTGTTCATCTTCATTTAAACAACCGAGACTCATGAGGGAGACGCTTGGCTTTCATATGAAATTACTCTCATTCATGCACCAAGCTGCCGACTCACAATAAAAAAACATGCTGTAAATAAAAACCTATTTCCAGGACAAACATTTATATTTATTAGGACAAATGGTTAGAAGACAACACACTACCTCCTAAATACAATATCTCTTTCTAGTTTAAAGGTAGGTTCAAGAAATATAACAATGTGTGACTTTTTCATGACTTACAGTCCCTCGTGGACAAATAAAGTTATATTAATCATGTCTTGAAATATTCTAATATAATCACAAAAATATGCAACAGCATTGTTAAAATAAAAATGCTAATTCCACTTCCCAGGGCTCACAAAAGAGCAGAAATTGACTTATTAACTTTGCCCTAAACCACTTTGTACTCCCCAACCTGAAACACCCTGTCCGTCATTATAATTTATCAGCAGGGGAAAAAATATAGAAACGCGTGTGTTCATTGACAGACGGAGAGAAAGCACTTACAGTGTAGAAGAGAATGACAGTCGAGAGGAAAAGCAGCCTCACTCCCGTCTTCAAGTCTCTGAGAGCTTCAAATCAAATTCCGGTCACATTAAAACTTTACTCTTTCAACACTCGAGGGAGACTGAGCAAGTGTGTTCTGTGTGATTCTCCCAAGGTTTAGTCTTTTCTCTGAATTAGAATGGAGCGTTGCATGCAGTGGTGAGAGGCAGCGCAGGGTGAATGAAGGATGCAGCAGAAATATTAAACCTGGATTTGTGCCCTGAGTCTTTTAGTTGAGGGAGAAAAAACAAAAATCACTTATTTGATCTCCCGTGTTTTCTAAAACAACTGATCTTGCCTCGCTGCACCGTGCATCCTCCTCGCACTTCTCCTGCAGGTCATGCAAGGCTAGTTCATTTCCGTGTACCGTGTCCCAGAAAACCCTAACGTGACGTGCGTCACTCCCGCCCCCCCACCTCTTCTTCCCCTTCGCTAACACTCCCCCGATCTTCCCTTTCAATTTCCTGCAGCTCTGCAAGACAACGAGGAGCTACATCAAAAGACCTGCGTGAAGGGTTAGATAGCTTGCATCAGCAGAGCAAAAATAATAATTCACACACAATTCTTGTCCAGCAGCATTTGGACAAGTCTTCGTCGTTACGACAGAGGCTTCGTCTTGTCAGAGGTTTCCCTCTGAGGAAGTGAAAGAAAACCTACTCAGACAGCATGTACCTGAAGACTGAAAGGTTCCAAAGGCCTGATCCATTTCTATGAAAGGAACACAGGTTAGTATAACACCTGCGAATAGACGACTTGCCCTCATGTCGAGGCCATGCTGACTGGAAACAGCATTGCTCACAGTCTTGAGGGTTTTTACACTGACGAGACACTCATGCCATAATCTAACCATGTGTTTTGTACGGAGTGTGACTCCAAAATCCATGTGCAGACACACACACGTAGTGACAACGAAGAAATAAAAGGGAAATGCTGCAAACAAAAATATAATTGAATGGTATGGATATAAAATTACTTCTGGATACATTCAGGCTAATTTACATTGGTTTATTCTGTGTTGTTTGTCTCTTAACAATGAATATTGTGAGCCAGCGCTGTCATTCTGGCACTTCCCTCCCGCTGCGGCTGAAAATGACTTTCAACAGCTTGATCGAATTAATTGGTTTGACTGATGGGCAGAGAGGGATAGATGGACTATTAGCTATTGAAAAAGAAAAGATTGACAAGCACGTTGGTTCTCAGGAATAATTGAGAGGCAGGACTGCGGCTGGAGCTTGAGTGAAGGGTACACAAAGAAAGCAGACAGACAAAAGAATAGATTTTGCAACAAAAAAAAAAAGAGCCCCCTTTGTTTCCTCTCCTTGGCAGGAGTCAGACGTTTTGCTGTGCTCCCGTCTTGTGAAGCATGACTCCCTTTTCTCCTCAGACACAAAACCTATCATTTGGACATTTGTGGATAGATGAGAGAAAAGCAGCTTTACCAAAGTCAGGAATAGACATTTTGAGGGATGTGGAAAAAGGGCGTGTGGTGGCAGCATGAAAAGTATTCAGCTGGGAAGCACAAGTTTCCCAGTAATAAATACTGTATATAAAGAGTGTGTGATTATTGTGAGTAGAAAATCCAAAATAAAAACAACAAACAAGAATTTATGTTTGGATGGTGGCTCCAGTTTATTCTAGGTCTACTGCTGCAGCGATGCACTGAATGAAGCCCGAAGAAACTATGGATGAGTTGGAGAAGTGCGGACGCCATGCTGCCTCATAGCTGCACGTGTGAGAGTAGTTTGGAGGGCAGGGCGGTGGCAGAGGTATGGAGCTCATTCTAATTGGATCTGTCAAAACTCGGCAGCAGTTAATGTAGTGCCTCTATTAAGCAAAGCTGCAGCCCAGTGACCTGCAGCTCTCCTCATGTGATTGATGGCTCCATTTGTTGTTTTCCTGTTGTTGCTGCTGTTCTTTACTTTGGTGATGCCATTGATGGCAATGATGGCATTAATGATGTTGACGATAGTTCTATCTTTTCACTTTTATTGGCAAGATGTTGTGGCGCTGAACCACACGCTCCACTCTGCCGTCACTTGTGGTCTCATGTTGTCAGCTGACCTTCACTGCCAGCACTCCCTGCAGCTACTGTTGCTACATGTGTCAAGCTTCCTGTTCTTGCGTGGCACAGTGTAATTTACAACTAGAATGGCACAGAAGTGCACATAGCTCTGCCAAGGCCAACAATCCTTCACATGATTGGCTCATTCATTATACTAGAAATATGAAAAGGGAAAAAGGTGTCACGACAAGAATCAGGCGAAGACCCAAAACAGAAACCACGTGAGGACAAAGGCTGTGAGTTTTTATCTGAAAAAACGGGAAAGTTCACCATACTTTGAATAAACAGGTGAACAGCTCTTTGTGCAGCAGTGGTGGTGCAGCTTCATGGTTCTCTGGGCTGAGTCCTGAGTCCGCGGTTCAATTATTGTAGGTCACTTTTACCATTTCAGAAAGAAAAGCTGCATCCACAAGCAAAACACAGCCAGAAGAGGCACTGCAGTAGTCACACTAAAACACTAAATTCAAAAGCTTTATATCCCAGATAGAAAGTTCGCATCCAGAAGATATGGACAAACAGAAACACGTTTGTCTTGTTCTGCAGTTATTAGATCTTACCATTACTGACATTACTACATGTTTGTTCTAATATTAAAAGTTTAAACGTACAAATCTGTAGAGCACATAACTTCCATCATGTTTGTCTGTGCAGCCACAGCCTTTCAGGATGAGGATTAGCCAGCATGTTTGGGAACCTAATGTCATCTAGGATAACGAGTTTGGCTCTGGTGGCTTTAGAGTAAATTTGCACGAAGGCCAATGGAGCAGGACAGAGGCGCTAACATTTGCCAAACACAAACAATTGTTTTAAATCATCAGTTTACATAAATTTCCATCTAAAACAAACAAAACACTTGATTAAATTACACTCAATCCCCAGCTACACCAAGACAAGTAAATAGAAGTTTGTTTGCATTTCTCCAATGATTCACAGACTGAGCAACAATAACTCTTTCACACACAACGTCCTGTTCTTCAAGATGATCTACAGACACTGTTAATTTATTTTCTACATTTCTAATCGTGATGTTGCCCTTAAAGTAAGTCATTCTGACATTAGCACAACACGCAACCTAAAAAAGAAAGCTTTAACCATTGTGAGGTTTGCAGTATCCTCCACTCTCCTCGCACAGACGGAGGAGAGGGATCAATAGCTCACTGTGCCAGAGCCTCATGAATCTGTAGAAATCTTTTTATGCGATATGAGCCCTCCGCTTATCTCCGGCTCCAACTGCTCCAGGGAAACAAGGCTTCAGTTTGACTGGGCTGCTCGGGGATCGTAACAGTGTTTATCAACCGGTCCTTTGAGATTGTGTTGTCGTCTCTCTCTGTTTACATCAGGTTTCTGGGTAGTCTGTGCCGTGTCCTGGCAAGGTTACAGATGGTGAATGACTTCACTTTTGTACACCACTGTTCTTCCTCCAAGACATACGCTGCTCTTCCTCTGTTTCAACCTTCCTTTTTCCCGCACTAGATAGATAGATAGATAGATAGATATAGAGATGGATATTCATAGCTTTCCCCCTCATCTGCCTTAATCTGTCTGTCCTTAGTTTCCCACCAATTATCAATAATCATCTCGCATTTTGCAAATATTTAATTTTCAAGGAAGAAATTGGAAATAACAAAGCTAGCATGTCTGAGCCTTAACTGCTTTAAATGCGGGTGAGGTTTTCATGGCATAATCGATACCCTCACCACAGACCTCAGGGATCGCCCATTTCAGTCAAATGCTTTTGGGTACCTTTTGTGTGTACAACTATTTCAGACCATGAAAGCACCTGCCGTCACACCTTAAGAGTAGAGACACACACACAGTCTTTCGCTCAAACACAAACATACCAATGCATTTAGCACTCAGCAGTTGCCTTATTGGCAACAATTATTTCCATCGATTTACCTTTCATTTTGTCACTAAAAGTAAAATAGTGAAAAGAATATCAAGTTTCTAGAAACGAAAAAAACACATTTTGTGTTTTTTGTCCATCATTAAAAATAACATTTTTACAATGATGTAAAAACAATGAAAATACAAATATTTTATAAAAATTATTGGTTACTGGCAAAATCTACATCATTGTGTTACAATTTACATAATTGATTAATGAACTACAACTAAAGCTACAAATATTGATTATGTTCATTGTAGATCAATCCTCTGATTATTTTCTTGATTAATCAATAAAATTGTCACAAACACACGATCATCCCCCAGTGATCGGCATAGAGAGGAGTGAATACAAAATTAGGTCAATAATCCTCACCAGCCTGAATGATATAAAGTGACTCAACGTGGATTAATAAGGACACAATAACTGCAGAGTAAAAAGAAGGCAAGAAGAACGCAATCTATTTATTATAGTCCAAACTAAAACAATGAACATAGATACGTACATGAGTGGGCACACAATTATCTGAGGCACTAAAATGACACAACAGCATAAGATGTCACTGCTTCTCCCAGACATTTTGACGTGAGCGTTAATATTTGTACTGCTGATATGTCACAATGTTTTCTGGACTAAAACACAGACAGCTGAACTTGAGTGAATTATTTTACCATTGAAACTGCTGAACCATCTTTGGGGGAGGGGGTTGTCAAAGATCCTGATAAAGAACTTATTAGCAGTTCATTCTTGAGTTTCTAGTATTATAATTTAGCAGATCTCTCAGAAAGAAGGCAGCAGAAAAGGGACAAGACAGTGAAGAACAGACACAAGCCAGGCCACAAAGTGGCAGCCAGCAAAGACAAGTGTCTCTTTCATGCAAGCTATAATAAAGCATGAAATAGCCTTGTTAACTCCCAACGCTGGCACCAGCACTAGAGTTCCAATCCACTTCAGAGAGTGACATCCTCAATCAAAGGAGATGTGTGACGACAGAGATGCACCGTTTGCGGGCTATAATTGCTTTTATGTTGCCCTGGGAATACACACAAACATGCTTATTTCCAACCTGGGTTTAAAAAGGAACGTACCATGAAATTAAAATGCAAAATGTTATGTAGAAAATTCAAAATACTCCCCCATCTTGAATTTGCTCAAGATCAGGTAGCTAAGGCATTACAGTCTCAAAAGGTAGAGAGGCCCTGAGAGCTAAACACACTGCAGCTTAAGAAAACACAAGCAAATAGACACATATACATATATATACATACATACATACATACATATATAGTATATATATATATATATATATATATATATATATATATATATATATATATATATATATACATACATACATATATAGTGTGTATATATATGCAGCAAAATGAAAATGCACTGCAAACACTCAAAACAACCACATACTCACAATATGACCAAACACTCACAATACAACAACAGATCACAGCAACTTGTTACATGGTTTGCGACTTGAGAAGTTACTTGTTGAAGTTGACTGTCTTTCAATTAGGTAAAACATAATATAACATATTTTGTGCTGATTATTTAACATTGGGATCATATGATAACATGCTGTGCTTGTTTTCTATTTGTGGCGCTTTCATCAAATTGACAATGTGTTCTCCAATAGTGTATTGTCTAACTGCGTGTTTTTACATGAGCAGCAGCTTGATAACCACTCTGAACTACAAATAACACAGGTAATATATATATGTGACAACACATAGGACAATGATGGAGGTCAGTCACTTCCTTGTCAGCGAAGGTAACCTGATCCTTGACTGTTACCATGAGTATAGAGATGATGGAGTCCCACCACCTCTGCTCAAAGGCCAATGAGCAGCACAGCAAACTCTCAGACAGCACGAGCAGCTGGCTGACAAGCAGACCGGTCCCAGAGGAAATGGTCCGTCCTGGTGACCGGCTCACTGTACTCTACAAGTTATTTGTGTCTGTCATTGTCTCTGTCTGTGTCCTGTGTGAGTCCTGCAGAGAGAATGTGTGAAGACGACACAAGCAGAAAACAAGCATGTGTTGACAGCGTGCATGTGTTGACAGCGTGAATGTATTGCGGTGTGTCAGACCGCCTGACACTGACACTGACAGGTGTGGCGTCTGTCTGCAGCCAGGGTAGTCCGTGCTTACATTGTCTAACTTTGATTTAATGCAGATAATTCAAACAGTATTTCCTTTAAATTAAGTCAAGATATGTTTTATTTATGTTTCATTTCAATACAAACAGTGAATTGCTGTAATGAGTCCCCACTTGGGATCCGTTTAAATGGGGTTTCAAGTGATCTCAACAAGTTCAGTCTGGTTTATTTATATCTGTAAAACTAATGACTTTCCCAAGAGCCACATCTGTACTTTGTGTTTAGTGCTAACAGTGCAAAGTGGGACTCCAAGGGCCCCAATCATATATAGACACGTCTCCCTACCTCCTCTCACTGAAGGAAAATGAAGCCAAAATATTCTGCCATCTTAAGCTGATGATCATTTGGAGCCACTGCACAGTAGTAATGGTGGAGTGGAGTCAATACACAGGCTGTTTATTAATAGCATCAACTAACTAAATAAAACTAAACTCTCCAAGAAATAAACTCTTGAATGTACATCAGTGTGATAAAAGTAAATTTCAATGATGGAAACCATATTTGGTCAAATGAATAAATAAATGTAGCAAAAAGTGCTTAGCTTTGATTATACTTTAACTAGACACCAGGGGGCAATCAAGATGTTTTGGCTTCAGTTTAGAGCAGCTGTTGCTTACTCCATCTCAAACCTAGTGTGTCAGCATCTTTTGATCAACTAAATAAAATATCCTAAAACATCAATATCTAAATTAAGCTGAGTTGAACACGTCACTACCCAGGGGCCCTATTAACAGCTTCGTCCACCTCCCTCCCTTCATTCATTCAGCAACAAACCCAACAGGACTGTGACTGGAACGTCAGGCAGATGAGCGTCAAACAATGCGGGCAGCTCGATGCTGTCCAGTCCGACATGACACCTCAGTTTGTGTTGACAGCTGAGAGCACAACCTGTCATCAGTACGACCCTGAGAGTCCACCTGCTCCACCAGCGCGCACTGAAGCCACCCAACACAACGAGGTCTGTGCTGCTCTCCGCACACAACTCTGTGTGTGTGTGTGTGTTTGAAGAGGTATGTGTTAATTTAACAGCACCAACAAGCTGTTTAACGTTACGAGTGCGCCCATGGGTACAGCTATAAAAGTAAAATATGTGTAGGTAACAAATGGAGCTGCCACTTCGCAGGTAATTTGGAAACACTTACTGCGCTCAGCCACGTGCCAACAATGGCGGTGCCACGCTGCGCCGCGTCCTGTGTTCAATCTTCTTTACTGGCTCCGTGTGTTTTGTGTGGAGCTGCTGAAACATCCGCAGAACATAAAAAAACAAAACAGCAACTTTCTCTGGACTTCTCTGTAAAAGAGAAGCAGGTACTCTACAGACAGCCACAGTCAAACAGACAGAGCTCACCTGGCATCCGTTACGCACAGCTAATTGGGTTAATGAACTGGGGGGGTGTCCATGTTTGGAGTTTTTCCTGCCGATGACAAAATACCCGGAAGTAAAGCAGTGAGGAAAATGTTTAATTTCAATGGTAAAAGTGATTGTTTTTAGTTATTATTACTCTGCCGATCATTTTCTATATATTAAAATAAAAATAAAGTAGTAAACAACTTGTAAAAGCCTCAGGTGACATATACAAAAGTAGCCATATACACTATATATATATATACACACACACACTAGTATGGATATTAGAGGTTTGTTTGTTTGTAAGCAAGAATACACAACAATATAAACCTGATGGAAAGATGTTGTGTGGGTCTGGGAAGAATGCATTGAATTTTTGGGGAAAGATGCAAAAAACTATAAGATAGGAAACATTTTCACCTTTTTTTCAAGGAATAATTCATGGATCTTTGTTGTCAATTGTGCATCATGTTCAGGACATAGACAACAACATTTGAGTTACACAATATAAAAGCACACAAGCAGATGTAAGTATGCAGTCAAAAAGGCACAGGGTGAACTGCAGTATATGATTGTAGTGCAAACTAGAATAGTGTAAAATAGATAAAGCAGTGTATGATATATGAACAGATACTGTATCTATGAGTGTGTGAAATTTGTTGCAGCTTAATTGAATCTAAGCTAAATGACTGTTTGGCCTTTGCAGAGATATGCGCTCTGCTGAGTGCCATTCTAGTGTTTGAAAAATGATTAAAATTGTTAAAAGATTATAAAATAAATGTTTCTATTGATCAGCTAAATGTTAAATTGACAATTCATTCCAGTTCCTTATTTAAAAAATCTCTAACATTTGCAAATAAGCTCCATCTTGCATTTTAAATTGAATTTTACATATTAATTGGATAAATGCATATGTTATTATTGCAAATCACTTTTTTTTTTAAAATATGTAATATATTGGGAATTTCAGACCCTGGTTAACATCGGTCGCTCAGCTAAAATGCAACTCTCCTCATTTAACCAAGGTAATAGTCATGCTCATGCATTAGATAGATTTACAGTAGGCAGACATGTCCTGGATACAAATGAGGAGGACCCTGTTGTTGAGTGGCATCATCAAAATCCACACGCACTCACACCACGTTATCATCCTTGGCTCACCTACTCCAAGCTGCTTTAATTTCAGGAGAGAGCTAATTGCAATTAAGATGCATGGGGTGTTGAGCTGGAAAGCAAAAGGAAGCAATCAGCGTTGATTATAGAGCCTGAGCCTGATCAGAGTAAATCACACAGTGTACGTCTCCTCTCGCTTGAGTCTGAGTGAGCCATGACACCGGAACAGAGCCTGTTTTTAGTGTGATTACGTACATGGCGGCACCACTGACTCCAGCTCTCTGCCAGATCTGAAGGGATTACGACACATGTGACACTGTGAGGCTGACCTATTCGTGTCTGGCTCGCAGATGCACGTGAAGATGTTTTGCGGCACAAAAATGAACCTACCCCAATACAGCTGCCAGTCTGAAATGAATGATTTCCTCTCCGGTCGTTTTTACAGTTTCCTAATCTGGGGTTTGTTTTGGAAACTGCTCATTACAGCTGAGACTTCTCGCTGCTGCATGTTAAGATTGATTTGTGTGTGTAAACAAAGCAGCGGCAAAATGAAACTGTAAATGATTAGCTGTCTGAATGTGTCCTTTGGGGATTGCTAAAATCAAGCTGTGTGGGTTCTGGGAAGGGAAAAAAAGTGGAGGTTGTGTATCTTTGAAGGCAGCGTGTTAAACGATCATTTGCAAGTCTAATAAATCTGTTCCTCTGTGCAGACTGTTCAGATGGTGTATTGATCCAGAGATGCATGAGCAGCGTACACAGCGTACTCATTTCAAAACACCTTCAAAGAAAAGCTCTCGCAGGCATTGAGGTTTCTAGGATTTCCTTTGCTGGATGCAACACTTATAAAGAAACACCTACACTGTTCATATCAGAACTCAAAGCATCAAAGTTATGCACTGAAATAATGAATTTCCTCTTTTCCAGGTGTTGCATACACACATTTTGGAGGCAGTCTTGCAACAGCGGCCCAGAGGACACTCCACTGAAGCAGTTTGGAAATGGAGTGCCCTACTCAGGTGTTAATCAGCAAAGTCTAAAACAGAGAATTGCGCACTCATATTCGTCACAACACATCTCAGGTCCCACACTCTCTCTCCTGTGGAATCAGAGTCTCTGCACGTCATCAGCTCATTGCTTTCAGTTTAAGAATCAACAGGTAAAATGTATATTCCGGTTTTACTCACACAATTTATTGGAGGTTACAAAAGTAGATGACAAAAGTGTGTGAATTTGTTTGGGCATTTGGCTAACCAACAGTGACACCTAGTGGTTTAAAGAGGCAAATTAATTTAAAATCTGTTAAGCACTTCAAGAGGAAAACATGGAAATAAGGAAATAAACTAATACTACAGTCTGTATTTCAATTTTGTTAAAATATTGTTATATTGTTAAAAATAACCTCAAATGAAAACATTAGAATAATTACATGTGTTATGTGAGATCATTCATATGGATATATTATCATATTACCAGTGGTGGAGGAAGTGCTCAAACATCTGATTGAAGTACAAATAAATAAACAAAAATGTACTCAAGTAAAAGTACGACATAAACGTTTCGAGTAAAAGTAATTCAGTTCCCTAATACAAAGGTCTACGACATCATTATTGTTGAGTCTCAGTGACTGCCTCGGAATCCATTTCAGGTTTTCTTTTCTTCACCAGTGATGCAGGATTGGATAATTATTCCCCCTCTAGCTATTGATTACTTTTAGAAAATATTTTTAAAAAAACAGTGTAACATGATACGCAAAGTACTGTAGTTGAGTAGACATATTTGATATATGTAGATGAGTAAAGGTGTAGTATACCCAAAGATAAATCAACTAAAGTAAATCAAAGGTAAAGTGCAGATACATGAAAAAATTACTTGAGTACAGAAAAAAGTAAATGTACTTTGTTTCATCCCACTGCTGCATATTTCACACACATTACTGCATAAAAAATTATTTCCAATAAAAAGCATTTAAAAGAAGCACATTCAACTCGTCATGTCAAGTGTTGCGCTTTTGTTTCTGCGCTTGAGATGAAGCACGGAAAATACACACAGAACCATGCAAAGCCACCAAGGACCGTGGGCATAAACAAAGCTGTCATGCTAATTTCAAGCATGATCGATGTGTAATGGGCTTTAGCACACTGCTGCTGCCTCATTGGCCCTGCAGCATAAATAAGTACAAGCACGTGTGGAGTGCATTTTACAGTAGCTTGTGTTCCTGTATAAAGCATCTCAAACTGCACAGTGGTGGTTTCTCTAAATGATCTCTGACTCGCAAACACAGACAGACTGGAATAAAAATAAAGATAAAAAGGGACGTACAGTAAGAAATGAAACACACAGAGCTCTGTTGTTGGATCCTCAGTCTAAGAGGTCAGGGAAGTTATCTTGGCAGTATTCTTCAAAGCTGAAGTTGTCCACAGTGAAAGGGACATCCTTCCACTTCTTCACAGTCATCCTGCCGTCAGGTGTCTGCAGGAACAAATGCTTAATGGCTAGATTGGGCAGCAAGGCGATCTCCTTGTACTTCATCTCAAATCCCCATTCCTGTGAATTTACATAAGAATAACACTCAGACCCCGCCATGCAAGCAGGAAAGTTTCGGTCTGGGTCTCGAATCAAATATTCGGCATAAAGTCCAACGTACCTTGTTGCAGTTGCCGTTATTGCAGCTGATAATCCGCCCAGGCTCCCAGTCGTCAAACATCTTTGGTAAAATCACCTGCCCTCCCACTTTGTAGTGTTTCCTGAGAACAGAGACAAGATTAGAGCAGTGAAGATGTAGTGTAAAGACTTGGGCATGAATGTGCATTCAGATTAACTCTTACACCCAAAGGAATTCAACTCACTCAAAGGCAGGATTGACATTGACATGGTGCACATTGTCGATGAGTTTAATGTCGCTGCCGGAGGCCACAGACTTGAAACAGTTTCGACACAGGAGCTGGATACTAGAAGCGGTGTAGCGACTCCTCTTCTGCATTTTGCAGCTCTCTTCAATTCTACTTTTAATGACTGCTTGTGTCTGTAATTCAGTTATCTGGAACCAAAGAAAAATAAAAGGTAAGAAAACTGAGAACTGGGAGCACAGAATAAGAATGAACGGAGTGCTGCAGCCTCACCTTTCTTTGAAACTCTCTGATGCTCATATCTTGGACCTGAGCGATGGCTTTCGCTGTCAGCTCCTCCAGATATTCGTTGGTGATCTCTCTGCGCTCCTCTCGACCCCCTTTCAAGGCGACCACTGAATACTGGCTGTCTTGTGCTCTGGCGCGTCCGCTGGCCTGCTGCTGGGCGATCTCATTTGTAAGCAGGCCGTAGCGCACCACCAGGTTGCATTCAGGAATGTCAAGGCCCTCCTCAGCCACGCTGGTGGAGATTAGCAGGTTGAGAGTGCCCTGGCGGAAACGGCAGATCGTGTCAGCCTGCTCGTGCTGCAAGGGAAGTGTAAGAAAAGCATGTTAGATCACACAAAACACAAACACATATCCACAGAGACGTTGCACATAAATTGGGATGATTTATACTCATAATACATCAGCACACCTGTGTCATGTAAGTGATGCCGTTGCCAGCCCCAGTCAGGATGGCTGACTTGACGCCAGCTTCCTGTAGGGCTCTGTTGTTGAGGACCCATTCATTCAGGCAGTGGATGCTTTTACGTGTTTTGCTGAAGAGGATTCCCTTGGACTGCAAACCCGAACTGAACTGTTTCAGCAGAACGCTCTCAAGTTTGGCCATCTTTGGGTTCTCATAGCGAGAATCTCTTGCAACTTTCATCAAATCCGCCTGATTATCTGCGTAACAAAAACAGTGGTTTTCAAACGCCATTTTCAGTGACCTGCAAATTAAAGGTTCAGTATGTATAATTTAGTGACATCTAGTGGTGAAGTTGCATGTTCCATCTGAACACCCCTCACCTCACCCTCCCCTTCCAAACATGAAAGAGAACCTGTGGTAGCCTTCAGTTGTCATAAAAACTAAAAAGGTGTTCAGTTTGTCCGCTTTGGACGACTGTAAAAAAATAGGGCAGCCTCCGTAGAGAGGACCTCCTCCAGATGTTTAAATATATAGGGGACATTCTAGGGTAAAAAAAACAATTTAGAGGAAACACACTAGTGAAAACATCACTGGGATTTTTTATATATTCAGTTTCGACAGATCCCTTTCAACTAAATCTTACACACTGGACCTTTAAGTCAGGAGACTTAACCTGTAGTTTGACACATGTACAATGCAGCGGGAGGTTCTCTCTGAGATATGTTTCTTTTTTTTTTTCATTATTGTGTCTGTCGTGTCTTAGAAGCATTATCACATGGGATTCTTCTGACTTCCTGACTTTAATCCGGAGGCTCTCACTTGGACATTTGCGTTCACACAAACATCTCCTCTGGAGAAAATGCAGAGAATTGCCAGAGTTCGGTCCATGTCTGAAAGCAGCTTTGGTTTGCCAACATGTGTGTGAGATACAACATAAATTCAAATAAAGAAAATTTCTGTATTCCCACCTTGGAAAATTCCCACCAGGAAGAAGTCTGTTTTGTCAATGGCTCTGGTGGACTTAGAGATGTAGAACTCCTCCAGGTTGCGGTAAGCATCCATCATAAGCAAGGTGTCGTTGATGAGCAGGGCATCGTTGTACTGTCTGAGGTGGAGAGCACATTGTGCAAGCCGTCTGTTGTCCTCTCTTATCCCTAATCCATTCAAATGCACAGATAAGGTATGGGTGACATAGACATTAAAACAGGATTAAATTACAGGACGAAAAACAAAACATACCTCGCTGCTCTAAAATCACCACATCTGCCTCATACTCCTGCGTGCCACACTCTCTCAGTCTGAAGTCTGAAGTTGGTAAGTTCATGTAGTCTTGGATCATCTGCATCATCCGCTTCAGATGATTCCCAAACGGATCCTAAAAGAACAAAATATCATTCAAATTGTTTAAATATGATAGAATCTGGATGGGGCGGTTCCCAAAAGACATTGAACCTAATGTTTTTCTTTACCTCAGGCCTGGTCTCGACAATGTCAAATGTCTTGATGGGTCTAGGCACCTTCTTCTTCAACTCAGGGGCATAGAGCCTGGTTGAAACTATGGATGAGTCCAGGTTGGCACAAATCTGAGATGGAGAGAGGAAGATTGTCAGTATTTGTGACTAATTCATATTTTCAAGAGCTTTTATATTGTGTATGACAAATATTATCCTTGACCAAAACACAGATGGTTGACCAGATTAAATATGACGTTTTGTGTTTTGTGCTGGGAGTTTCCATCCTGTCCAATGGGATAAGACATTGAGACAGTCTCCATCCTCATGAAGATAAAAAATCCTGGCATGACTTCTAGTGATCCGGACTTGATCTTCACCATGTGGTGTAATATTTGGATGTTCTGTACTTAAAGCTTTTTGGTTTGACTGTTGGACCAAAATCACAGAAGGGCAACTGGGGCACATGAAGTAAATCGTTTTTATTTACCACTGGGAATACTATTTAGACATTCAGCCATCTTTGATCAAAAACAGTGCAGAAGATTTTCCTTCCTTAAACAAGAAGAAGAGAGATGTGGAACATCACACAGACAGCTCATGAGAGACCCTGACCTGCAGGACGTGCTCCACAGCCTTCTCCAGGATCCTAGCGCCCCCCGTCCCCGGCGATGCAGTGAGACCCAGGATCTGCGGCAACCGGCGCTCTCCTTTCAACTTTTTCTCCACGTAGCACTTCATGATCTGGTTGTAGACCCCCCCCTTGTGGGTGTGGTGACACTCATCAAATATAAGTAGAGTGATATCTGTGAGTAACCACAAAGACTCAGTTGACCATGCTCATTACGAAATCACAATCAAGGCTGTTAAACTAGCTTTCACTGACCCGAGAGCTCAACGTGTTTGGTTTCCTCACTGTTGGTCAGAGCGTTGTATAAGATCTGCGCTGTGCAGATGACCACGTCCGAGTCCTGCACCACTTTTCCGAAGAGGTCCTTCAACTCGCTCTCTCCACTCACTGGCACCAGGGTGTAGTTGGAGCCCAGATGAGGCTTGAACTCTTTGGTGTAATGTTGGTCTACAAGGTGAACCTGCAGCACACAATACATAAAACCTACTGAATTTGTTCTGCCTCTAGCCACACTGGTGGATAAATACTGTGTTCATCTTGTCCGTTTGGTGTATTCTGGGTACCTTGTTGACCAGGACCACCACCTTGGCATGCTGTGTGGTTTCCAGGTGTCTCTTGGCCACATACACAGCAGCTCGGGTCTTTCCACCTCCGGTCGGCAACCAGATAATCACATTCTCTCCCTTAATAGCCCTTTCAACCACTTCCTGTTGGTATGAATACAGTCCCAACTCTGCCATCCTGCACTTTAGTCCTGTTTGACAACACATCAGAATCATACAATCATCCCCAAGATACTGCAGGGAAGTAAAGTACACTGGATTATACATTGACAGTGTTTGGATCAATGACACCGCAGTCTGACTACATCTGAGTAAAGTTGCTGCAAGAAAACATTCTGTGGGAGATATATGCTGGATAAATGAGCCACTCTATAACGTATCTGTCATCTGCTAGGAAAGAAGCTGGACTATTTATTTACTCACCAGTCAGCTGAGAAGAGGTGTGTGGTGTTCCCAGCTTTTCCTGGTCCACTACACATTGTTTAGATGGTGGGGCTTTTTATATTGTGTTGTCATCAGCTGTGTGAGGACGCAGGAAACGAAAGTAAAACCCTCTTGAATCTGACGATTGGGCCCCACTGAGGGAGGCTCTAGAGGGCCAACAGAGTCACCATTGTGCAGTGACACAGAAAAGTTTAACTACGCTGTCCTATAACATTTATTTTATAATCATTTTTTAATAAAGCCATATCCACACCTATTGTTTATATATTCATCTATGGTGTTTACTCTATTAGCAGCTTATAGCCTACAGGTTCTGTTGTTGATGATGATATGCATGCACCCTCACAGGGCCCTATCTGTTCCTCATCACGTCAGGAAAGCAAAACCTACAGCCCATTGGTGTTGGTGTTGCATGAAATACACCTGGCTGTTTTAAGTTTTAGTTTTGTTTTTTGCAATTTTTCATTTCAGCTGCAAGTCATTGTTTTGCAGGAACTGAAAGTAGACTTAAGCCATACTGACAATGCACAAGGATAAATATTAAAGAAAATAGCAAGTATTATAGCTTGAAGGAAAAACAGCAGGAGCACTTTAAAGTGGCAACCAGATAAACAGGGTTATCCAATCAAAGATGATTTCCTCATCATTAAACCTCAATAAAAATTATCAGCTTCTATAATAACAAACCCCAAAATATTCATATGCTTACATAATCAGGAAAAATACATCTTTAGATCACGATACATTCAGGGTAAAAAGCTGGCAAGGAGAATCACAGGATAAAACCTTCCAGCTCTCCCTCCATCTGCAGAATGGCGTTCTACTGAGTGAGGCTTTGGAGAACAACAGAACAGGCTCTGCTGTGTAGTAACAGATCAAGCCTGAACTTCTCTGACAGCAAGTCTGTCGCTAACCCTGTACAATCTGCACATGGATGATTTTATAATCGCAATAGGTGGCTTACATATACGTTTTTTTATAAGCCAAAGAGAGGCATCTGCAAACCAAATCAGGTTTTGCATACTGTGAAACTGTAACTGAGCCCTGTCTTTGGATTTCTATTTCTCAGGAAAGTGAAACCTACAGCCTGGCTCCTATTTGGCCATGAATGCACTTTCTAACTATAAAATGTATCCCTGATAATATTAGTTACAGATTTATGACACAGGCCTTTTTTGTTCAGGGAACACACCAGCTTATCATGCTTTTCTTCACCAATGTTGGAAACACATAACAACCACATAAATGTAGCATATATAGTGAATATAAATCCTGATATATAAATCCAGTGTTACAGTCTGGACTGAGAACATAAATAAATTACAATCACTTTACACTGAAGCAGATACAAACTGATGTTTGTGATGTTTACTCACAGCTTAGGAATCACCTGCACATTCACAAATCATTTATAAAAAACTTTATTGTCATGAACAGTATTGTTGTTACAGTAAATGGCATATCTACCATAACTAGAGACAGTAGCCATCCTCAAACTGGTGAAAAGTCCCCTCAGACTGATCTTTCAATAAGAAAATCTGAAATGCAGCATAGGTAGACTGAGGAAGAAGTACGCAACTGACAACCCTGAATAATGCAACACTGACATCACTTGAGTAATTCAGGCTAGTCATGATTCAAGTACAAAATAAACATCCACTCACACACGGACAAACAATGAAACATTCAGTGAGCAGGCTCAACAAGCATTGGACACTTACTTCCCAGTAGAGAAGTGGGTGCTTTCCAATATTTCATTACAATGTTTGTGACACTGTAAAAAGAAAAACCTGCAACAAGAAAAGGCTTAAAGTTGGATAGTTTTTGTCAATGCTAATTGTAAACTGTCCGCCATGCATGAGCACCTACTACAGATTGTGTAACGTGTGAGTCACCTTCTGTCCTTGGGCTGCTGGTTAGGCCCCCCCCCCCCCCCACCAGGTTGGTGGGCAAATATGCGGTAAACTTGTGACACCACATCAAACATGTGGCTGAACACATAACAGACTACTTACTTTGCGTTTGTGTGGATGTGAGTGTACTACAGAACAAATCAGTGCCAACAGCTACAATTATCACCTGCAAGCATGGTAAAGCTATGCTAACGTACGACCTCATGCTAAATGATTTGGAATAAAACCCTGCCAGTGGAGAACGGTGCATAAACAGTGTGATTTAGATTTACTGTATAAAGAAGTTGAGTGTTTTTTTGAAGGCAACAATTTGGGAAATGATCTTATTCTGTCTGGTCAGGAGTACCTCTGCCACGGCACCAAGAAGGTTATGTTTTCACCTCACGTCCGTTTGTCAGCAGGATTATTCCAATGGGTCTTGATGACAAAAATTCAGGGTGAATCATGATTGCACAGTCTCGGAGCCCATTGGCTGTCGTTTGAAGAGGAATTAGCCTCTAGAGGCAACGGACAATATTTTGGGGCTACCGGTGTAGAAGGCGGATATCTAGATCCTAAATGGTAACTGCCTTTTATTCTGACCAAAAGTCAAAAACTAACTATCCTAACAATCAATGGAATGAAAAGAGAAAAACAAACTCTCACTTTTGAGGCACCACTACAAACAAATGTGGGTAATTTAATTTAACCTTCCTCTTGTGTTAGCTTTCTGTTACCATCTCTTATGTTAACGGGTCGGTTTTGACCCATGTCTTGAATCAGCTTTAAGATACACTAAAAACAATTATCATCCAATTTGTTTCTCATCTCTTGGTTACCTTCTTAGGCTTCCTTATCCATGAAAATATTGGTTTTAATATTTTTGGTGTGGGCCTCTGGGCCTTTTTTTTGTCAGTATACCCCTCGATTTCAATTTTAAAAATGGTAAAATTAACCTCAAGAGAATCATATAAATAAATAAACGGTTGTTGTATTACCTGACTATTACTGAGGGGTATTAAAACACATCTCTTAAATACATTTGTTTTATTTATTTTTTCATTTTAATATTATTAACTATAGTAACATCTATGGTGTTACGGGTCAATTTCGACCCATATATATTTACTTCAAGAAAAAGGCTAAAGACAAGACTTTCATCCACTGTCACCTCTGGCCCTGAGTTGAACATCAGTGGAAGGAGCTGCACCCATCTGTCCCAGACATCCCTGATGGGGGCAAACTTGTCAGATCTTGCTCTGGTATCTCTGTTGTCAAATCTGAGGACTCTTGATATCATTTGAAGGGTCTGAAGTGACATTGTTGCCCATAAAATATTTCTACCTGTCGATGCATCCCAGAGACTATTGGTGGCCTCATTGCAGGATCTGTATACTCCAGTAATAAGAACACCAATATAAGCATCCAGGTATTCCTCATCAATGTCGTTCCACATGTCGCCAATGGACTTTTTTTCCTTTGAGGTTTGTCATAGCAATGATGACTCTTTTTAGTGACAATGGCATAAATAGCTCAAAACATATCTTGTCACTGACTCTCGTCACAGCAAACCTTATGATTCCAGGGGTCATTTTGATAACATTTGCAGCAGCTGCCCTGCCATGTACATCATGAGGAACTGAGCTCCAACAGATCCGGTGACCTCCTCATCAGATGTGTCTGTCTTCTGGATGATACTCCACATTGTCTTCCTCCTCAGAAGCCTTCTCATCTGTATCGCTATGCTGCTCTGTGTCATCTCCCTCATTTTCACCAAAAGTACTGTATTATCTAGAACTTGTCTCACTGAAATTTTTCTTTTCATTTTTGCATGCTGCAAATTGGAGATGTGCACTCTGCAAGTCACCAACTCTAAACTGAATTGACCTCACATGTCTGGACATACCCGTCTTTGTTTGTTTTATTTTTGTGCAGGTATACTGGATAACGAGGCAAAATGAGAATCCCCTAAAGCTCACACGATTGGGAGAGGAGCTGGCTGTCAGTGTGTTGGCTGATAATGCACATGATTTCAGTCTTGGCTCTAATTATTACTTTATAAACTGATTTTTTATAACTGGGTCGAAACCGACCCTAACAACACAAAGGTCATAATTTCAACCAGAGCATTTTATAATTTAGTGAAAAAATTTTTTTGTTTTATTTTATTGAAATAGAGGTTTCTGACAAAGTCAGAAAGCCTTGTTGTAATGAAGAAATGTATGTGGTTCTTTTATGCATTTAACCCTTAGATGCACAAGTGGGGTCAAAAATGATCCCGAGGGTTGTTATTCTTCAAAATCTCTGAAATTAAAAGTTTTTACACTTCCATATTCCAGGTATTCCTCATAAAACATGTTTGCGACTTGAGGCCATTTGAATTTTTTTTATTGTTTTTATACATTTTAAGAAATTGCAGTTTTTGTGTCACTACCCCAGTTTTTCATAAGTGGGGTCAAAAATGATCCCAAGCATTTCCTACAGAATCTCATGGGTTTGCTTTGGGAACCTTTGATTCTTACTAACTGTGACTGTCAGGATACATTTTCTGTCCCACTTACACATCTGATGCCTGCAGTCTCACCACCAGGAGGTCAGTTTGACACAGCAGCATACATGTAAGTATTATCTTCATTTATCATCTCCATGACTTTTCTGTGATAGAGTATCATGTTGGTCAACAAAGTAGACACTAGTTAGCTAACTACAAAATAATGTTAGTAGTATGTTAGTACTCTGTTAGCTGGCTTACTAAGCTAGCTAACATTACACTAGCTTAGTAAACCAGCTGATATTACTGAATTTGTTGTGTAGAGACTCACTGTATTCATAATTCCTTATAATAAAAGCTAACCTGTTAGGTAACCTATTATATGATTATTGAATATTGATTGGTGTGTGTGTGTGTGTATGTGTGTGTACACACATGCATGTCTGTGCCTTTACTGTCATATAAATGCACAGACATTTAGTTAGATAGCTACATATTGATTTATAGTTTTGTGTGTCATTCAAACATTGCCTGTTTTATGTTTTCTCATCTAGACTATCATGGCTACTTGGAGGCCAGCTAGGATACCCGAAGACCTTGCTAGAGATTTGATCCTGAACGGATGGGATGAGGAGCCCATCGGTGGGATTGACTCGGGATCTGACATCTCAGATGTAGAGGATCCAGATTGTGGTCCTCCAGACAGATGGACATACTAACAATAATTTTTGAAGATTTTTGATGTTACTTCTTGTGAAAAAATGTTATAAAAAGTTATAAATAAACATGTTAAATGTAAAATCAGTCTTTTGTTGACCCAAATATAATAAATATAATCACCTTTAACCAAAATTAAAGACATTTTTTTAATTCATTGCAAAAACACATTGATTCTAATTGGGGTCATTTTTGACCCCAGAAGAGTGTAGGTATTGGTCGTTCATGCATCCAAGGGTTAAAAACTAAAATGGGTCGGTGCCGACCCTAACACAAGAGGAAGGTTAATTAACAACCTCACCTATTGTGATTATTCGCAAACTACTGATCCAACAATTCCTGCACTTTTCAACAGTCAGAATACCACCCATTTTTTTTTTCATAATTCAGTGTTTTTAGGACTTCACCTCTGAGAAAACATTTATCTTTATACCCATGAAAATGACCGGGATGTTCAAGTGTCTGTCAGTAACGGAAGGCAACGTGGCTTTAGGTCCCGAGGTCCAGTTTTCTGTCAAAGAACTCAACACTACATTCGAGTTTTGAGCAAACTGGAATGAACAAATGTTATTAAACGCAACATAATGAGCGGATTCACACAATAAATAACAGTAGAAAGAGTGGCATTGTTAGGATTTTAACTTGGACCTATAACTTTGGTACACTTAATGAAACGTGTATTAGGATTGTTAACCCCCTGTGAGTACTGGAAGAGAAAAAAATGACAAGATAACTTTATGGAGAAAAGTTAATGCCATTTAGACACTGTGCTCAACTGGCTCTGATATTTCCAAACAACCATCATGTTCATGTTTGTCAGAGTCCAAATATTCCCTTGTGAAATGTGTCAGTCGTGTACATACCCTTTAAATAACTCAGATATGACAATAGCTAGCGATAGTTTCCTCGTGATCTGCTTCGTCTTGGTGTGTGGCAGCTGTGTCGGTCGCTCGTCCTCTGTTGATTATTCTGCAGCTGAGATCATTTCTCGATCAGGCCTCCGTCTTTTAATTTGAAGTAGAAGAACTTCTCCAAGGTGTTGGCACACTTGCAGTATTCACTGTCCGGGGGGTTGTACTCACGGCAGTTGGTGATGATTCGCTGCAGGTCGGCAATGAAAAGCTTCTTGGTCACATAGTACCTGTTCTTCAATCGCTCCGTCATAGTTTTCAGGTCTGTGGGGACAATTAAGGTAAATTGACAAATGTATAGTTTGCTTGACATAAACAGTGAAGGCAATGAGGTAGAGGAGTTGTAGAAGTAAAGTGACGCTCGCTCACCGATGGGAAAGCGGATGATTTCATAGTAATCTGGAGCCTCAGATTTCTTCACTGGTTCCATGAAAGGCCAGGCATCAGGGTGGGTCTGGTGAGAAAAAGTCCTTTAGCCTCCAGTTACGATATGTTTCAGTTTAAAACTGTAACTTTAAATGAAAATGATCTCCAGGCGAGTGTTTCAGCGCTTCATCAGAAAGAATCTGTCCATACTAACATTACCCTTTTCCAGACACAAACTCTGGAGAATGTCCGCACAATTGGGTCCGGACTTTCTCTGGAGGTTGCCTTTCACACATGAACACAGCCGGAGATTCTCTGCTCAGATGCGTTCACAACAACATAGAAATCTCCGGAGCGTTCAGACGTGGGGTGTTGCAGCAAACAGAGGCAGGATTTAATGTGTCAATTCCACTGTTAAGATCAAATGTTTTTGTTTACAGCATATCTGCACCAGCGTTGGGTCTCATCACCAAAAACTCTCTTGACATTATCGGCATCTCCTACATGTGTGTCACCACCTTTTCATCCTGAGACATTATATCTATATCTTAATAGTTTTGTACTAGGGAGCTGGCCAGAGAAACTCCAAAGACTCTGACATTTGCGTTCTCAAATACAGCCCCTCGGGAGAATGTCAGGAGATTATTGACCCTCACCCATATGTGTAGCAAGTGATGCATTTTAAAACTAACATGTATTAGTGTGGATGAAGCCTCTGTTCCTGTTACCGCTGGAGTGTGTGTCTGTTCCTGTCTGGCATCAACAAGAGAGTCCTACCTTTATCTGGGCCAGGAGGTTCTTCAGCATGTTGTACAACACGTCAGGGTCCTTCACCTCTTTCCTACAAAACATGTAAAAATGATGAATAAGAAGAATACTGACAAGTAGGGAAAAAACTATTTTGAGACTTTTAAATACTTGCATAGCATATGCAGAGTAAAACAAAACATCAATAACATTTCAAGTAATGTGTATCCCATTTTAAGTTTGGGACTGGTAGCATTTACTTGTGGATTTACCATCTCAGAGTCTTATATTCAAGATGAGTTTTTATATACTTTTTATAGTTATGTACTAAATATGTGTCTTGTTAAAAGTTGTCCGGGTTAGAAAATACATCAGCGTTACTGTGATGGTATTTTGTGACTTATGAATTTTGTGGTTTGGGTGTTCTGTGTTGTTATGCACAGCTTCCTACAGCTGTACTTATTTACTTTAAAGTAGTTGACAGTTAGGGTTACACTCAACAAGCAAAATTTCCTTTTTAGTGCTACTGGGTGTAGAATTTGAAAGACGTCTGACTTTTCATGATGAAGATTTGTAACTTTCCCCCATTATCACATAAAAGGGGCTTTTCCTTCATGTGTTGCTTTATCCACTATGCTTTTATTGTGCAGCTTCTCAGGACTGTGCCTTTCACCGAGATAACTCAAGGAAAATGACCACATCTCAAAGACAGCCTGGTAAATATGAAGCTCCTCTAGAACACCTGATTACTACAGCAACACGTGCACACGCATCTAGACAAGACAACGCTGATTTAAAAATTATATTTAACAAGTTTACCCTTTGTCCTTGTTACTGGGTTTCCAGCCTGTCTCTCCTGGAAGAAAAACACGTGTAAGTAATATGATATTACCAGTCTTTTAAATATTTTTTCTTCATTATACACAAACACTTACTTATGCCTGGAATGCTCTCCACTGGGATCTGTCGGACTCCCTCTTTGAAGCAGGTCAGTCCTGGGTAAACTTTTCTAATCTGGCTCTGCTTTCTCTCAATCAGCTTCTTAATAATCTAATGCAACAATATAAAAGTTCATGTGATATTAAAACCCAGAGATTAGCAGCTGAAAGCATTTTAATGAGAACACACCACGGCCTCACAAACCTCTTTCTGTCTTTTGATGATGTGCGAGAGCTCAGTGTAGGGGATTCTCGGGTTCAGCTCACACTCCATGAGCGTCGCTCCTTCGTAGTCTTTGATGTATCCCAGGTATCGACTCTTCGGCACTTTGATGTCTTTGGAAAAGCCCTGCGAGGGAAGAGCAAATTACTGAGCAGACGAGATCGCAGGAGAGGACGTGACAGGGGTAATGTAAAGGTCGGGCCTCTTGTACCTGCTTTTTGAAGTAGCCAATGGCGTACTCGTCAGCGTAAGTGAGGAAATAGAGAATGTTGTGTTTGATGTGGTACTCCTTCAGGTGGTTCATCAGGTGGGTACCATAGCCCTTTTGTTCAACAAACCAGAGAAGACAATCAGAAATACTGGAATTTTGCAATAGGTATCTCAATACTGATGTAATTCTAATATAAGGTCAGGTAGAGTGGCTGCAAGGTTGATGGAAAAAAGGCTAACCTGGAAAAACACTGTTTTAGCAGTACTTTAGCGTTTCTATCTTTACCAATTTTTAGTTTAGGATTGTGGTCTTGCAGCTGCACACCCTGACCAACCAGTTCTAAACACTTTAATCTTGAATCAAAATTTAGAGAAAATCCCTCAGCGGTCCGGTGACGTCACATTCACAAGAATCACACAAACAACCAGAAAAACATTTTGTCCGGCCACTGCTGCCACGGCACAGGGTCATAGTCCCACTCACAATAAGAAGCATCAAATGAGAGGTCAGGAGCCTTTTTCTGAGCTATGTTTTTGCAGCTGCTACAAATGGATGAATGTGAACAACCATCTTAATAGTCCATCTCTGTAATTACTGCATCTCAAAGTAAATGATAATTGCGTACCTTCACTTGTTCATTGGATGTGACAGCACAGAAGACGATCTCTGTGAAGCCCTGAGTGGGAAACATCCTAAAACAGATGCCTCCGATGACGCGGCCATCTTTGATAAGGGCTAAGGTCTTGTGCTTCCTGTGAAAGTAAGAGATGTCAGGTCGGCGCAACGGCAACATCCGACATGCGGTAGAGAGAACATCTACTCACGGGTCAAACACCAGCCGTGTGATGTACTCTTTGGGCATGCGAGGTAACTGATGAGAGAAGACGTTTTGCAGGCCGACCAGCCACATCAGGATCTTCTTGTTGGACTTCTGGGAAAGCGAGTTTCCAATGACGTGGAACTCTATAATGCCCCGCCGCTCCTCCAGCCGGGCAGTCTCATCACGAGCAGCGTTTGGTGTAAGCAGATTAGTCTAGAAATACAACACAGAACACAACATATACACCATCAGTAACAAAATGAAAGATTGTGTTCACCTTTAAGATGCAGATTAAGTGACTCACCTCTGGTCCGAGCATAGCAGCAGGGTCAGTGATTGTCATCATAACTTCATTGACCAGCTCCATAGGAATGTCTCCCATCACACGTATTCGCTTAGCATCCTCCAGGGTCAAGGCCTCCGGAAGTTTACGTTTCTCGCCTGAGCAGACGGAGTCAATACCCAAGTCAAATCAACGAAAAGACAAAGCTGATAGTGATTGTAGGACCGTCAGTGTTTTCATTGACAATAATAGTTACTCTTATGATTGTTAATAAGCACAAAAAAGCACAAATCAAGGATGTTTGTCAGACAACATACACCTGCCTATTCATGGATTTAGTTTAGCATCTTCTAATGACTACTTCTAGCATAATACACAAAGTCACAAAGCAAAGCCTGAAACCATATTTTTAGAGCAAAGAGGGTAAATACCTATAAAGTATTACCATCGTGTTCATAATCAAGTGCTTGGTGGGTGTGCATGTAAGTATGTAGGTGTGCGTTGGGTGTTTTATACCAGTTATTAGTGTTAAACAATCCTACATATAATCAGTCAACATATGTGATTCGGGAAGAAAGGTAATTTAAAAAATAAATAAGAGCAGTGCAGAGGTCACGGACCTGTGATGGGCTCCGAACATCCAGTGTCGATGCTGCCCAGAGAGGAGATGCTGCTCAGGCCTTTAGAAAGAGCAGGGGAGCCAGACACCGCAGCAGGACTGATCACTGCAATGGACAGACATGATCACAAACTGTGAAACAGGAACTGTGACATCAGCTGTGCACAGGATTTACTATTATACATATTTACATTTTATCTTTTAACATGCTCAAGTCTAACAAGGTTTTCTGTTACACAACTAGATTAATTTCTGCATACACAAGTATGATATATGAAATTATGGCCACAGGCTGGGTGTACTCTATAATGTGCGGTGTATGTTATTGCTTTGAATTCTCATTTGCTTCACTTCTTTTTTATTTTTAACCACAGAGAGGAATAATTTTTTGAAGAGTTTAACTTAGCATCGTTTGTGATTCCTTTCATTTCCTAGGACAAATGATCCTACTGATGATTACAGAACAGAACTTATTGTTTATGGCTGTTGAAATCTGACTCACAAAATATGTTCACAATGTGATCCTGTTTCCACTACAAAGATCCCACCCGGCTGTACACCCTCCTCACCTGTTTGATGCCCCAGCTGTGTGCCATCGGAGGCAGGCATGGTGAAGTCAGCTTCCCAGATGGGTGAATTCTCACCATATATTTCCTCCTCCAGCATGGACAGAAACCTGATGACACACGTGCAATTGTAACTAAGACAGACTGCACCACAACACAACTGTCCCAATTTTAACATAGCTCACACACCACAGAACAGGATCAAAAGATGACAAGGGATGATTCACTGAATCTAAATATTTTTCAACAGTTTCTTTGACATTAAAAGTTCAGCATCAGAGGCACCATTTCAAAAATCTGCTCTTACTTGGGGAAGTGTGTGAGGATGAGTGTGCGTTTCTCTGGCAGCAGTTTATCCTTCTCCACTCGGAACTTCTCCAGGAGCTGGCGTCGGGTCACGGTGAAGATGGACTTGAGCAAACTGCGGCCGAACACCTGAGTGGTTTCATAGCGCGGCAGGCTGTCGTTACTCTGGGGGACATGGCAGTAGCACAGCCACCTGGGGGTCATAAGCAAAGGAATATAAAGGAATATAGCAAATAAAAGCATCTACCAGTCTAAACACTGGTTATTAAAGATAGAAATTAGTTAATTGCATGATGTACCGCTTTATTAAATAGCAACACATGCACCCACCTGGTGTAGTCTACTTTGTACGCTGTCCCATCGTCTTTCTGTGTGCGCTGGCGATACTGGGTCGGCGTCTCCAGCTTCCAGTAATTGAGGCACAAGAGGAACATCTTTGACAGCTCAAACATGGTCTGCCTTTCCTTCGGTGCCAGGTGGCTGAATTTATACTGAACGAAATTCAGAACCCCCTGTGAAATTTAACGAAGCACAATCAGAACAAATAGTTAGACCAATGTGAAATGTGATGGTAACAAACTAAATAAAGGAAGATATGAGAAGCAGGTTTGTTTTTTTAAAAGATATAATCCTGTCGCTCTTTCAGCTGCTGCTAAATAAATGAAAACGAACTGAAAAAGTTTTTAATTTCATGTTCACCTGCTCAATGTTGGGCTTTTCGAAAGGCGGACTTCCGAGGGACCCCTCTACGACTGGCTGGCTCATCTGCAGGATGCATTTCCTTAGCAGCTAAGAGGAAGAGGGTAGAAATGACATACAGTGTTGACAGCTGAACGCTTCCCTGGACCTGTGGGCCAGTGTATCATCAGCATCTTGCAAATGGACGCAGTGATTGATCTTCCTGTGACACCCGCTTGCTTACCTTAAACAGGTAAAAGTAGACCTGCTTGGTATCAGTGTCCTCCTCTTTGTGCACAGACATGAAAAGGTTCTCCACGTCCACCACCATCCCCAACAGCCTGTTAATCTCATCCTCAGAGACATTCTCCAGGTGGGACACATGATCGGCTGCAGACAAGGGATGGAATCAAACATACCCATGGCTATATCATGTGCAGACATTGGTTGTGTGGTGTATTTCAGTGGGGGGGGGGGTGTATGTGGAAGGTGTTTGTACCCAGGGCATGTCCACAGCTGCGGCACGGCTCGCTCAGGCTGGCTGCTTGCTGCTGCAGGTCCAAACGTGTGGCCGATGGGGGATTGGGGTTTTTCCATCCATTGCACTTGCATGTGTCACTCGCCTGAGAACAGGTAGAAAATGATGAACACCGAGTAAAGCAGCTCGAACTGCGACTCAACCGATGCTTGTGTGTGTCAGTGGAAGATTTAAGAATAAAGGCAGCAGATGATTCATGGACAGATTTCATGTGAACAACACCAGACTGGTTAGCTAGCTTCAGAAGTTAACACGACTCGTTCCGCTCGTCTAGCTCGTTAAACTATTTGTTTATGTGTTTGTGAGCTGTGTGTTCGCTGTGCTAACACTGGCTCCCCCCCTCAGATGCTAACATTAGCCGGTCAGTGCTTTGTTGTTGTGAACTTTGGGCTAGCTAAGGCTAGCTGGGGCTAGCTACCTTGCATGCGGAGAATACGCCAAGTTTCTCAAGCTTTTTCGCCCGTGGGAAAGCTCGGACTTGGGCTTTCTTCTGGCTGGCACGCTGCTGCTGGCTCAGTCCCGGTCTTGCCGGGTCACTGTTCCCGGGCCCGGAGCCTGTGGCGGCGGTGCTGGAGCCAGCGGAGCCCGCGGAATGGGCTTGGAGAAGCCGGGGCTGTAAGGCCTGAGCCGGATCCGACATGTCCACACTGCGAGACTCGTCCTCTGCTCCCGTGGAGCCCCGGCGCTGCCTTTACTGGCTGTCGGAAAACTGGACTCCGCTGCAGTGTTTAAAGTGGAAATGCCTTTTTTCCCTCCATTTATTTCCATTACAAAAAAACACGTCAACCACAAAGCAAAAACACAGAGATTACACACTAGTGATTAAGATTCGAGCAGATTATCTTACATGGTATCAAACTTTCAAAGCAGCACTTTAACACCAAAATGCACCGACTACATGTTTCAATATTACAAAATGCCGCTATTAAACAGACTTCTCTCCATCTGCGTCAAGCAGAATCACCTTTACACATTAAAGTCGCTGCGCAATTCTTAAATTCTGCCTGTTTTCACTTTTATTTTGGAATGTTTTTACAGGAAGTGCTGTTGAGGTCTGTCTGAATATGTGAGTCCATCAGATCACACCTCTTTATATACAGTCTATGGATCACACTGAATAATCTCGTTTAGTGCCCTCCAGTGGCCGTAGCGCCTAACTACACCTCTTACTGTTTTGAAATGGTTCAGCGTATTAGTATTAGTATTATTATTATTAGTAGTAGTAGTATTGTAATTATATTAATAATGATAATAATAATTATAATTATAATTAGGAGATTAGGGGTGCAGTTACTCACTGTGACCACGAGGGGTCAGGAGGAAATCAATCTTCTTGCCCCCTAGTGGAGATAGTTAGAAACACATACACGTCAAACTGACGTTAATAAATGTTTAAGTGGACACAAGTTAGTATCTGAAGTATCTGAAGCAATGAAACGTAACTTCATAAATAATCATACCATTGTTTTGTAAATTGTACTTTAGTGGCCACTGTTACTGACAGAAGCTGCTCATCCTTCAGTGGGAATAAGACTGACTGATATTTAGTGTTTGCAGTTAACAATTAGTGCTAAAAATAATTTCTGTATCAGTGACGTCCATTCTCTCATCAAACAATGAATTGCCTTTCAACATATAATGGTTTGAAATAAACTGTCACAGTATAACAGAGTCATGACCCAACATGTCACACAGGTGTTGAACAACACCAGCAAAGGCTTTGAAAGCAACACACACTCTATGTGGTGATAATAGCCAATGTAGGTGTTTTTTTGTTTTTTTTTACATTAAGTATTAATTCATACAAATATTTAAGTGTTGATCACTAATACAATCTGAATCAAAGTGGTACATTTATATTTATTTTAAATGATTCATCTAGATTTTATGGGTGAGAATTTGATTAATTTAAACTCAAGAGCTGGGATTGGTTAACTTTTAAAACTTGGTATTACATTTGTCAGCGTTATTTATATATATATATATATATATTTCAAAAGAATTCATTAAGTTAAAGTAGGAAAAAGAACAAGAAGTACAATTTTTAGTTTTACAGTAATAACGAAAATTGGTCTCAGATTTTCATGGTCAAGTTGGTAACAAATATATTTAAAATATTTCAGATATCACCATAAAACCTCCCAGGAAACTGAATGTGTCTGGTGTTGTACATTTTTGCCAAGAAAATGAAAACAGTTTGGTTTAAAGGCATATTTCTAAAATGACTCCTACTGAACATGAACCTCTGCTGTGGTAGAAAAACTGTGGGGATGCTGGATGTTATATTTTGGCTGCCAGTCAGTGCTCATTCTTGATTTGATTTGTAAAAACTGGTTTGAAAATTAAATGATTAATTAAAACAGGAATACAAAAAAAGACATCTTCCCTTTGTTTATTCGTAAAATTATACTTTTTTTTCTTTTTCTTCCTTCTTGACCCCTGACCCGAGCTTCCAGCCTCCCCATTAACCCCCCCTACTAACAGCGGTGGCTGCTGTGCAGGTATTGTTGTGCTAGTTGTTGATGCCATAGCAGGATGACAACACTGTTGACAGGAATCCCTCCCTGATGTGAAGAGGAACGACAAAGAAAAGACACAAAAAAAAAAAAAAGCAAAGGATGACGATAACATCTCAATTCATGAAAAGATGATAAGACAGGACCAGTGCATTTAATACCATAGATCTTCAGAAAAAAAATTAAGACAATAAAAAAAAAAAAAAAAACACAAAATAATTAAGGTTGACAAAACATCATGTAGAGATTGGGAAGATATTGGACGATAACTACAGATTGATTATAAACTTGAAAAGTCTGATACAAATACAGCAATATGTTTTCAACACACAGTTGTGATTTTGGTCGGTTGTAGTTTTGGGACATTGTTTGACAGCTGGCTAATATCTGGTCTGGTTGATCGGAGCTGTTAGATTGGTTGGATCAGCTGACATGGTTTGTTAGTTCCCGCCTCCACAGCACTGGCCACTTCTGCCCTGTGGTGCAGCTTCCTGCAAGTCCACGCCGCCTCTGGCCCGTCCACCAGCGCCCGCTCCGCCCTGAGGCTCGTTCTTAGGAAGCTTCTTGGCTGTTATGGGGGTAAGAGCATCATCCATTAATGTCTGCACTGTGATAACGACGACTAGCAACTAGCAACAAATTCTGTCTCCTAAATCGACCTGCGATATTCCATAGCCTCAGGTGACGTCCCAAGACATCTTGTGACCCAACGGCCCAAAGAAAAAGCAGCAAACTCTCACATTTAAAATCCCGGAACCACAAAACGCTCTTTTAGATTCTGAGCGAGAAATGACTGAAAAGATGAATCAACTCATTCAGGGGTTTAATCAAGAAGATAAAAAAAGAATCCACTGTTAGCTGCTGCCCTGAACTTAAGCATCATCTTTCTTCCATTTGATGAACTAACTGTTGCAGCTCTACATCACAGTAACTTGTGTCTGTGTCTGGGGTTCACTCACCTATAGCCATAAAAATCTCATTGACATTCATAGCAGTCTTGGCTGACGTCTCCATGAAGAGCAAACTGTTGTCATCTGCATATGCTTGTGCTTCCTAAACAATAAATGAAACACAGATATTCAGCTTAGATTCATTTTAGAACACTTTAATTACAGATTTTAAAACTTCTGTGTCTTTATTACCTGGAAGTCTACAGCCCTCTTGTTGGCCAGGTCTGCTTTGTTCCCTGCCAGTGCAATAACAATATTCGGGCTGGCTTGTCGCTGGAGCTCCTTCACCCAGTTCTTTGCACGTGTGAATGTATCCTTGAAGAGAAAAAAAACAAAACAAAACTTTTAATCTCTGGTTTTTAATGTCACATTTGGCTTTAGGAGTTAAAAGAGCAAAGGTCTGTTGTCGTTTGCTGAATCAAACAATCATCAACTCGGGCGGGAGGACAAAGGTCAGAGCAGCAGACAAATGACTTGTTAGCGTCCTGACTAATATCCTGTCATGGTCCAGATAACTTACTGTGTTGGTGATGTCGTAGACCACGATGGCAGCCTGGGCTCCCCTGTAGTACATCGGTGCCAAGCTGTGATACCGTTCCTGTCCTGCAGTGTCCCAGATCTCAAACTTGACTGTTGTGTCATCCAAACATACCGTCTGTGTGAGGAAGGCAGCTGGGAAAAAATATATTAGATATTTAGCTTTTTTTTTTTTTTTTTTTTATTGTGAGAAGGTATGTAGCGAGCAAGATAATCACATCTGGAGGGCGAAGTTGAATATTTAGTCTATAAAAGATTAAAGCTCAGGTGAAACTCAGAGTCTGTGGAATTATAAAAAGACAAACACATTTGATTTAAATTAGATTTGGTGAGATACTGTACTGGAAACTATTTTACCGCTTCAGATCTGGAATTACTCAATTGAAAAAAAAAACACGTCAGAAGAGAAAATACTACAGTTAAAAAGAAAAGAAAATCATATCCTGTGTTCTTCATAGAGAGACACAACTCAGCTGAGCGTCACATGACAGAGGGAAAAAAAGAGCACTCACAAGCAGAGCGCATACTTTAAAGCTTAGCAATGTTTGACCAGGCGTGCAGCTGACCGCAGCTTCAGAAAAAACGCTGACTCGTCCTGAGTCTTTGGTTAGCGTAAGCACTTAGCATCCTGTCCCTACATCCTTCAGACACATTACTCATGTGTAGGAATACAGATGGGTATTTTATCAATACCAATACTTGTCAATACTCTTATTGATATTGCTCTATAGCTCTGATGCCCTCCACACTGACATGGTTCAGTTTCGGTTTGTGTCCTGAAGCTAAACCTGCACCACTGCCCCGAGGCACATTTCTCTGTGCCAGTCAACATGTGTCGCTGCTCTTTTCTAGTCACGCACACACCTAGAGCAGATCATTACAATAACCTTGTAAATTAATATTTTTGTTCCTGGATTAGCGGGATGTCACTTATTCTGCCACAATGAAGTTAAAATGAACACTGTGATCTGTGATAATCTGTGGGAAGAAGCTCTCTCCTGAGTGCACCTCTGATGTTCTTCAGTCACAAACTGAGGATCACATTTATTTTGTTATTCTTGGATGAAGTTTGGATCATGACTCGGCATCATTCCAGGCACTTTAACCCCGGTGTCCCGGCTGAGCGTGTCTCGTGTGGCAGATGAACTGAGTTGGGTGCAAAAGCACAAAATGTTGGGACTTCTTTTGCCTAAATGTGTTTAAAGGCTACGAGTACTAATAACTTGTGATTAGTGTTGTTATTTATTGTATCGTAGGGTAAAAGGTGACTGGACCTAAAGCTAGTCTGCCCTGATATTGAAGACAGTGGAGGTATTAATTTAGCAGTGGCGGGCTGTATTGGAAACAACAGTTTGTTCAGAAGCTTATTGATATTTCTGTACCAAATTAATACGGCTTCTCTAAAGCCATCTCTACTCAGGAGCAGACTGATAAAGGAATTTTGTGGAGGAAAAAAAAAAAAAAAAAAAAAAAAATATTTAACATAAAAGCTTAAATTTAGCATAAAGCGTAGTGACACCCAAAGAAGCTCTGTTGCTGATAAATACGATTATGTCTTCCTCACATTACAGTGGATGGTCTAACTCACATTATACCAGAAGTTAATGACAAGGGTTGCAGACAACATGTTCTGAAGTCAAGTGAAAGTAAAACAGGCTGTTCCTATCTGAAAACATGTGGTCAAAGGTGTGCTGTGTGTACAACCTCACTCGCTGTAAAGCCTATGATACATATACAAAAGGATGATAATGGAGCGAGCAGTGATAAAAGCAGCAGCATCCATCCATCCTAAATTTCTCTGTTCAACATAAAAAAACATGCATCGATGAAACCAACAGAACCACAAATATCTTATATATCCTATTCCCACCTATTCCTTTAATTTTTGGTTAATATAGTTGTCATTTCAGTTCTTAATAGCAAATTATAATAAAGTCATCATTAGCGACTCTACGTATGTATTTACTAACACACCCCTGTCAAACCCAGCATGCAGACAAAATAAGAAACCTGTCTCTGTTGTTTTCTGGCTGGATTGAGGATTTGCACTAACACACCTATGACCTCAGGCTGAATACACCATAATGCAGCCAAAACATTTAAAACGCAGCCCTTTGCAAAGAGATCACATATCTGTGTCTCATATTCTTCTTATTTAAAACTTAAATTCTATCAGCTTCACTCATCTACAGGAGCCTCAGGAAATCCCCATTGTTGTCTTGATTCCTTCCTGCTTTACTGTAAAGCTTTACTCCTCTGCTGTCTGAGAGCTGCTGTTTACAGTATCTGGTCTCAAGTTATTTTCTTTTACATCTTACTCTCATTGCTGTTGAAAACTGTTCTGAAATGTTACCTAATTTCCACAATAATCCACATATTTGTCTCATGTGCGTGTGTGAGGAGCTTGGTGAGTCAGGTGATCAGCGGCATGGAACTGGTTCTGCCGCTCCATCTCCTGGACGAGCATTACAGAAAAGATTAAGCCCTGCAAGAAAGCAGCTCCTCTTTACTGGCAAGGGCTTGTTTTCTTCTACTCTAGCGCTCATGTCAAGTCCACTGAATGTACACAAGAGACCTTTACTTTTGTTAAATACAAAGCCAGGATGAAAAATTGTAGGATTTGTGCAATAATTCTATTTCAGTTGGAAATGAGCAGCTCATTGTGTATTAAATTAAGTTTTAAATAGTTTGTTAATTCATAACCTTTAAATATCAGACTTTTTATCTTAAGTTGTACAGCAACAGTTTTTAACACAGCACAGCTACAGGGCAAAACAGTCTTACCCTTGACTGACTGAGATAATCAGCCAATAAAACATGACTCATAGCACGGACAATTCTAGGAATCGAAAAAGAAGCCCTCACCTCCGATGGTGCTCTCCTGGTACTCGTGGAACTGGCCTTTGACGAAGCGAAGCACCAAGCTGGACTTTCCCACTGCCGACTCCCCCAAGAGCACAAGCTTAAACTGGCAGATCTTGTTGCTTGCAGCGGTACCGTTGGTCCGTGCTGGTCCGCCTCTCCCTGCCATAATGCAGCGTTAAAAAAAGAATGTAGGAGAAAAAAGTAGAGGAAGCCGGGAGGAGAGGGAGGGAGTGTGGCTGAGGCTTGGGCTTGGTGCAGGGGCTGGGTGAGGCCGAGCTCGTGAGGGTTGGGTGAGTTCAGTTTAGGCAGGTAGATGAGCCAGAGGAAGAAGAGACCTCACCAGTGGGAGCTGAAAAACAAAAGGTATACAGTGGGTTAGGAGCCACTCCAAACTGAAACCACAATTTCCATTTAAACAGCTTTGTCAATATTTTAGTCAAAAGCCAGTGAGGTGATTAATGAAAAAAACAAACATGTACCTTTTGGTAATTTCAAAAAAAGCAATTAACCTTAAACTATTTTCTGTTCGTCCAAATAATAATCAGACAATCTGAAGTCTAAACCTGCATCAGTGCGGCACGCTGCCTTATTGTTACTGAACCATGTTAACTATAAACAGTCACTTGAGAGTTTAATTGGAAACACAGCACTGTTTTGCTCCTGCAGGTCAACCTACTGGTTTTTTTAACGTGATGTCATATTGACACCACAGAATGAACTTCTTGCTTCTACTTTGCGTTAATTTAACTGCTTTAGAGAATACACAGAATAAATTAATAAATAAAATGATGAGGACATGGAGAAATTATGGTACACATGTAAAATCATGAATATATTTTGCATATATATATATATATATATATATGTGTGTGTGTGTGTGTGTGTGTATAAATATAGCATAGAAATCTGAATGAAGTCCTGCCCACACACTATCTCATGCATTAAAAACACATTTGTTCCTGTGACTGATCTCTTAACTGAAGTCTCCCCATATTCAGAACCATATAAGATCTTTGAGGCAGTTTTTATGAAGCAACAGAAAAAAAACATCAGATAATAAACTCAATATGGAACATTAAGATAAATCAAGTGAAAAATAAAACATTATTTAACAACAACCTGTAACAACAATTTGTCTGCCAGGGAACAAACCGCAAATTTTAAATGTAAACCATGTTTCTTCACTCAGTCTTCTTGTATTATCCAGTGGATGATCGGTACCAAGAGGAAGTTGTAGTACAGATCTTTATTTTCAAAAGAAAGAACGTTTAAAAAAAAAATTAAACCAGCATAAATTGTCATAAATAAACTAAACCTCTACAGGTGATAACTGCAAACCAAAACGGGGATTTGTACCGAGTAAGTAAACCTTGCCTAATCCTTTTTCTTTTTTTTCAGTTGAGTGATGCACATGAGGTCAGCCAGCTTCTGCTTGGTCAAAAGACAGGAAACACAACTCAGCTCAAAGCAGGAAGTGAAGATTGCAGAACACATTTTACTGCTGAGCACATTGAAAGCATGGGATGTGCCTCAGCTTTGTCACTGGGACAACTTGACACAGAAGCACAATGCGTGGGTTTGACTGTTCCTTAGAGAGAGGCCAGGGAAATATAGATGTCACTGCTGATATTCTATAGAGTTTAGTTGATCTGAGCTTCTCCCAAAGTCGTAGCTGGACTGGGCTTCGTGGTAAAATATTCAAAAGTGACATGTTGTATTTGACAATGGACCAACTATGCAACATACATTACAGTTATTTCTTCCATGACGCTTTGCAGCATTAGTTTAATTTTAGCACTCACACTTTAGGCTGAAAAAACACATTGGGTTTCCCCTTTGTCTTAAACATAACTATATATAATAACACACATTACATGTGTTAGATTTAAGACAGACTATCCATCTTCAACGAGCTGCACAGATATAAAACCCATACACATCGTCAGCAGTGAATTAAAGGTCTCTGGACTCTTCAACTAGCAGACATAGCCCCGCAACACAAGGATGAAAGAGCAGTGGGGTTCCTTCACAGCAGCGGCAGCAGAATAAAGGCACTCTGTTCACTGAGTCAAATAGTCAGCCTGTACTTATTTGATTGCGAACTGCAGATCTAAACCCTCACCTGTTTGTAGTGCTCACTGGAGGAAGCAAAGATCGAAGCTTCTTGAACAGAGGATGAGTGGGAGGACATTTTGGGAAAAAAGAGCTTACTTAATTACCAGGAACTAATAACAAATATGAGGCAATCCAGTGCAGGAGTCCTGCTTGATCTCACATTAGAGCGGTGAAGATTACCTTGTCTGTCTTAACCCTAACCAGTAATATAACCCTAACCAGTAATATAACTCTGGAAAAATTAAGCTGAAAATTAAGCTGAAGGCAAAAGATCTTCTCTCCTAAGGACAGGGGTTGTACTTCCTTTTTAGCCACGCGTTCACAGAGACAACCAGATGCGTTGTGAGCACTAATGTTCATATACTCGCTGTTTATTATGCATGTTACTGGAGTATTCCACTAGAGGGCACACCACAGAACTCAGCCTATGGAGAACATCTGGATTTCCATTGCATAAATAAAAAACATTGGAGGTTACATACTGCCCATACTGTTCCTGTGCATGTTGCATCTTGCAGACGCATGTGCATGACCAATGCACAAAATAGACGCAGGGTTTGCGAGGTACACGTACATGCATGTATTAAAGCAAATATGTTGCTGGCCTCCTCTTCCTCAATGCCCTTTCACTAGCAAGCATTGGTGTTTATAGAATTACAGTTGCTGGAAATCAGCAACCTCATCCATTTATTTGTTGGTTGGTTTGTTTATATGACAAACATTTTAAATTATTTCCTGAATAAAAAAATGTGGCGCTGCTGCCATTTACACAGGAGGGTTAGGGAAACATAAAGAGACCTTAGGAGCCAAAACCCTTTGTGTCTTAGCAGGTGAAGATTTGAAGATTTTATGAGCATCAACAGGAGACAATCAATTACAGCATAAAGTTTTATGCGCACAACACGCTACCTACTAATTGACAATGTACTAAGAGTTTATTGCCAAACGAATAGCACAGATGCATATGTACAGCAAACTGTACCTGGCCTACACAGTTCTTAAGCAGCCTTTGACAAATGCTTTGATGGCATCCCTAATAGGCTCTGAAGACCTCCACAGGGAAGTGGGTCAGAGAGAGACAGTGGGACATGGGTCAGAGAAAGGGGGAGGAGAAAAGGCAGGAGAAGAAGCAGACTAGAGGGAAGGCCTGTGAAATATTCATTGTGGCCTCCTGCATGCTCTGCTGCCAGCGTGATATCCAAGCACAGCTCAGGGATTGCAGTGCACAGAAAACCTAAATATGAGAACGTGTGCACAGATTAAAAAAACATGCCTTACTAATGATGTTATTCAAACCAAAAACCAGCATCAAAAACTGAAAATAGACAGATGCTATTTCTATGAAAGTTTTTGTGCAGTTGTATTCAAGGAATACATGTCAGTGTCAAACTGTTGTGGCATAAATAAAGTCAAAGTTTGGATTAATTCCTTCATACTTGACATGAACAAAATATGGAAGTTTAAATGCAGTTTTTGACAGAAAGGGATTGCAGTTTAAGCCCCCTTTTGCAATAACCACACAAAAGAAGAAAAAGATTACCTGCGCATTATAGGATGACTTTAACTAAACAGTTATTGTTTACACAAAATAAAACCTATAAATTGTAGTATACTTAAGAGTGTGTGAACAGGTAATCAGTGAAGTCGGTCACATTCCATTTAAGTAGTAGTCCAACAACCTTAACGGCTGATTGTAGTGGTTACAAAAAAGCAAGCAGGAACTTGTCCTGTTCCCTTAATGTGAAGGGTGGTGGCCTGGAATAACTGGTGGTGTCTGATATGAGGAGGTGCCGTGCCATCCTCTTTTGTCTACTACACCAAATAGTCTGACTCTCACCAGGAACAACATGACTTGAAAAACTGAGCTGTGTGGGCAAAGAGTTTTCGTAGGTAAAAATACAAAAAAGGAGAACAATCACTGAGATCTAAAATGAAACAGGAAATACTCTTTATCCAAGGTAAAGCCTTCTTCAGTTCAGGTTTCTAATAAAGAATGGCTTTGGAAAAAGTGACAGTTTGGATGGGAAACTGGTGACATAACTGAGGAAAAGCAAATAGGAAAACAATGACAGACAAACTAACTTCTATTGGAAGGCAACTTAAAGATGTTTAACTGCTCGTCCCAAAGGCTGAGAGGTTCTCCACTTCTGAAAACTGAAGAATAACCTAGAAATACTCCTTCATGGCTGAGAATCTTCACAGACTAACAGGATACTCATCACTGTCGGTGTCCAAGGACAACTGGAAATCACAGGCACTTCCTTTTCTTGTGCCTTCTGTGTAAAGGCTCAGTGACCAAACCCAGATTTCAAATCAGCACCAACCAATGAAATTACATTTAAACTATGCAATTATTATCAAAACATTTATCACATAGAAACAAAATATACAACAGCAGCTCTTCAGGTACCAAGTTAGATAATTTACTAAGTAATAAGGTCTTATACTGCTTTGTATTTGCATGAAGTAAAAGTACAAGTATTAATTTACATAATAGTTGCAAACAAAACGCATACAGACTGATGCTACACCCAAGCTGCCTTTTTTCTATTCTTCCCATTATTTTCACTCACAAGTTACTTTATTATCACTGAGGAACATATGTATATATATTTATCTATTCATTTTTTACCTGAATTAAAGACTATTTGAATAGTATGTGTATTTATATGTGCTTTCAATGTATTTCCCATGCATTAGGTAAAATGTTGATCCCATGCTGTGGCCTTGACCTTAAATAAATTTTTTTAGGCATCTTAAACACTCATCCTGACCCCTACCCACAAAACAACTTGACAAGTTTAAATTTGAGGAAAACTATCTGAGTTATTGCCTTGACGCCACTGATCACAATACACCCACTGGTGTAATAAAAACCTTTCCTGCACCTTACAAAAGCTTTAAAATGTGCTCCCTTCAGCAGGAATAAGACAAAGGAAAATACACTAAAATGTAAGTTAAAGTGTTTTTGATGGAAGGCACACTTTAGGAAAATATAACTACCAGGCCAAGTTCAGCTTTACTGACCTTCAGATTCAGACAGCGCTGAAACAGTGAGGAGCATCCTTAAAGAACATAAACACAAACAGTGTGGATACTTTGTGGGGATAGATTCACAGTTCCTTGTTTCAGGGAAAGGTTTGTCAAGATGTGTCATCACTTTGGCAGGACAAGGTTCACACATCATAAACATAACAAGAGCTCCAGCATGTTAACTGTAAAGATCCCTCTCCGTCTCAAAGGTCCAAGCTCTGCTGTCCTTAATACGTCATTAATAGGATGCAAGCTTAAATTTGGTATTACGTGTTAGAGGAGACGCACGCAGACACATGATGGCCTCAAAGTGTAAACTGACAGTATTACGACACATACACTGTCAGGAGTAATGACATCTTTGTGACAGGCACTGTGATACAGTACCCAGAAAGTACCACCGTGCAGGCATTTACTGAAACATTAACTTCCTCAGATTAGTTTTTCTGTCAAAGCTTCAAGTCAATGTCAAAGTGTGAGTCGATGTATGTTATAAACACAGGTGGCGTGACAGAGATGATATAAAAGCTGTCATGAGACCTGCTGGGTGCATTTAAATTGTAAAAGTTCGTCTACTGGAAAGAATCAAGTGGCTAAATGATCTGTGAATCCTGGGAGCTTCGAGGTCTAAGATGCCAGCGATTCCTGAGAATCGTGAAACTCATGTAAATGTTATCGATATTATTTAGGTCTCAAGAAAAAGATGCTAACTAGAAGGTAAGTTTACCTCTGTCCGGGTGCAGCTAGCTTGAACAGAGTGACATGCTAACTCAGTGGCTGCTTCACGGTGAGAATATCATTGAACTGACACGGTAGCTAACCACAATGTAGCTAACTATATGGGATAATAAAGGTAGGCTCTGATAAGGTGTGATAACCAGTCAGTATCGTTAACTACTGCTAGCATGCCATTAACTTGTCGTTGCACAGGGCAGTCGGCTAACTACACTAGCCTCGACCAGACGACCACATAGCATCAGCAGGTAATAGCAAATACAAACACCTAGCACTAGCCTGTTAGCATAAGTTGAAAACTGCTTGGTTGTGGAAATGAATTTTGACAGAATTGTGATAGCATTAGCTAAGTTAGCATCTACAGCCAAGAGTCCGAAACGTCAGTGGGTAACTTTCCTTTTCTCCCCGCACTACGTCAGCTGTTTGACGTTTGACAAACTCGGGGACACGGGCTTGTTATGGTGTCAGCTGCGGCTGTAAAACGGCTCCTCGGTAATATTCCTCCCATGGCTGGTTTTTGGACATGTTCCTGCGGTCTGCCCCGTCTCGATCCAGCCTGAGCCCGGACTCGGCTGATCGGTTCGGGTGAATTTGACAGAGGGGATGTGAATACGGTAAACAGCTCGTCGACAGAGAGGACTAACACACGTCCAGAGTTCCTCTTTACCTCCATGTTTCCTCAGTACAACTTGTCTCACTTACTTACAGTACTTTCTCGTCTTTTTTCTGGTCTCATCGGCTGCCGCTGTCCTTGTCCTCTTCTTCTTCGTCTTCTTCTTCTTGTTCGCCCTCCTCCTCTTCTTCTTCTTCTTGGGCTCTGGCCTTCCCTTCCGGTTAGCAATTTTTCCGGGAACCTCCCACTCTTTGTCAGCAGCTGTGTGACCAATGAAAAAGCTGCATTCTGCACAGAAACACGACGATCATCCACTCTGCAGCAAAGCAGCTCTGAAGTGAATTTACCTCCGTGGGACAAAAACACTGAGATCGTGTACTGAATGTATTCTAATAAAATATTCCATCATATTCCACGTCTTGTGCTCACAATCCCCTATAAAGACTAGAATACTGAACATGAATGAATGTGTCCAATGATCAGCACTGATGGTGGTGAAAATGAATAGAGATTGAAAAGCAATACAGTTCTTTTATATCTGTATTATTTTTACTGATCAGTCTCTTTCAATTTCCTTCTAAACTTTCTTTTACTTTCTTTTAATCCTTTTCATTTCGTTGAAGAATCTCTGTCAATGTTTGAGAATCTCTGTCACTGATGGGAGAGACAGCATTATCTATCTATCTATCTATCTATCTATCTATCTATCTATCTATCTTTATAAATAAAACTGCCTTAATATATGTAGTGTTTTATAGCAGTTTTAGGGATGGTATATTTTTGTCCCTAAGATGCTGAGAGGAAAGTTATTTTTTCCTTTGAATGTGACTCTACACAAAAAAAATTATCATTCAAAAGTATTAATGCTGTTCATGTTCTTTTCCATATGAAAAAGCCTGAATTATGCAAACAAATTTTTTAAAAGGTACAGTTCTAAAAATCAATGAATATTTGGTACTTATGATCAAGACAGTTGTTTGTTTGGAAAAAATAAATCATTAAAAGTCAAACAATATTCATAAATAAAATGTTTTTTAGCAGGTTTTCTCCCTAACATGGTAACAGTAGAGTATTATTTCTCTAATTTGGCACTACACAAAAACTGATAATGCATAAAAGTCAGTGCTGCCGCCAATCAATGGCTTATGTAAGGTTTTGTTAACCATAATAAATTCCGATCATCATAGAAAATAATGGTGTGTTTTTTTTTATTGTGGTATTACATTTTATTTAATTATTTTATAGTGACATAGCATGCTTAGCAGTTTTAAAACACCACATGTAAACATGCCAGATTCAAGCTAGAATGCTTATTTACATCTGTCGGCCCTAGGCAGGTAACAAACAAAGACAGACGCATCATTTTAAAAACTGGCATTAAAAGGGTTAAACTACTGAAAATGACTCAGGACTGATATTGATTAAAATCAGATAATTGAAAGTTAAAAATAAAATAATATGTATAAAAGTTTTAGTGGAGATGAGGGGACATGTTTGTTCCCAAGGATGCTGAATAATAATTATAATAATTATAATAACTATAATAATAATGATAATAATAATAATAATAATAATCATAATAATAATAACAATAATAATAATAATAATTAAATGCAATGTAGTAAAAAGTTAATCAGGGTTGTTCCTCTGTGTTCAGAGTGAATTATCAGCCTTTCATTTTGTAACCACTTGTCACCACTGGGTGGTGCTGCATACCCATAGCTTGCTTGACAGACCCAGATACTCTATTGGTAAAATTATCTTAACAGTAGTGGAAATATTAACTGTACATGTACACATGCTAATGTCTTGCAGTGTATCTGATAATATGAATGCACAACCAAAATTCACAAAAAATGTTATTATGGTAAAAACCATTAAGAAAATGTTTTATTCAGTTGAGACTTTCAACAGTTGTTCATGCATGTGGGCCTAGAGTATTCAACAAATGGGAACTTCACACCAAAATGTAAAATAAAGTTATCATTGTCACACAAAAACACAACAAGATACTGGCGTCATCAGTGTCGGTTTTGTATTCCCTCCATGTCTAAGAGAGGTGGTTGAACTTCTAGAGTAGGAGTACTCATTCGCTGTCATAGGTTTCTACATTGTCTGTCCTCTCTTGATACAGTGAAGCTCTGGAACCCCTGTCGGCTACCTGGTTCAGCAGAGAACATGCAATGTCCTGCTGTGTGTGGTGGACGGATCCTACTGGGTCATTTTGTCTGGGACTATTGACAGAGCTCAGGATGTGCCCTGTGCATATTGATGTGTGGACTCCTGAGGGGTTGAGAGAGCTGAAGGCAGTGTGATACTGAGGCTGACTGGTGGGGGTGATAGAGGAATGGATGGGTGTCTGGGACCTGGTCTGATTATGTGTAGGGTCAGAGGCTGTTTGAACACCCAGAGAAGGATGGGTGTAGCCAGAATTTACTGGGGAACATATGGGAAGAGTGTTGCTCATTGTGGGAACAGAGGCATTGTAGGCCGCATGTGGGGCCTGACAAACCACCGGGAAGCTACTGAAGGCAGAGCTGAGGCCCAACAGGGACGGACATCTTTGGCCATGTGAGTGGTTCATGTAAGGAGAGTTTGGAGTTGTTCTGGAGGTTTGGAAGGGGCTACACTGGCTCTGCAGCCTGTGAGCTGAGGCCGCTTCTCTGTCAGAGCAGCACAAGTGTAGACAGGATGGCATGCGGCTCGATGAGTGCAGCAAGGTGGGACTTCTAGCCTGGGAGGCCATCCCAGTGCAGCCCCACACGCTGCTGGTAGGGTGACTAATTGCTTCATGATGGAGGTGCAGTCCAGTGGCAATGTTTAAAGGGATGTGGGGCTGCCACTCACTGGAAGCAGTAACATTAGGACTGGGAGCCATCTGTATTCCACAGGAGTGTGAAGAGCCTGGAGAGGTGTAATGGAGCATGGCCATATGAGACTGTAGGTAATTCATTATGTCATGGAGCTCCTTGGCGAGGCTGGAGACATCTTGGTTCAAGTTATTCACCTAAAAAGCAGAAGTAATAGAAAGTTGTCTTGGGGCATATGTGAAGTTTAATGTTTTTATGTAGTTTATCAAAGATAAAAACAGAGATATACCTGAAAGGAAAAGATAAAAGTCTAGTTGTTGAGAACATACAGTCCACTATAAACATGCCAGATTTTTCATTAGGATCCATGTATTATTCTCTAAGAAATCAACAACAATTTTGAAAAATGCAACATTAAAGTGGGAAAAAAAATCCTGGACGCAGGATGAGTTCTTCCTTTATACCACATCCTCCCACCAAATGTCTTGCTTACAAACAGACAAATGGGCAGGAGTGATAACAAAACATCCTTGGTGGAGGTGATGAATTTCAAAAGAGCAGGGTCTGTTAATACTGTGCATTATCAGATGTGAAGAAGCAACATATATTTTATACAGTAAAAATTTTGTAATCTAAAAAATGAATGTGTTGATGAAGTGCATACAAGATAATGTAAGTTTTTCTGTTTTCATGTAATCATGTTTGTCTAATTTTGAGCTTACCTCTTTATTCAGCTTGCTTATGTTTTGTCTCACTTCCTCTGTTTCCAGAAGCAGGTTAGCACTCGCTTGTAACCGGTCTGAAAAAGCAAAAAAATGAGTTTGTACTTATATTAAATATCATAGTGTGTAGTTCACTTTTCAAGACTTTACCTGTTACATTCGTCTTGGCTTCACTCTGCTCAACATTAAACTGAAATGCGAAACTATTGTCCTCAATTCCATCCACGACCCTGAACAGACACAAATCAATGTTAAATCACTTTGAATAGATGCAAACTGAATATTGATTTATATTTGGATGTAGCAGGATGGCCAGGTTACCTGGGGCTAAGGTCCAGTGGACTAACACAAGGTAAGGATGGCATTAGCAGCTGGGCAGGCCGATGGTTCGAGTCTGTGTCAGTGGTAAGACTTGGCAAGGGAGAGAAAGAGAGCTCCTCTCTCTCTTTGTATGCCTGAGGAGAGGGGCTGCCTCTGCTGCCTTGGATGGGTGACCGACAGAGGTGGAGTGCGTTAATGTGGCGGAGCTCCTCCCCCAACATGGTGCTGAGACAGGGCTGATGGACGGGGCTGCCCATTCCCTGCAGCAGAGGCACTATTCTCTGCTGAGAGTGTCTCATACCATCCTCGTGTTCTGCATCATCTGCCTCAATGATAAACGGTAGCTTGTGGTCCACAGATACATGACTCTGAAGAGAGGGGGAAGTTGTGGAAATGATTTGAAGCTCCTGGAGTCAGTTTTTTCATGGGTAACACAACCATCATGTCACTGTACCACCAGGGCTTCAACATAAAGTATGGCATCACATTTACTGTTGACAAAATGAATCTCTAGTGTAAATTAGCAGATATTACCTTTCATCTCTATTCTCTTTATATCAGAATTCAAGTTACCCCGCAATGTTAAATTTCTGAAAAACAATCTCACTGGGGGCAACAGTAAGATGTCTCATACCTGGTGCATAATGAAGTGTGCACAAAAAACTAAATTAACAAGAAAGTCACTGGGTACAGCAGAACTCTGCCAAGGCCCAACAGTCCCCTAATGAAACTACATTCAAGTTCACTAGATCCAAATTCTTATTTGGTTCGGCACCAATTGCCCACTCATTAATAGTCTCCTTACATGTCAGATTTTTTCCCATCAAGATCCACTAATTATTCTTTGAAAAAATCAGTGCTTTCACTAAGTTTTGTGGAAATTGGTCCTGTAGTGTTGCGTAATCTTATAAACAAACAAACCAACCAACAAACAAACAAACCAACGTGAAAACATAACCTCCAGAGGTAACAAAGGTTGCAAAGACGTCTTTTCCTTTTATCATAAACTAGGGTCTTCAAGCGTCACACAGACTTGATTTCCTCTTGTAGAATCCTTTAGTTAGCTTATGCCCTTCCTTTTAGTTCTATATGTTGCCAGTATAGCTCATGTACCTGTGGCCTCTGTGCTGTGTCTTTCATTTGCTTTTTTCTCTTTTATCTCAGCTGTGTGCTGTTTTCAATATTAACCATAACAGGTTTTCAGTGAAGCAGACCGATGTCTTATGATGTGAACACAGTTCGTACTGAAACTGACTGCCAGATGTAACAGGATCAGATCAAAGCTGAAATAATAAGCTTAGTGAGGAACACATACCTGAGACAATCTGGGTGTCCATGGGAACCTTGCTACTCCCTGGAGATATAAATAATAAAAATAACAATTAATTACACCTTTATATTCTATATTTAGTAGTAAAGTAGCCAAAGGCATTTTTCAGTAGAGCAGGAACTATAAAATTGAATTCTGTCTCTCTATGCAGTATTCTCCACAAAACATCAGATGTCTTACATCAGTTTTGCTGCCCTCTCTCAAATTGTAGGTGAGGTTGTGGTGGATGTCAGAGCTGAAGCGGCTGCCGTACTCTGGGTACAGCCTGAGGACCTCCATCAAAGCCTTGACACTGATGTACTGCAAGTCGCAGTAGGTCAGTGCCTTCACATCTGCATTTGTCTTGATCACCTGGTCACGTTCCGGGAGATCAGCCCCGATAAGGTCACCTTTGCCTACAGAGATTGTGGGGTTAAGCGAAGGAGATACAACAAAGCCAAAGAAGCAAAAACAAGCAACAGAGGATATATCCCAAGTTTGCTTGCACACTGACCCAGAATGGCTATGACCATGCCGTCTTTCAGAACCTCCAGGGAACCCGAGCAGACGAAATAGTTGGCTTGTAGGGCATCTCCGTGGCGGATGAGGTATTCTCCTGGTGCACAGAAGGAGGTCTTGATGTGCAGGGAAAGGGAGCGCAGACACCCTCTGCTTGCTCGCTCAAACACAGGCAGCTGCAGGATGTCTTTGTTAAGATGCATGGCGATGTCAGCTCGCAGCTCGTCTGGGAAGTCATGCAGCAACTGAAACACAACACAGGAAAAAGAATGTGTCAAGTCTGTATACACCTTTGCAATGCTTCTGACAGTCCAACAGGTCCACTGAATACTTGAATACTTCCAATGCCCCTAAGCCCATGCACCAAAACAAAAACCATAGTGGTTTGATGCACTCGTGGGATGTGTCAAGCCGCTAAGTAAAAACAGACATGAGGTGTTAAAACCAACAAGTTCTCAGAAACCAGTCACAGTGTCTGCTACCTTCAACAGTGAATAAATTACCTACAGATGGCGATAGCGAGGGCGTTAATGAGTACTATCTATATATCAACTCCTACCCTTGTAATTACAGGGTACTTCTCCTAGATTGGTGCTGCTATTGTTACTGATGTGTCATCAACTTTAGAAAATGGAATAAGACTCCAGAGAATTTTTGAGATGACCCACATTTCAAGATTCTAGCACCCACACAAAAAGACATTACTGCAGCCCACGCAGTCATCAGCTCATATAGAGTTAAGTTACTTATTCAAAAAGTTATTAAACTTCCTATTTGGGCCAAAATATTTGTTTAAACCACACTACACTGCTACTTTCTGTCACTCACCTCATTGGCGTTGATGCCATTGTTGACTGACCAGGTGGCCTGAAAGTACTCCAGCATCCTCTGCTTCAGCTGCTGAGGTAACCGATGCACACGGATGAAGTCCTTCAGATCCTTCATTCGGGTGTGGTAGAGCGAGCGCCGCGAGTACATGCGCTGGATGATGGCTGTCACATTGCCGAAGACCACTGCATGCATCAGGGCTGCAGGTGGGAGAGAGAGCGGCTGACGTTTTGGTGTTCTCAGAACATTAAATTAATTTGGTGAATTTTTTCTGTGAACCCACCACCCATGAGCATGATGCAGATGGAGAAGACTTTCTCGGCATCCGTATTGGCACACACGTTGCCAAAACCGACACTTGTGAGGCTGCTGAGGGTGAAGTAGAGCGAGGCGATATAGGCACTCGGCATGGAGGGACCACCCATGGTGCTGTTGACGTATGGGGTCTCCAGACGCTTTCCTAACTCCTGAAGCCAGCCTGGTGGATGAGGTCAGAACATTGTTGGATCTTAGGTGACTAAGGTGAATAGGTGACTATTCTGACAGTTTAATATGAAGGTTGTACTTTCATATTGCAACTCCCTCTCTTCTCTCCCCTCTTTTTCACCCACTTCTCCCTTCTCTCCTCCATTTTCCTCTGCTCACCCCAACTGGTCGAGGCAGATGGCAGAGATTTTTTTTTTCTCCATCATTTTAGGGTCTCAACCTTACTATGTAGAGAGCCTTGAAATTTTGTATGTTATGATTTCAATCAATTAATCAATGAATTCATTTTAATTGGTTGCGAGATCCTCTGCCTTTAACCCTCAGTGAGAGTTATGAAAAATGTGCCACTACAATAGAAAAATTGAATGGAAACTAAATGTTTGTGTTTTAGAAATCTGCTTCAACAGATGACCATCTCTCCTTCGGTAGGTGATATAATGTGAAGTTTTATAACTCATCCTGGTGATGTAATGGTATTACTCAGTGACCTTTACTTCCTCTGCGTGGACAAGCTAGTTGTTGAAATGATGCTGCAGCTTTCAGGCATTCAAGCATGACAAGAGCTGTGCAGAACTAGCCCACTGGGGAGGCATTAAAAAAGGTTGTGCAATGCCAGACAAGTGAGGAACAACATTACACTCTTGAATATTTTTTTGTGAGACCTATCAAACACAAACATACACATGCGCTTACCTATGTCCCAGGTAACGGGGTCACTACTCTCTATCTCTTTGCGTCCGATGACGTACCAGACACAAGCCATCCAGTGAGCCAGCAGAGCAAACACAGACATGAGCAGGGTCAGGACCACGGCGCTGTACTGAGAGTAGCGATCCAATTTCTGCAAGAGGCGCAGCAGGCGCAGCAGACGGACCGTCTTCAACAAATGCACAAGCGAGGTCTAAAGTTGAGGAGAGGGAAAACAGGAAATATAAGCTGGATCAGATTAATCAAAGTCCCTTGATCTATTGATCACACAGGGGGGTTGAATATCTTTGAATATCTTCTGCAGTCTTTTAGGACACATTTGCAGTCTGAATGCTAAACTGTATAAAAGCATGCTTGGCATTCATAGAACTAATGTGAATATTTTCAAAAAAAGATTTCTACATTCCATAGCAGGTGTTTTACTTCCCACCTTTTTCTGAATTAATTTGATAATAGAATATTTCAATTTCGAAGAAACAGTGCCTTTAGTATATGGTTCAATATAGTCTTAAGATCCATACGTTTGGGACATGAGGCCCTAAAAATGTCGGAGTTGAAGAAAACTGAAAAAATTAGCAGACGGAAGTGGAAACTTGTGCTGCAGAGATGGTCATTAATACAGAAATCTCTTAAAATTATATATTATATAAATTATACCCTTCACTCTTTATGTTTTGGAAACTGAGTGGAAAACAGTATCCAGATACAAATTTGGGGCTTTCATTATAGACAACACCATACACCAAACTTTTAAGAAGTTCTGGATTATCGGGTTATTGTTCTCATAGAGGTCTTTTGAATTTTTGTTGTGCTATTAGGGAGAGCTGGGAGGCATGACTGCTTGCAGGAGGGCTGATCAACCTGTCATCAAGCAGGCATTTCTTCCAGGTTGCTACCATGGGGGGCAACCACACCGTAAAGGAAAAAATGTGCAAATGACCAGCTTGATAATACCATTTAAACTGGGGAAGTGTTAAGTTACTTATTGACTTATTTATCACCCTCGCTCCTTCCTTTACTTAAATGCTTTCCATAAATTCCATGTACTTATACTAGAACATATGAAGCAAGATAGTCTAACTTCTTAAAGTAGGATTGAAGGATGCTCACATGGGATTTAATGAAAAATGAATAGAAACCAAGTCAATGTTACCATCTTAATGGCATTAATACATCTCACTGTTGAAATAGGCAACGTTTTTCAGTATTTATTAATATAACATATGGTGTGACCCAACCTCACATCTAACTAAAATTTGGTATCTTTCAATAGCATCTATGTGAGTCTAGTTTATTGTAAATAATAGCATTAGTTTTTTTCAACCAGAGTCAGAGAGATGTCTTTATGAGTCAGCTGAGGCCTCTGGCAAAGTAGGACTAATCCACAGGAAGTACCAGTGTTCCTCTTAGAGGATAAAACTAAAGCGGGAAAGCTCAGTGAAGTGAATGTGGATAATCACCTCCAGTCCACTGCTCTGAAGGAACGACACAAAAACAACGCTAGTCTTAAAGTTTGTGCATTTAAAGAGACAGAAAGTTATAAAACCTGGGGGCAGACAGTGGTGCCGCTCATCTTACCACAGTGATGTTGAAAGCATAGAGGAGGTCGAAGGGCAAAGCTGCAATCAGATCCACGAAGAACCAGGTGGTGCAGTAATGGAGGTAGATGGATCGGGCGTCGTACACCACCTGACCTGACTGACTCACGTAAGTGGTGCGGAAATTCAGGATAATATCTGAGGGTCAACAGAAGCACAAAGTAATACATAAAAAAATTATAAATTCAGGATTGTAAGACACATTTATCAAAAAATGGACATTGGCATGTTCGTGGACGATCTTTTCACAGCACGTTTGAGATGTGAAACTTTGATGAAAGAACTCTGGAACTAATAACTGTTTTTTTCCTCTCTGGGTTTATTTAACATAAAATCTCTAAACAATTACACTCTCAGTGTTTAGATTGTACCACAACTAAACATAATATTATACTTGGATGGATAATTGTTGGGTTTAGTAAGACTATTAATAAAAGGGGGCCCTGTACATATTTTAAACCACTCCATCCATAAACAATATAAAATGTTAATACTAAACTGTTAAAATTAGTTTTAATATTGCAGTATAGTCTGTTTTACAAGTTTTCATAATTTGAGAACAAAGAATAAAGGGAGACCCAGGAGAAACACTATTGCGCTGTTAACAGCTAAGGCAAGTCTATACCAGCTCGACATTAATGACTAGACAACACAGTTGATTGAGGGTTGACATTATGGAAATTTCTTTTTACCTGTTTGTGCAAATTAGTATAAGGAGAATTGCAATACTATGGTAATTTACATGATACATGCTTGGCACTATATTTTTACTTGGAGAGATTTATTTCTTGCAGCAAGGCTCAATGGAGAGAGTGTTTAAATGAAACTGGTTCAGGGACAGGCCTTTAATATTGAGCAATGCTTAAATTTAAAAACTTTTTTTTTTACTTGATTTAATCAAACAAGGACAATACACACAAAAACATTAGTCTCAAAATGAGAAGAGATCATTTATCCCTGATTTATCTCTCAGCTAATTTCCATCTGCAGCCCTTGGGCAGATACACACTAAATCTAAAACGCACCATATACAAAAGCATTGATTTACATACAACACCATCAAAGACTCTATCACACAAACAGTTATACAAACAAATCTATGATAACACATCGACATATACCAGCACATTCATTCAAAATTTAGGACAAATTCAACACAATTAAAAATCTGAATCAGATTAATGTTGGCATGACTTATTCCTAAAAATCTTTTTTTTTACTCCACAGGGAAAAGAGTGAAAGTCTGTAAACTCAGCTGGAAGCATATTCCAATGTTAGATTGCCATTTTATATTTGATATCTCCAATGAGATTTGCAGGAAAATTATTCACTTTCACAAAAAGTAAGTAAATGAAAGAGTGAGTGCCAGCATGTGATACCAGGTGAGCTAATTTTGAAAACATTTATCACTGACTGTCTGTCTGTCCCCAAACGTGTTGAGAGAGAGAGAGAGAGTGTGAGAGAGGGAGAGAGAGAGAGAGAAGTCAGAGAACCTCACAACAGATGTGCTATCACACTTCCTTTAGAGGAAAGGTGGAACAAAGTGAGAGAAATCTCATTATGATTCGTAACCTGGGGCAACAGAGACGCCCTGAGTGGGCGAGGAAAGGTAGGGGGTTCATGTGGAAGCTATTGCCAGGGTAACCACTGCAGCTGCACTGGAAAATACAGTTCTTGATTTAAACACGGCATTGTTATCGCTTCATAATGCCGCTCAAGATGCTTTACCACAAAGGTCTGCTCGTACACAGCATGTGATCACTGTAAAAGATCAAATATAGTGGTTCAATCTACCAATTATCCCAGTGAAAGAATTTAGACTACAATTGCCATGTATCAGGAGTTACGTGCTTGTTTATTGGAAGTTTGAATTTTGTCAAAAAATATTTAAAATTAATGATATTATTTTCAAGGACCAAAAACTGATGATTGCAATAGTTTTATCAAATATAAATGCATCATTACCAAGTATGAAGAGCACCTCCACGGCTATGTCACTGCCTTTAGTGCTGTGATTGCCGAGCGAGTGATGGTCGCTGCCCTCGTCGTGACTGGCAAAGCAGACGTCGTAAGGCACAGTGACAGCAACGTAGAAGGTCGCCAGTAGAATGAGCCAATCCCACAGGGCCTTGGAGATGCTATAGTGCAGCAGGATGAAACGTGACTTCTTCACGGCCGCAACTTTGTACTCAGGTAGAGACGGCTTCTGGAACACACTCTGAAAGGACCAAAGGAAAATTAAATCTGTGGAAGGTGGAAGTCATTAGGTCAAAATGTATAATCTGGCTCTCATTGACATCCTGTTGTGGTGGGAATGGAGTGGTCTCAGTTGGAGAGAGGAAGCTTGTTTGATGAACTCAGGCTCAAGAACCTGAAGTCCCAGCATTATGTTTATGGCCACCTTAAACCCCGAGAAATAATGAATCCTTTGGATAAATGAAACCAAATCTGAAAATGAAACAGGATGAGAAAATAAATTTTCCCCGCAGTGCCTTTTGAGGCAGTGTCTAGATACAGTAATAAGCTCAGCACGAAGCACTGAGGGAGGCTGGTAAAGCAGCCAGTGATTATCTATTTTCATTAATCTTAGAAGATTTGTAATCAATTTTGAATATACTTGAATAAGGAAATTATAGGCACCAGTGGTTTAAAGATGTATAAAATAAGTGTGTGTGTGTGGTGTGAAAGAGAGTTTGAGCTTTTTGAATGTCTTGTGTTAGTAACATTAAAAACATAATTATGGAACAAAAATGTGAGGTTAACACTCACCATATACCAACAATGGGGTTTAACAAAGTACATTTACTTTATTAATATCAGTTAATTTTCCCTTTTACTTTACTACGTATATTAGGAAATATGTGTACTTTTAATTCACCAAAAATTGCAAAGGATTGTGTTACATGTTCACTTTGTTTTTCAATTTTCTAAAGAAGTCAATAATTAGAGGAGAATTGGTCCAATGATCCAATCAGAGCGGGCAGGAAACACTAGATCCCGCCTCTTTTAACGAGAGCAAGTGCACGTGCAGCAGCAGCAGCAGATTCAACCATAATGACGTAGACCATTGCATTAGGGAAAAGGCTACAGTACTTTTACCTTTCAAACTTTAAGTATATTTAAAAGCAAGTACTTCCTTACTTTTCTCAAGTAGAAAAGTTAATGTGGCACCTTTGCTTTTACTTGAGTACATTTTGGTTTTCTATTTAATGTACTTTTATATAAAGCTAGGGTTGGTACGCCAGGAAAAACTAGCAGGCTCCCCTTTGAAAATGTGCAACTGATACATCCCGCCCCCCACCCATCGACCCTCTCGCCCGCAAAACACATGAACATGCACGGTCTGACAACTGCTAGAAGCCGACTTTTCCGTGACTCGCTGGCTAACTTGTGACTATTGTCTCTGCTTCAGTCTCTCAGGCAGTACTGCCAGCCAATGATTTCATGTTGTCGTGTTTATTATAGTCCTGCGAGGGCCATAGACAACAACCTTTTTCTTTTTTCTTTATTTAATGGTGCCTTGGGACTTGGGGAGAAGTTCAAAAAATGAGATAAAAAGTGTTTCAGAAACAACTTAACTTAACAACCATACCTTTAAGTAAAGTATTTACGTACTTGGTAAATTAAATAAAACCTGGCTTCAAAGCATATCAGGAAACTAAATGAAAACAACATGTCCTTAGAAACAATTATAGAATTAATGGTCATTTGCAAATACTATTTAAAGAAAAGCACCCACACATCCCTCTGTAAGAATGAACAATGAAATATTGAGACTGACATGTATATTGTAGACTTAATTATGTTGACGCTAAGGTTTGCACTCACATCAGTCAGTTTCCTATTGCCCCTCTTGGTGAGGTGGTGCAGAATGGTCCGTCCCCTCTCCCGAGCTTGGGAAAAGTGAGATTGGTTGCTTTTCCTGCTTTGGTAAGCAGCCTCTGACGTACCTATGAGCGAAGCCATAATAGCCACAGATTAAATGTAAATTGAGAAATATTCCACTTAGCTTTGAACTATTAAAAAAACAAGCAGCGGCAGCATAACATTTAAAAGTTGAAGTAGTCTTAATTAAAATGGGACTGTTAACTTCACAAAACCAGGTGTCACCTTCTCCTTGGCCGTAGTGATAGCTTTTCCCATGCGATTCAGTGACGTCTTTGAAGGATAACAGGAACAGCACCACCTCACTTTTCTCATTTTTAATTGGAACAATATCCAGGAGGCACCAAAATGGGTTTCCTAAGAATATTAAAGAAGTTATTAATGTGCGTATCCATAAATACATTTAATCTACAGTTTATACCCCAAAATGATGATTGCATTCCTATTGATTCTGGAGTAACATTGTTTTCTATTTTTCTTGCACTCCCTGCTTATCGTCTGTATGAAGACCAGGGACATGACTGAAAACACCACAAACAAACACTCTTCAGGTCAGGTTAAGAATACATTTTGAATAATTAAAGTCTGTGTTTCAGAATGCATGACCATGGTAAAACAGATGAGTCCTCACCATTTTTCCGGTAGAAGCAGACTTCTCCCTGGTACTCCCGCTGTCCCTCCAGAGCTTTGTCCAGTTGTTGGATTGCACTTTCATTGGTCTCAACCCCGTGGAGGAAGCTGCAGGTACAGGTTTTCTGCATTACCTCACTCCGAACAAAGCCGGTCAGCTCGCAAAACCCATCAGAGCAGTACACAATGGGGTAACCATGGCGACCCTGAGCATTTCCCAGTAGAAAGTTACTGTCTGCAAGAAAAATATAAAACAGGGATGGAGGTAAAGCGGATGATTTATATAACTGAGGAAAGGTTTTGTCTTCGATCTTGTTCATGGTCTTGGCCTAATAATTATTCCTGGTCTTATCTTTTCCTTGGTCTTGGGTTCATCTTTTACATGTCCTTGTCTTGGCCTTGTCTTGGTCTTGACTTGGTCTCGTCTTGGTCTCGACTTGGTTTTGTCTTGTCCTTGGTCTTGTCTTGTCTCTTTTTGGTCTTGTCTCTTTTTTCTCTTGTCTTGCCTCTACATTGTATTGTCTTGGTCCTCTCCTGTCTCTTCTTGGAGTTGTCTTGTCTCCTCTTGGTCTTGTCTCTTCATGGTCTTAACTTGTTTTTTTCTTGTCCTTGGTCTCGTCTTGTCTCTTTTTGGTCTTGTCTTGTCTCTTCTTGGTGTTGTCTTGTCTCTATTTGGTCATGTCTCTTCATGGTCTTGACTTGGTTTTGTCTTGTCCTTGGTCTTGTCTTGCCTCTTCATGGTCTTGTCTTGGTCTTGTATTGTTTCTTCTTGGTCCTCTCTTGTCTCTTCTTGGTTTTGTCTAAAAAATTTGGATAACTCGAAGTCAATCTAATTCAAACACATGCCAGAAGAAAAGTTGTTCTACACAAGTTTCATTATAAAAACAATTTATTTGTGATAGCTTTATATTGAAAATAGTTTTGGACAATTATTTGGAAAGTCAAAAGGCTGATACTTAAGATTAAGGTTGCTTCTTTTCACAATGCCCACCATAAATAAAATAATTGCATTTTTCTCTCTAACACAGCTTCCGAGTGCAGTTGACTTAAAATGTTAATGTGTAGTGTTTATATAACAGTGCAAGAGAGTTTCTAGGTCTAAAGAATTATTTTAATGGGTGGAGGTGAAGAATCCATTCAGTCAAATTCAATTCAATTCAATTCAATCTTATTTGTATAGCGCCAAATCATAATATACATTATCTCAAGGCACTTTGCATAGAAGGTCAGGACCTTAAAATTAAAATATAAAGAAACCCAACAGTTCCCACAATGAGCAAGCACGTTGGCGACTGTGGAGAGGAAAAACTCCCTCATTAACAGGGAGAAACCTCTAGCAGAACCAGACTCAATGCGGGCGATCATCTGCCTCGACCGGTTTGGGTGAGCAAAGAAAACGGGGGGAAGGAGATGAGAGAGGGGTTTGAAAAGAGGGGAGAGAAGAGAGAGGGATAGTGGGGAGGGGGAAGTAGGTGAGAGAAAGACCGGGGACACTTGGGCGCCATCAGGTATCAGATCTGACTAGTTAAAAATGGAACAACAGTGTAAAGACTATTAATTCTTAAATATAAATTCTTAACAGTGAAATCCTTTGGGCAATAAACAACACAGTCAATATTATTGCTAACTCCTGGAACACTGAGGAGTCATTTTAGGGCAGGATGTGTAGGTGGTAAAAGAATAATCATAAAACCCTGCATTTAAAGAAAGCATTTATTCAAACTGAGGCATAATGTACAATTCAGTATAATACAGAATAATCAAAAAGCAACACGAGGATGGCTGTAAGAGATGTGAATAGAGAGAACCTACCTCTGTCATGTACTATGAGAACTATTAGAGTTCAGAGAACAGATTGATGTACATGTATTTTATCTATTGAAGCTAGACATATTCTATTGTGAGCCACAGGGTCCTCTTGACAAGCTGCTGTGTATCAAAAAGAGAATGCATAGAGCAGAGAAATAAAGTTCATCTTCTTTCCCATTTTTAAACTTCCTTATGTGCTGCAGAGTGATGTGTAAAAATAATAAATGATACAGGTCCACTCCCCTTCTTGTCGACTGTGAAGAGAAATAATGATTTCACCATCCTTTGCTCACTAATTCACTTCACAAGGGAGAGGTCCCGTCCACTGAGCGGTGTTTCCTTTCACTTATTCATTCTGTTGATCATTGAGCACAAGCAAATGTCAAACTAAAATATTTGTTTAAACATACCGCACAACACTACAATGATGATGTTTTAGGTGAGAGGACAATGCTGGACATCTGTGCTGTGGCGAGTTTTAATAAGTGATGCTTTGTGCTCCCTCCAAAGCTCAGAGAGTAAACACAGACTGATGTTTGGTTCAGATGCACGCAGCTATAGTCTCACCTGATGTGTTTTAATTGTTCCTGAGGCAAAAAAAAATGCAATTAGAGACGTGCAGATGTATAATTCCTGATATGTGTACAGTAAATCTCACAAGAAACTAAATGAGATCTTTCCATGCTTGTGTTGCCATAGCAATTTGCAGAGAATAGATGGCAGTGCTGCAGTTTGCATCTGCGAGGTTACCAAGATACCGTGTCCCCTGAAACACAGATGTATCCAGTGAAGGATCGGCATAGCTGCAGATACAGTGGACGATTCGGTAAAGATAAAATAACTCGTCAGTCTCTGAGCCCCCTGTGCTGATTTATCTTCAATATAAACTGTTCAGACTCATCAGGTTTACCATGGAAATCAAGCAGATTATTGTCAAGTGTAATCCTCAGGAAAGAAGTTAAATCTTGGTTGAATCAAACTCTTCTGCTTCAAGAGACTCAAGATTCTTTATTGTTTGAAAGTTGCTGCGTTGGCACTCCCTGAACTCTGGAAAATGGTTTAGAAATATAAAAAAATTGTAGGAATATAATGAAAATACATATAAAAGTGTAGCAACTTAAAGGGTATAGATGATTATATATACAAATAAAGTATTATTCGGTCGCGTTGACAGGTACCGAAGTCTGACTGGCAGTGAAACTCCAGTGATTTCTTGTCAAGAAAGGTTCATGTCGAGGATTAGAAAATGAGGCGCAGATGAGGTGGGTAATTACAGGAGGATTGTAATTTCTTATCATTGCTTCTTCTGCTCTATTTGTTGATAACCTGCATGCATTAGCTTCCTTTAGGTTAAATTGCAATCACTGTAAAGCAATGATCATCCGCCAATTATTGACTACAGAAGTGTGAAGAGGAGAAACGTGCTATTCAAACACTTAGCCGAGCAATTAGCAGAAGAGACTGTGGACAGAAAAAAAAGCGTTCTATGCCTGCTACTGTACAATTATGACAGTAAAGCAATTTCATATCTAGATTTATGATTCATTTGACCCTGATGTCTACAGAATGCAAATATTATTCGTCGTTAATTACCTATATTTGAAGGTGGTGATTGATTATATGAATAGACATGTCTCGGATTTCAAAGAGGATGACTGAGCAGGACCCCTGACGATATTTGATTGCCCCTCTGCATAATTTATCTCAATTAATTTTCCATCTCACATGTCAGGGTCATGTGAATATCAGCTCCATTCCCCTGAGCCCAGCCTCGGTTCACAGTCAAACCGGGGGGCATTTGTACAGTATTTATTATCTCTTCAGAGACATGAGTTGAAATAAGAGTTTCAGCAGCTACCCCCTCGTCCTCAAAAGAGACGCTGTCACACAGAAAAAGCTTTCGATTCCACTGAGACACATTTGAGGCAGTCCTCAGACTAGAATCGTGCTCCAAGGCCACATCTTGTCAGTTAGAGGCTTCACTTCCCACTCAGCTACTCAGTCAATCGGTTCATTTGCAAATCTGATACTGAGGTACTGGGTGTTGTGTGTGTATGTGTGTGCAGGTCAAAGAGTGTATGAAAGGGCAGGATGATGTGAAAAAGGGGACTGGAGGATGCATCTGTGTGATGGGGGAGGACCAGACGGAGATAGTGTCATCGCAGTGAACTTGTGGATTTGCTAACGTGTGATGTGAAGGACAGTCTGACCCATTCACAGTCTTTCACATTATGTTCTAGTGTCTGTTGATGATTTTTAATTCTCTATGGATCAATAATGGGACTAGCAGAGCAGGAACCAACCAAACAATTGCCCACAATGGATGGGACATCATTGTCTAAGCTTGAAAATAAACATCCACACTCTGCATTTTAATGATGCGAAAGCAAACACCAGCAAACTCATGTGCATAAGTGAGTGGTGATGTGTTCCAGGTGCAAAAAGGATGTGAGGGGGATGAAATACTTTATAAACCACCACTAGTTATGGTCTCCATGTGGTAGCTAAAATAACTGACAAGATATTAATTTCTGTCTCAGGGTTTGAAACACATAATGTTTTAGATGTGTAAAACAACATTTAAGTTAGAACTCAATGAATGTAAAAAATAAAGGAATAAAATAAAGAATAAAAGTTCAAAAAAGTATAATTTTGTCAGTGAAGCGATGTCATCAGCCGTAATGTTTCTGCTGATTGCAGATTATTAAGTTATTTTTCTAACTATCAACATAATTCCACAATCCCATCAATTATTTTCAAAAGACCTGTTAAATTAAAGATATAATGTGTCCGCTGAGATATCAAACATTCAGTAGCATCAATAAGCCAATTTTCACCAAAATATCTCCTTAGCCTTATTTGCATTTGTCTCCAATGTTATTGCACCTGTCCTGCGACATTTACACTCAAAAGAGCAAAAAATGATTGGCAAAGAAAATGTAAAGGTGGGGTCGGGGTAAATGCGAACATATATCACAATTGTCTGTCTGTGCCGTGACAACAGAGCCCTGAATTATGTACAGCTTCACACTGAAAAGAATATGATGAGCGCTAGATACACAGTTTTGTTGAAGGATTTCCTTTAGCACAGACAGCAAAGTACAAGAAGCACCTCGACTGTGTGATGCATACATTTCAGCGTTGAATAATCCTCACAAGCAACACAATGGCTCAACCAGCAGCTCCTCAGCTTTGCACTGTCCTCCTTTTCAAGCTCTGGTTTGCTGTCGTGACTCGCAGCATTATAATTGGATGTCACCACTGTTGGACACATTTGTTGAAAGCAATGTTTTTCAGTGTCAGTCACGACATTAAAGTGGATTAAATAAATACCACAAGCTATGTTACCTTGATGATAGAGGCATAACTGTTAGAATTGCATCCTCAGAAAAGATTTGCAAGCAACACAGTTTTCATTTTTTAATGTAGGTGTCCCCAGAGAAAAGTTAGACACACTGATTGCAGCATAGTGATACAGTATTCCAAAAGAAGTCCAAGGTTTACATTTACAAGTAATGAAAGGCATTCTGAGATAGAATTTTCTTGTTAACGTCACTGAATAAAGAGTTATTATAGAAAGATCCAAAATATACTTACGCGTGCCATCAAAATGGTTCGCAATGCTTTCCAGGAAGGTGTTTTGTGGAGCGAGGAGGCCCTTCATCACAGGCATCTTGGGCTAAGAGTCAGTAGTTTCCAGTAGTTTGTCAGCATTACCCAAAGAGAACCACAGTGGCTCTTCTGTGAGGTTCTATCGGAGTGTGTGAGTGCAGTGTGTTCTTTCCATCCTATGCGGTTGAAAGGAGACCACTGACATCTTTTTGTTGTTGCAGGACTTCTCTTCAAAGCTTCTCTCTCAGTATTGATTCAGGAACTTTCAGGTTCAGCTGCACATCGCTCTGCTCTCGGCTCTGCTCCCGGCTCTGCTCCCAGTGTCACAGCCTCAGCTTCTCTTCAGACAGTCTAACTCCACTCACCATGGTTCCTGCCATCCCTGACTCCCCTTCCTCTCTCTCTCTCTCCGTCCCTCCCTCTTCCTCTTCCACACACTGTCAATATATTAGTCCTCCTACTTCTCACTCCCAAGAGAAGTTGCTAGAAATCACTTTCTTTATCTCTCTCCTCTCGCTCTGCCTCTCCACTGTGCCTATTCTGGAAATCAGTTTTGGCAGTTACAAAATGCTTGAGATTACAGATGGTTGTTGTGGATATTCTGGAACATGAGAGGACAAGAAGAGGATTACACTTATTTGGTGTCTGTATTGAGCTTTTGTTTTTGTTGCTCACCATTCTATGGACACATGGAGGTCAGAGGTCACAGCTCCGGATGGTTCACTGTCTGGCTCTAAGATGCTACAATGGAGGATCTATCAGGCGGTGATCTGAATCACCCGAAGCTGTATCACGTTGTCTTTGCAACATGTACATGAACAAGCACCCTATATACACACATAGTTGCTGCTTTATAGTACAAGCCAATGCATTTTAGAACATACCCATGTTCTTTGTATAGTGGGTCTTCATATAGTCAAGCTGCTGTGGATAATCACTAACCCAGTGAGACCTGACATTTCATTATTGCCTACCTTCATATCCATGAAAAGGTCACAAAGCAATACAGCCAATTAAAATGGCTTATGTTGGCTTATAATATTGAAAGGTATTTTTATATGGGCCAATATATACATATATCCATTCAATAGATTGAAATCATCTTTTATAAACCACACAAGCAGGAAACGAATTGTGGTGTAAGAGCAGCATTTGTTCTTTAATGTTTCCCTCTTTTTTCTCTGTGGTTTCTCCACCATGTGTCAAATTAGAGGACCAGTTTCAGGTGCCAAATGATTGACTAATCACACAGCTGCTTGCCCCCGCTCTGTGTGCACTGCAATTACAAACACTATAAAGTGGTGAAACTGAAGAAAAGGCAAATTAATGAAATGTCCCCATAAGTAACTTACAGACCTGTATATATGTATGTTTGTGTGCATAATGTAGACGATCTGTGTTTGCTAAGGTTAAGAGTACGATGATAAATGTCTCCAATGGCAACAGCAATCCCACACACAGAAATTACTCAGGAAGTCAAAGAAGGTGTTGGTGTTGAATACTGATACAGTGATCGGATCAGTTTTTTATGTCAGAATGAAGACAGGAAATATGGTTATTTTTATTATCCACACACTTTGCACAAGTAGAGGCAAGAGGAACAGAAGCTGGTGTCCCTGAGTGAACAGGAAATCTGAATACATCCAATAGGGATAGTTGACCCAGGAATGAAAATTGAGTGAAGTGTTGAGTTGCTTAGAAATAACTTGGGGGGGAAAGAAATGAATAGTTGCAAGATGATGCGGCTTTCTGGTTTCCAAAGTGCTACATATTGAGCCCTGCAAATTATCCATAGACATATAACAAATATAATTGTTCGTCACTCATCTTGGTCAAAAAATATGCTAGTGAAACATTTTTAATTCGTGCAGTGTTATACTGGATCAGAGACTCATATCTTCATCAAGGTAAACCAAAGTTACAGTAGACACCAATGCTTTGAGTCATCCTGTTGGATAATTACATTATTTAATGACATCGCCTCTATATTTATTCTCTTTTAAAAGCATCAGCACCATCTTGTGGCGCTCTTCTTTCCTGCACTTTGTTGTGCTTCTTAGTGCATATTATGAAAAAAGTCAGTGTTTTTTTTCTCCCAGTGTCATAGTATTTGAAACAAAACAATATATCAGATATTCTGTCTTCTTCTCACTTGTGCAGTAAATCCTGATCTAGCAAGATAGTTTTTCATTTTAGTTGGATGGTCAGTGTGAATATTTATTCACACTGAGTGGTTTTTTTTTTTGAAGGTCATAGAAAATACTGTTCCCATGATTCTGGAGTTATTTCAATCCCAGCTGTTTCTTTCTTTAGATAGAATGTATGCAGAAAGATTTTTAAAATATTTCTTAAGTCATAAATAAGTATCTTCAGCTTTGGTCCTGGGAAAACTATTGTTGGAGTCACATTAGAAAATTCTGGAGAATATTGTATTTTAGGTTTCAGTTTTATGTTAATTTGAATAATTCATTATGAAATTTTTTGTAAATCTCAGGTGAGCAAAGTACTGACCTGCTTGGATAACATTGTTAGGGTGCCGACCGAAAATAATGACGATAGACATGTTTCAGCTTTGTTTTTTTATTGTACAATGCCTTAATATTCTCTGACAGGCCAATGCGAATCATATCACTTTCAAAAGGCACATGAAAAAAAAACAACATTCCCCATGAGCAATAAAATATACATTTTATTAAATACCACTCACAAAATAAGTGTGATTTTACTACCTACATTTGAACAGTGTCCCAGTATATTTATACCATGAGATATAAGTATGCCTTCACCCAGGGTGGGGTGTTGTGATGGTGGTTCCTGACCGAGCCATCCAGTCCATGTACAGCTCTGCGGCCCTCTCCTCTGTCCTCTTCCCCATGGTCAGGATCCCTGCTGCCTGGTTCCTGGAGACCTGCAGTAGGTGGTGGAGTCGGCTGTGCAAGCGATGCTCATCCTCCTTCCGTTTGCCCAGGGTGAGGATGCCAGCAGCAGCATCTCCAGTGTGGGATCCCCCCGTGGTACTGCTACCGGAGCGGCACAGCAGCACGTAGAGGCGACAGGAGCGAGATGGTTGTCTGCAGCACTCAGACATGCTGTGAGCGTCACATGTCAGTTGAGACAGCAGCAGCATCAAGACCAGCACTAGGACTTTCTGCGGGGTGATAGAGATTTGTTTACACTGAAGTGATTATTTTTCCCATGTGCATTTGAATTATAACATTATATTTTCTTCAGTCATTTTATTGGTAAAATTATTCACTTTTCACAAGAAATCCAAATGATGAATATGAATCACTGAATCTGCCATAAGACGATGCTGACATTTACATAACATACATAAGCCCTGACCTGTAGTCAAGAATACATAGAAAATCATCATCGTCGTCAATGACTGGGATAATGGTACTGTCCTCAAACCTTTATCTGCACATAATGGATATGAAATGTATTCTGAATCAAATTGTTATTAGATTAGATTTTATTTGTCAAGGAAAGCAGTAGAAGTGCAGAATAATGTACATATGTTTTGATATAAACAAATAAATAACAGTAAGGATATGATTATGTCAATATATATGCAAAATAAACAGTATATATGCAGCATGTGCAGCAGCTTTGGTGGGCAAAATGTAGGCATAAGCGTAAATATGCAGTGTGAGCATAAGAAAGAATAACCCCAGTATATTCAGGATTTAACTGTGGTTACATAAAATTACATTGCATAAATAAAGATAATGAAATCTAATAGAAAGCATTTTTATTTTGTAAAGTTTAGCTTATGGTGATTACAAAGGTACAGTCATTGCTCAACAGTTTGCCTATATCTTTGATTAGCTATTTTTGTGTTTTTATTTATTTCATTAACATTATTATTTTTTGGAATGAACAGATGCATGACAATAGATGCAGATATGGTTAATTAATAATTAATAAATAAACAAAAACAAGAAATAGAAAATACAAATTACATTGATTAACATAAAATAAAATGGAAAAAAAAGACATTGATGACCATGACTACTTCCAATAAACTGTTTCTACTATTTCCAATGTCCAAGTTTTGATACTATACAACCAAAGCACTGTGGTTTCACCATTTGAACATGGTGAACATTTTGAACTCTAATCATTCAGTTTCTTGGTAAATGAGTAAAAATTCTGATGCAACTTTAAACAACGCAATCAACACAGCAACTTATTTTCATCAATTTCAGACAAAATCTCATCAGTCTTACCCTGTTAGACGTGTCCATCCCAGCAGCCTTCTGGAGGTTGAGGGAAGACCACGACATCTTCTGGTTAGTGTGAGGGGGAGTCATCTGATCTTCTTATCACCCCAAGGGGAAGAACACGTGTCTCTTATATTGCTCTGTGCTGTTCAAGTCGTCATCCCTGTCTGGACGTCATACAGGCCAAACACAAAACCCTCCAATTCCCTTGTTTCAGCCGCTTGTTCATTTAGAGGGCTGCTGTCAAGCTCGCTTCCAGTAATTAGTCTCATCTCCAGGGCACACCTCTGGACCACCGATGAACAACAGGTATGTCTTTGTGGCCGCGTGCCAAAGGTTTATTAAGACATGCCATTAGAGTGAGTAGTGAGGGATCGAAGTCAATTAGCTAATGCGACCAATGAGCTCTAAAATATCATACAGATACATAAAAAGCCCTGATGCCCTTTACTCAGTTCTAATAACGAGCCCATTCAAAAGTCATGCTAATGAGCTTCTACTATTTATTCTCCCTTATACAAAAGGTGCCATTCTGACACATCAAGAACAATTTTGTGAATTTTCTAGTTCTTACACAAACAAGTTGAGGAATATACGGGGCACAGTTAGAACTCTCACCACACAGCAAGAAGGTTCTTGGTTCGAACCTGAACAGTTTGCATGTTCCCAATGTGTCTGTCTGTGGTTTTCTCCAGCTTCCTTCCACAATTAAAGAACATGCAAGTCAGGTCAGTTGCCTGGAGTTGAGATCACTCTGGTTGTTTTCTCTATAGGTCAGTCCTGTGACCGGGTGTACCCCACCTCTCGCCCAATGTCAGCTAGGATTGGCTCAAGGCCCCCACGACCCTCAAAGGATAAGCCGTTTAAATCATGGATGGATGAATATACAGACCCACGGCTAGGAATGACTGCTAAGAGAAGGGCCCTTGTTAATATTAATCCAGGAGGCCAGTAGCCCCCAGCTCAGCCTGTTTATTAACCAGAAAATACTATCATAAGTAGAAAAGACATAACAACAAAAATCCCTTGAAAGCAGTTACTGACTGACTTAAGATTCCTCTTTTCATCTTGCCATCCTCCCAGCCAAAAGGAAGCACTGCTATAAATAGACAAACTGAATAGTACTAAAAAATAGCCCATTCCTTGTTTATTGATAGGAAAGGGAATTTTATATCGAGGGAATTAACAGTGCATCAGAAGCAATCAATAGGGCTTTGGAAAGCTTTATTGATTGCTTCTAATTGCTTTACATTCAATGTGAAAGTTGCTTTCAAAAGGCTCTCGAGATCAAGTGATGTCGAGATGACTGTCACTCTCAAACAACAATTTCCAGGAAATATTTGTAGATTGATACATTGCTCAAATTCAGGTCAATTATTTAAGATCCCAGTATACAAAACATTTGGGTGTTTTCCCATTAGTAATGAACAAGAGGAGACAGGATAAACAATGAAGCCAGTTTTAATGGGCCACTCAAAAGAACTCTTACAGAATCCACACTCACTTTGCAGTGATACACATGTCAGGTTATTGTTTGACACTGGTGATGTGGCACTGGCCCGTAATCCCTCATTCCAGGCCCACATGCACCGGTTGTCCTAATGTGCACCACACAACAGCATGTGTCAGATCACTGTATATGTGGAGGTAATGTTACAAAAGAATCAGCATATCAATAGAACTAACAACAATTATTATAATATCAATCATTAATGGCTGTGTCTGCGAGAGTTATTATAGCAATATATTTTTCCCTTCGTACATTTTACATACAGTTTACATCTATATTTACTTTATCTTGTGTTTTTATTAACAGCAGTACCATGTTGCTGTTGACCTTTGACCTCTAACAGGCAAGGGTCACATATTCCAGTTGTGATTGGCTCAAGGATGCGGGCTAGCTCCACCCCGGGGACCAAAACACCAACTCACGTAACGTCACACACACACAGCCCCTGGGGAGAAGACGAGGAGACCCTGTCGGGGGAGGGGTGGGTGGGAGTCCAGCAATTAAATGAAAATGAAAATCTTAAGGAATGATACTGGAGGTGTGTGGGGATTTATGGAGGTTTACACCAGCAGGGGACGTGAGCGGAGCATCTACACAGCTGCACGTTGTTTATTTCTATTTTAGTTCCACAACTCCCTTGGTTGTGCTGAAACTGTCATGTGTGACTCCTACAGAGCTCGGCCTAGAGAAGGTGCTCTACCTTGTGCACTTCAAATGAAAGTGGCATCCTCTTCACTGATGGTAGTGAGGGATCTCTTGCAGCTTTGTGTCTAAGATGGAGAAGAAGGAGCATGAAGAAACAAAAAGCTGAAAGACATGCGAGGAGTCTCCAGAAATGAAAAAAAGGCAAATTTGTGACATTAAAACGCCAATGTGAGGTAAAGCCTGTACCCACAGAGCTAGAGTACATAGTGGAGGGGCATGTAACTAGCACTGCCCAGAGAGAGACAAGGATATCCAACCTACTGTTACATTTACTGAATGCATTCCAATGTGGGAACACAATCCTTTTGACAAGAGAGAAAAACAGAAGAGACCAAAACCATCTGGCTCAGATGGAAAAGAAAAATAAACATCACCTTTCCAGTGTCAGGTCTCTTCTTCCCTCCCTCCTCTCAGACTTGTGTCTCGCTCCTAACACGACGAGTCTTCCTCGTCATCATCATCATCTCTTTAACCCTTTCCATTACTTCCTCCATCTCTCTTTTGTTACCGGCCTCCTGCTTTTCTCCTACACCTTTCTGCATCTCTGCCTCTGTCTCGCCCTCTCTGTCTCTCTTTGGGAAAGATTCTCTGTGGGCACAGGCTGCGGGTCAGCAGGATCCCGCGGGATTGTCGCAGACGGTCTCTTTCTCAGGGGTGGCTTCAAGAGGTCCCGCCACCGTCTGCTGCTGGCACTGGAACTGAAACGGAAGCTGAGGTAGGGGTGGGGGTTGAGGGTAGGCTGGCGGTTTTGAAACAGTTTGAACCAGGGGGAGGGCTGGTGGCTGGGGGTGTGGCTGAGGAAGGGGATGGAGGTAAGCCTGAGGTGCGACCTGGGGCTGGGTTTGGGGCTGGTGCAGTGGTGGAGGCTGTGGATGGGGCTTGGCCTGAGGCTGCTGCTGTATCTGGAACTGTTGAAGTGGGTGGTGGTGAGGATGATGCTGGAGCTGGGGGGAAACTGCTCCGTTTTTACTGAGGCCGCAAGACTGAGCTGCACAATGGATCTGACGCAGCGTGTCCAGGGCCTCGATCTTAGCATGTTTCAGCAGGTCGGCCTGGCCCTGAGGTTGAGACAGAGGGAGACAGAAAGAAAGAGACAGACAGCTTGGTGAATAACATGCCATACAAGATTTAAGGCAGGAAAAGCATCAGGACATGTCTTTGATTTCCAGCTCTTTCCTACTTTGTAGAACTTCCCTAGGGAAGTTATGTTTTCACTCCTGTCCACTTGTTTGTTTGTCTGTAAGCAGGATTACACAAAAACAGTTAAACAATTTTAATTAATCTTGGTGGCAGGATGCAGTATGGGTCAGGGAAAAGCCCATTCAATTTTGGTGCAGACACAGGAATTGTTTTTTCAAAATTGCACAATTTTCTAAGGTAATTCATGGATCTTGAAGAAAAAAAGTAACTGACATTTATGATTGTGTGCAAATTGGTATAAAAATCTGGATCTATTGAATTTAAATGTGGTTTTATAAGGAGACTGTTTGGCCTGTTGGGCAGATGTGTTACCAAATTGAAGATTAGGCCTCGAAAAACACTAATAAAAAAGGATTGAGGACTATTTTGTCCAAAGAGCATTACCTAGCAAGTGGCAGAAGGGGGCAGTATAAAGCCACTAAATGAAGGCCTTTGGTTGCATGCCAGCTCTTCCAACTGCTTCACTCTTCTGGCGAAAAGTGATTTCATATGGTGATAATGTTATACTACATTTCTGTAATTTATTTGGGAGCACTCAGAGATGAGTCTCCGCCATATGTGGAGGAAGTGGTCGGGGCAGGCATCTCGCTATACAGCACTGTCAAGTCCGTCTGGACTGCTGCCATCGCTGCCTGCCTCCCTCCTTAGGCTTGCTGTCTCTGCCATGTGGGAACGTGGCGGTTATTTCAATGTGTGAGGTACTTATATTATTAGAACTGTGAAAAGAAAAAGAAAAAAGAAGAAATGCAACCACATGCTTTTACAAACTCTCTCAGGCCTCTTCTCCTGCACTTCAGCTCCAACACTTTCTGTACATCAGCACTCCTCCAACATCTGCTCCCAAAGCAACTTGACAGCAGTTGCCTTCACATCTGTGCATCTGCATATATTTCCCTCCCTCCCACCGAACTTCACTCTGGACTCTCTGACCCGCTGTGACAGCTCATTGGGCCAACATTCCCGACAGGAGGCAAAGGATGACCTGTACTGCACCAGACCAAAGTGTTCGCGGTGCAAGGGGGCGAAGATCCCGGAGCAGCAAGGCAGGCACAACGTGTCTGACATACTGTGTGATGAGTGGAGGTGCTGCACCGAAATCAACACTCAATGCTCTACCCCCTGGTGATTGCTTATAACTGCAAGTGGCATTTTTACCTGAGCCACTCCAGAACGCAAACCACGAACACATGGGGAAAAAAAATTATGTAAGTCATGACTCACCAGGCCTAAAATAAGATCAGGAGAAGCTTGTTTTTTGCTTCCTGAGCTGAAAATTCGGACGGGACTGGAATTCAAGTATATTTACCAGTACTGGCCTAAAAGCTATTCACAGTGGGGGGGCTTACCACCAAATGCCCCCACTATAACCTCATTAAACTCAAGCCTATAATCTCCCCTGGTTTGTAAATGATTTGCCTTGAGTAAATTATTTTAAGGATGTAGACGGAGAAAGATGTTTGATGGTGGATCATAAGTGAAACTGAGAAAAATGCATCTCCAGCGGACAGTTGTATTCATGGTTTCACTGGAACACAAAAAAGAAGCATCAGAAAATGAGAGATGGTAAAACAAAATGAGGCCAGAGTTCCCTTTGCAAGGCTTTGGCCAGCTATGTGATGCAAAGAGTTCCCACAGCAAAATCGGAGCTATTTCAGCAAGAGATGATTCATTATGTAGAATTAATTATGTGCCCCAAACAACTGTTAACTACCTCTGCCAAGGTCATGTCCGTTTTTTTGTTTCTTTGTTGATCGTGCGGTTGTTTGTTTTTCAACCTACGCAAAAAATACAGAATGGATTTCCACGATTTGGTGGACTGAAGGGACATGGGTCAAAAAGGAACCCAGTAAACTTGCATTTTTGATAATAATAATAATTAATGGATCTCGATGAAAAAAACCCAGACATATTTACAGGATTGATATGAGTATGTGCAATTTGGTGCAGATTGATTCAATTTGAGCTCACAGAATTTGTGCTCTGAGTCACGTTCTGGTTAAAATAAAAACCACACTTGGGGTTGATTTGGGAGAAAGCAAAACCTTTTGATGCTTGTAACTGTTAAGAGACATTTGCTTCAAAGCCTCATCCTGTTTATCTGACTTTTGTTTCTCATGACAGGAAGGTTCATTGTGTGACGGGGCGGTATCACTGGGCAAAACACCCTCATTCACCATGACAGCTCTGATCTGAAACTGTAACTGTCAACGTCTGGTGCCGTCTGGTGACAGAGAGAAGACGTGACTCTCAGATTCTCTTCCTCTCAGCGTCTCACTATCATAGCAGCAAGCGCTTCCCCGCCCGCTGAGGATCTGGAGACACTAACAGGTGAAATAACGGGCACGGCTGCCAGTCTTGGCAATCAGGCGACAGGCTCCCACCAAATGTTCACTGTGAGACACAGATTACAACTGTGAATTGCAGGAGGAAGATGAGGAGGAGGAGGAGTTATATGGACGCCAAGATGCCTTCGTGTAGAGAGTTGAAAAAATTAGAAGCACAACAGGGGGACATGTGTGTTTTTGGACACGGGGGAGGTTTGGGAGTCATGGGAGTTAGGGGGACATGGGGATTAGGTTCCGGTGTCCACCTGCTATGCTACTTAATTAAAATTAATCTGGCTGGTGCACACAAAGTGACTGTAATATTTCCAGAATAACAAGAAGACAGAACTTAATACTGATCTACAAGTATAATGGCCATAACATTTAAAATGTTAAAAAGTTTGATTATGCATTTAAAAACCAATAAAGTTGGGTGTTTGTCATTTACAGCCTCCCAAATATCTAAACTATTAATCATTTAATCAAAATAGGGGAGGATTACGATAGAACAGAGTAATTGTTTTTGAACAGAAAATGAGAGTTGCTCCCATAAATCTTCGCTTTAGGTGCTTTCTGATGAGGCCATCATGAAAAATGAACAAAGCAATCAAACGTGTACCTGACACTCCAGTGGAAAGCTCAGCCAATTGGGAGCTTCCTCTTTCAATACCCAATGATTTCAGGGTGATGAGATGAGATAAAAATATCCCGGCTGCTCTTTCCTTACTTAGCAGGACAGGCCCACAGCGCAACTCTGGTCCCACTACATAGAACCAATAAGAAGAAGGCAGTAGGCAACCTTATCTCCCGTGTCATGGGACAGGCAGAGACAAGAATGCATCCTGCTGAGCAACGTCTGTGTGAGCAGTCGTATGGTATCTTGTCAAGATGGTTACATAAGCAATAAATAAAACAGTACTTGGAATCAGCAGCAATTAATTAAGGGATTAGGGATTACAGAGGAGGAAAACACTATTAGCCCAGGGAGCTTTTTTAAGACACCATGTAGTTTAATCTCAGGGTTGAGGATTGCTTATCCAGCTCGTTACAGTCTGCGATACAATCTCACATGTTGACATCAATCAAAGGTATTACACACACTGGAGATAAAGTACTATGTGGGGGTCTTTGTTGTGCTGAAGACCACCAGCGAGTGCATGGTTTATTTTGTCTCACCTTGAGCACAGTGATGTTCCACGCGTAGCTCTCCATGGCTTTCTGGAGTTTGCGGCCTTTCAGACCTTCCTTTGCTCCGATGCGATGCAGGTCCTCATGGAAATCCAGACCTGGACACAGACACGCATAACATATATATGTAAAATAGAACTTTAATAGAAAATATATTTCAGAAATATCACATTAAAAATGCGACTATAATAACTATATATATATATAAAAAAACACAGTTTAAACCTTATTAGAAGAGTTAGGCATTTATATAATCTTTTTAAAGTGGTTGCTTTTCTTGTTGTAAGTAAAATGTCAAATAGTATAAAAAGTCATTTTTATTTGCTATTTCATAAAATCTAAAAAACTTCCAGTACATTAACTACAGTAGTTAATCATTAAATAGAAATGAATTGCAACACAAAAGCCAGCAGAGCAAAAGGCACTGAGCTAATTCTTTAGGATAATTTCACGCAATTCAACATGTTGAATTACAATAAGGGGGTCAGATCAAGGCAGTGCAATGCAGGGTAACCTCTAATTAATCTGTGTAGGTCTAGCTTCATTTATCCTGGGCAGCCCATTACTAATCCTCAGTGCTTTAAGAACATACTCCTCCTAAAGCTGTAAGTCTCTGCCAGCTTGTCAGTCTGTCCCTGACAACTGACCTGACACCGCCGCAGCTTTGAATCACTGTAGAAACTGACAAAACACAATACGCTGCCATTTACAAAAAGGACCGCCATTAGAGGTTGGTCACTCTTTAGAACTCAGCTTCTGTCTGTTGCCTCTGTACAATACAACACGTGCAGCATCAAAAATGTTCACACAGTTTAATCCCCCCCCTCTGAAAGTCTAAGAGCTTTTCAGGTACGTTTCACACTTGCTCCCACCCTTCCTATGTGTTCCTAATAAACTGCCAGCTGAAGTTTACTGCACCTCAACTACACTTAGGTCTTTAATTAAACATTTTCAATGACCTCAGTTCAGAGGCAAACTGTCTCAAAATACCTCAAGATCCTAATTTAAATAGCTATATTATACTGAACAAAAAAATGTGTTGGTTTAATATTTAGTGCTAGTACGCCATGCTCTCTCTGTTTACTGATGCGGTCACACTGTCTCCTACTCCACAAAACAAACAAAGTAGGCAGGAATAATCAGGAAGGGTGTTGCTGATTGGCAGTTTCATATCTAACTAGAATGGCGCCTACCTCTGCCAAGGCCCAACCCATTATAAAACCACGTTTAAACTAGATCAAGATTTTTATTTGGTTCTGCAAATACCACACACTCATAAATATTGGAGCGAGTTATCAACGGAAATGTTAAAATGTGAAGAAAGTACAACAATTTTTTTCCTGGAACTGCACCCTGATTCTGATCTGCACAAAAATCTCATGGGTTCTTTTGTGATCCATAACACATCCTTCCCCCAAGTTCTGTGGTAATCTGTCTAGATTTTGCAGAATCCTGCCAGCTAACAGGCAAACAAACAAACCTCATTGGCAGAGAAAAATTAGGGGGCTGATGGAATGTCAAATAATCACTTAAAGGGTATTCGACAGAATGAATCTCGTAAGATATCAGCAGACATTTAGGCTAAAAACATGGTGTAAATGATGAGTCTAATACGAATGTCGGGGCTTGCGGACCCTTTGATGACACCAAACGAGCAGTATGGAGGCATGTTACATTTTTCTGTTGTTTTATTACGTCTGAAGAAGAGGTCGCGATTGACTCCAATTGTATCTGATTTGGCTGCAACTCTTCATCCATGTTCTGCCGCCCACCCTCCCTCTGGAACTTAACATAACTGTATGTTTGAAACTACGAGAAAGAATTTCCCCCAATAATCTGCAGAGCGATTAAACAGATCAGGAGGTCAACCAGTGAATTCAAAAAACACCCTCTCTGGCCCCCAGTCGCCGGGTTGCTCTCATTTCCATATAAATGATGATGTGGATCCAGTGCAGAATATCTGTTTCTGAGTCTGAAAGTTGTGTTAACGGGGTTTAGGGCTGATTTGATCTAATAATCCTGTGTATAGGCCACTGCTGGTGCAGAGCCGAGTCAAGGCAGGTTTGTGATCCCAGGACTTGGGGAGTGAGGCCTGCGCAGAGCTGAATGAGGGATGAAATTAGCTAGAGGCGGCTTTACAGCCTCTTCAAGCTTTTAATTTCCCAATTATTGAGCATTTCCTCCCTGCAACAGTCCACTGATTGCTTTTCTTTACTGTCACTAAAACTGAACTTTGAGTTAATAAACAGAATAAACAGAATTCAGCCCCCGTAGCACATTCAACACTACAGGGAGAGAGAAAAATTGGTGCTTAGATCAACAAAAAGACAAAGGGGACAACAATATGTCCCCTCTGAGCGCACACACACACACACACACACACACACACAAAGCCCCAGTAAAGGCTTACAGTGTCTGCATAGAGCAGAGAGGGGCTTTGGCTTTGTAATGACAGCTGCTGCTGCAACTCTTTTACTCCAAACACAATGCTCAGATAAAGAGAGAGAGAAAGGTAAATAAATGAAAAAATAAATAAAATCAAACAGAATCTCAAAGCTGGATCTGATGAAACCAAAGACAAGAGAAGGTGAGAGGGAGATATAGTTGGATCAGTGTTTCATTAATATATGTCGAGTCATACACACTGCAAAGCCTAAGCAGAATATCATAGCTGCAAATAGAGAGGGGGGATTTCCAGCTGCGGAGGAGCCGGGCCAACAGTGACTCTATATAGCCAAGGAGGAATGAAGGGAGGGAGGTGTCTTCATCCCCTGGATTTCAATGGTAATGGAACGGTGCAGCCTCAAACCATATACCTAACACAGTGGTCAGTTGGGGGGTCTGCGCATCAATAAATAAGCACAGTCAGGTTTGCAGGGAGGCAGCAGCTCTAAAACCAGGTGGATTTGCCCTGTTTTAGCATGGCTGGATGCAGAGCCACGTTCAAACTGGACCCCTGAACGCCTGCACAGCTGGGGTTGACGCTAAATAGTTACTTTTACAACGGTTCCGTTGCCTTTACGGTGCCAAAAAAATGTATTCCTTAAAAAAGCCCAAAACAAATGATCATCAATAAGAATGGGTCTTTTATTGCTAGGCAAATTGTAAAGTTGAAACTGAAAATATTTACTGTTACTGTAATAGTTTAAAGTAAACCTCGTTGGAATATACAAAGAACTGCAAAACTCTTAACAACTTTACATAACAAATTCACACAATTATTAAAAAAACCTACCCCACCTCAATAATTTAACCCTGAATAACAGTTTGTACTTTCTTCATACAGCAGTGGTGGGGCCAGGGACACCCCCCTTGTGGCTGATGTGCTTGGCATAGTGTCACGAAAATTACACAAATAGTCAAACATGGTGCATCCCTCTGTATCCAAATGTGTCCTGTGCATCACCAGTTTCTTCATTAAGTTTGTCGTGTTCCTCCCTTCCTTCTTATTCTTCTTCTCTTACTGGCAGATCGCAAACAACAAGTTGCAAACCACCACCAAATCTACAAGCTGGTGCTCCCTGCTCTCGGCTATTGGAATTCTTTTGCATGAAGTTTGGAAGCACTTTTGACCTTTTAGCTTTAGGCTTTTTGCTGTTGTGTCAACTCGAGTTTCAGGTAGCTACTAGGTAGCTGGAGGCTAGTGCTGCCAGAGCCATGTAGAGAGTGTGTTGTTAACAATGCACATGCTGCAATGTTTATGTTGCCTGCAGGGAATAGCTCAGGCACTGAAATAAGGCCCAGAAATCTGCATTGTGATTAGGGCCAGTATACTGTAGGTACCAGCCGTTTAGGAAAGGATTTCGGTAACCAACCCTCTCACAGCATAGATGCTGAACACAAAGAGATGCTCAGAGAGGAGCACAGAGATGTTGTATAAATGGCTTAATTAAGTAATTGCCCGTCTCTAAGGCTCTATAGCCTCTGTTCTACTTGCAGCTAAACTCAGTCTTTCTGATGACAGACACGCTTACTTAAGGAAATCCAGTGAACGCTGAAGAAGTCAGTGCAGCAGAGGCTGGAGTGGGAGTTGTTCTCTCCATGCACAAATAGATTTGATCTGTGTGCATACGCATAAGCCATTGTCGAGTGTACTGTACACACACACGCACACCCACACAGTGGTAGCATCTGGAGGTGCCAGTGTGTGCATCCCAGCTGTCTATCTGGCCCCCTATTAGTGGTGTGTGTGATGCAGAGCCATCAATAGTGCCCGCGGGGGGGGGTTCATCAAGCACCTCTCCATCCTCATCAACACGTCAGCCTTACTGCCCAAATTAAACTGATTAGCTGCAATAATGACTGGGCATAAACTAAACACGGGAAGGAAACTAGGAAACAGAGGCAGCTAGGAAAAGAAAAAAACAGCAGTCCATAACTATCCATCAACATTTTCAAGCAATGCTACGGTACGAGCGATGAATCTGCCGACGTGCCAGTCATTTTCACATTGCTCATATTGAGAATGAGAGGCAAGTTGGGATGGAAGAGGTTAGTTCAGGTCCCTCGTTTCAAACTGCCAGCAGAGTGTCATTTTGATTATGGCTTTGTCACAACAGCATTTAGCTGATGAGCACAGAACATTTTTAACTGGGGCTAAAGTGTCAGGTTCAAACAAAGGCCTTAAATTAAGCTTAGATTCAGTGCACGCACACGCACACACACACACACACACACACACACACACACACACACACACACACACACACACACACACACATTCTCTCTCTGATAATGTCCTCTAATAGCACCTTTTTCAACTTCTCACACAGTCATTCCATTAAAATTATACCTTTTGGCTTTCAGATCGATCATAGAGACAAAACCTTCAATTCCATGCAAATCCTCCATCTCGCGCCTCATATTTTTTTTCCCACTCGCCGATTACTGTCTGTGATTCAGGCTTGTTGCTATTGTCAACGTCAGTTTGTACAAATTCGTGGGGCTTGCGAATCGGCTTCTGATGGGAGCATTCAGAGCTTGTCAGTCTGTCAAAAGAGGTAAATTCATGCCTCCTGAGCTGCCAAGAATGATGCAGTGTTTTGACGGGGAGCAACGAGTTCATCCAAATGTCCTCGGTGGCTTTTCACCCGTTCTCCAGAGGATGAAAAACGCTCATAATGAACTGAGACACAGGCTAAACAAGACAGAGATGAGAGAAAAAAGGGAGAAAACCCATTTAAAGAGGATGGCTAGTGCTGTTGCCTTTGAGCAGGGAAACAGGTGGATCTGGATATCATCTTATTAGATCCACTGACTTTGATTGTAAAATTAGATTGAAGTGGCTTTCCTCAACCCTCTCAACCTTTCTATCTGTCACACATTCAGCAACATGGAGGTCAAGTTAAAGCAATGTCACAATTAATAATTCACGGTCTCTAGAAGTTTAGCAGTTATTTAAAATGTACATAACCCAATAAAAATACTGATTGCTAGATAGAGATATTATATTTATTTTCCATTTGAAGAACATAACTACAATTGAATAAATTGTGAAATATATCTGCTAGCAAAAGCAGCAGCACATACAGAGACAACGGGGACCTGATGGGACAGGAAGCAGATGGAGAGGACAAAGAGCATGCTGAGTGGAAAAGCAGGACACAAGTGTTGGCATTCATATCGCAAAATAATTGCATGTATTAGGTGTAATAGAGCAGACGGAAGATTATTATCGTAGATCTAAAAATGTTGACATATGGAAGCGGTATTAGGCGTCATAATTTCCCCCATCAAGTACTTCTTCCATCTTGAAATCCTCTTAAATGTGATTCATGCATCACAAGCAAAGATACCTATTTATTCGTAAACAATATTCTATACTTAGTGCTCCATGTGACGATGTAGTTGGTGAATATTAGCCTGGTAAAATGATGGCAGTTCTGAGTTGAGACAATTGTGCATGAGCCTCAAAACGCTGTGTAATTATGTGATGAAAACTGCTTTTAGACTGACTCTGTTCTGTATTATGAGCCAATATTAATTCAGAACGTATATTCCCTGAGGCCTACAAGGTTAAATTTAATTTAAAGTTTAAAAATGTTATTTCACGATTTTGATTTGAGGTGATAGGTCACATTTCATAGCTCTTTTAATGAAGAGGTAAGTAATTGGAATTTGGCAAACAGTGTTGGGGCATCTGCTCTTCTGGCAGTTAGCTGTAATGCGACATTATGTCAGAGAAACGGCAGCTATCTGTGCATGATAGTTTTACTTTCATATTTTTTTTCTGCCTGACTTATCACTATCAAAACTACAGTGGATATCTGGAAGCATGAATGAGCGGACATGGAAGTTGTGTATATTTGAGAATGGCGGCGGTTTGGACCGAGGCTTGCGTGTTAGTGCCAGGGGCAGGGGAGTGGGAGTAGGCGATATGGAAAGTGCTATGTTTGGCATGCAGCTGAGGCCCCTCAGGGCTGTCGCTGCAGCCCTCCGTCTCATTGTATCGCTCTTACATAATGCTGCTGCTCTTGTGGTAACTTGAGATTTAGGAATTGCCATGTTTTTGCTTCTGTTGGAGGATAAGGCTCCTCCAGAAAATACTTCAACCCTTGGGCTTTAAAAATCCTTTCATAAAACATTTAATTACAGCTCGCAGTTTGATTTTCCAACTGCTGTTCCTAAATTGTTGACATTCAGTATTCACCTGATGGCAGCAGTTAGCCAAGCAACTGCCTCTGGTATCCAGCTACTGCCGAGCGTGTGGGGTTTGAGCTTAACTCTGCAGTCATTGCGTTTGAAGATGCCTCCAGCTCCGAGCTCGGGAACCTTGGAGCCAGGGGGACAGCTCTGTGATGGAAGCCCCTGTGGCTCAACCCACATCCCTGGGTAACCACACAGCACGAATATCAGCTAGGATGGTAGTGGTGGGGTGGAGGGGGAGCGATGCATATGCTTGCCTCTGTGTGAAGCCGGGGAATAAAGCTGGCCAAAGTGAGTTTAAATTGGCTTATCAGCCTCAGGATATTGGGTTGGCATGTGCCACAGAGCAAGCCTCCCCTGCCTACTTTGGGTTTATCATGCAAAGCAACAACACACACAAACTACAAATGGCTTCCTGGGTTTACACAGCCTGCTGTGAGGTCTATTATGGGCCCGAATCTGTCAGTTTCATATTATTTGCCTACAGCATTACAATGAGGCACAACCATGCAAAATGAAGATGTAAGTATTCAACGTATGTACTCCTATTTGAGGAGTTCTTCAGCGGAGGCACTGATGTGTGGCAAAGAAGCAAAGCAAATGAGGAAGAACTAGTGCTGAATGCAAAAGAGGCTTGGGAAGACGAGCCACAGGATTTCATGATTTTCTCTCTGTCTTAATGATTATTATTATTATTATTATAGTGAATTGTATCCTTTTTTCTAAAAGGCCAGACTTTTTACACCAGACACCATTTAAAACATTTTTAAATAATTAAGAAATGCTTTATTGCCCTGGTCGGGCATGAAAGAGGGAAACTACTCTGGAGTAGTGTGGACGCAAGGCATATCCATAGCGGAGTTGATGCATTTTTAAACAAAAATGTAGTAGTGTGGATGTTGCATCTGTGGCTGGCTACATAGTGCAAACTCCCGCTTGATCAGCCGCAGCCACTGTTTTTGATGGAGATGCTGAAGGAGCGGATACACTGCACTCATTCTAATTTGGCAAGAAGACGTGGTGCGTTACACGTTTAAAAAGATTTACACACTAATAGCAGACAGTTCACTCTGATCTTAAAACAGAGGAGCTGAAAATATTTGACTCCTCAACTGATTTTATGTTGCTTTGTGTCTTATGATCTTATTTTTCACTTAAACAAATAAGTAAGAAATGCCAGTGAGGGAGATCATTTCATTTGTTAGACACAAATCTTTTCCTTGTATTGTGAGTCATCTTGGGCACATTAGCAGACAGATCTACATTATCCTGCCTTGTCTCACACTGATGCTGCTGATTTTCTGAAATGTCATAAAATAAGAGATTCTAAAACAGAAAAAGATCAAACCTTTATATCATTTGAATAAATACCAAAGATTATCTGCTTGGATTAGGCATCCAGTTCTGAATGACACTAGTGATGGGTGGGAAGTTGCAGCTGAGGAGCATTGGTGTTGAGTGAGGAAACGTACCTGCCCGTTGTGCTTGTGTGAGTTTGGAGTAGACCACATCAGCCGACTCGATCAGTGTTCTGCTGGTTTGGATCATCTATAAAAAAGGTTTGCATTTGATTAGTTTGCATCTCAGCATTGCACCAGTAAATTTGAAAGCAAAGCAGAGGTCGAGCCAAACACAGGGCAGGCCTCATTTTGGCTTGGCTCAGGTTTAACAGCAAAGGTTGTTGTTACGTATATGTCTTTATGTGATTTCTTATCCAATTAAGCCATTGATAATAAGTGATAATATATACCATACATATCAAAGCTCAACCAATATGGATTGTTTAGGGAACAAACTAGAAACAAAAGAGGAAACAAAATGTTACCAATACCAATGTACCAAATATAAACTGCTTCCTTTTTCTTTTTCATTATAAAATCCTTTTTATATTTTTATACACTTTATTAAAATTAACTATGAATAAAAATAAAACACAAATTCAAATAAATATATACAACACGAAGAACATGGACATTTACTCTCTAAAATTACTTTATATCAGCAAACATAAATGCTATATATGTGAAAGGCTCATATAGGTCAGTCGGTAAATCAGTCGGCTTTACCAGAGAGTGAAGATGCTGGAATAAATATTGTATGAATAAGGATATACTCAACATACAGAAGTGGTTTTATACTTATATACTTGCATCACAAGCCTGTACACAGTAACAATCTGGCTTGATTGCTTTCCATCTCCTTCCTGCATAACAAATCTGTATGTTTGAGTGTGTTTTTACATGCATGTATCTGTACATGTGCATGTCTGTATCTCTTTCCTTTGCTCATTTGTACATGTGCTGAGAGCTTGTCAACATGGATGGAGATTTATAGCTGACTCCAGGTATATCTGCACTGAATTGACATGTATTGGTACCACAAGTGAAAAAAGGGAAGAGTGGGAGAGATGCTCCTCCCTATTTTCACCTCCACATTTGTATCTGACCATCCCAGTGTGATGTAGTTTGTGCCCTAAACATCATCCCACAGGCTGAGGAGAAGCATCTGGACCAGCCCTGCAGCGCCAAGGAGGAAACTAATGAAGTTTCACACTCCCGTTTACAGGGAGACAGGAAATGGACTCTGCACATACTGTGTGTGTGTGTGTGTGTGTGTGTGTGTGTGTGTGTGCCTTTTCTTGTTCTGCTATCCTAATGAGAGTTGGTCTCAGTGCAGACAGTTTTGTAAAGTGAGCTCAGTTTAGATGGTCCGTTCCTCAAGGGGACGTTTGAAACCTCAAGTAAAATCATAAAAATGCAGAAGCTCTGATGTTTAATGCATTAAGAATCTGCTGAATCTACATTTCCATGAATCTCTTCACTAACCTCCAGAGAATGGACGTCAGTATTGTGAGATGAATGCGTAGGTGAGTGTTGTGGGAGCAGTAGTTGAAGTAAAATGAATGGCAAATAAAAAAAAGATTATTAATAAAAAGACTCTTGAATGCAACTTGTCTTGAAGCGACGCTGCAGTCTGGTCACGTCTGCCTACACTGTAGAGGATTTCTTTCTATGCGGCTGCTGCAAATGATGAGTCTACAAAGATGTCCAAGCTCTTTTTTACCTCTGCCAAGGACGTTATATTTTTTTTTCTAGGTTTGTGTTTGTTTGTTTGTGTGTTATTTAGCAGGTGTGACACAAAAACCACAGAACGGATAAAATTTGATACTGACCCAAATACATATCCAGATCTAATGAATTTTAATGTGGTTTCTACTGGTCCTTGTTGGAGGTATGCTCTCGCTGTCCTTCTGGTTGTATTCTCTAAATATTAAAGTATGGTGCATTGCATTGTCCACCTCAGTTATCCATAGGAAGAGTACAAATTAATGGACAAAATGGACAAAGAATTATCATGTACATGAACAGCTGCTAAGGACAGGAGTGTGCTATGTGTGTCCTTAGGGGACTAAGGACACACATAGCACACTGATTGCACACTACAGTAAATGGCCTGGTGTTGGCAGAAATGTTGCTATGAGGTCACTAGCGTCCACACACACACACACACACACACACACACACACACACACACACACACACACACACACACACACACACACACACACACACACACACACACACACACACACACACACACACACACACACACAGAGAGACAGAGAGAGAGAGAGAGAGTCATCTGTTCTTGAGTGGGGAGCATGCCACCAAGCCAGTCTTTGGAAAGCAAACACAAACCCATGAATCCAAACATACCCAAGCCTCAGGACCGGACCTATGGTTTAATGTACGTGCATCATTTTATTAACTGCAATATTACCCAGTGATACCACAAACCAGAGAACAAGATGCAGGGATATTATCATGGACAGCGAAATGAACAGACAGGGGAAAGCGACAAGACCTGAAAAAACATTTTCTAGTAAAGATTTAGTTGCTTGTCTGACATTTTTGTGATGTCCTTATTCATTAGCTTACAAAACAGACTATTAATCATTCTTATTAATTAAGTACCCATGTCCAATCAGGTAAAATGGACAACAAGTGATTTTGGGGGGGTTAAAGGGTTGGTATGTGGGTAGAATGGGATGTTCTCATTTCCGGGTGTGAAGTTCAGTTTGTCCCCAGAAAGCGTGTACTGTGGACTGAAGCGTGAGAGTTGCTCTGACAGTGCCAGGAAGCCTCCTGCATGGTTAGGGCCTCATAAAAGCCCAAGCAGATCCGTTTTGGGAGCCGCATGCTGCGTCGCTGTTGATGTCAGAGCACCTCTGTAGGTGTCGACGGCAGAAAGAGTAGCGCGGGCGCAGCAACCTCGCGCCCTCTCTCGTGGCCCACTACAACAGTTCCCATCAAGCCTCACCGAGGGGGAGGAGAGGGGAGTAGAAACAGTGGGTGATAACTAATTACAGACAGAGTCCTCCAAGGCACTTTTGGGCCGTGCCAATGTCAAGTGGTGAAAAATGCAGTGTTCATGTAAGAGAGGAGGCAGGATGGAGAGGGACGTGTGAAATTATACAATGAGAAGTCTCAGCGTGACAATCTGACTGATCAAATAGGTGGTTTGAGACGTGTTTAAAAAGACATCCAGCAAATCAAATGTTAAACAATACACCAATAAGGGAGGGAGCAAGACAACCATCTGTTTTGTGGGTTTATTCTGTTTTCTGTTTGTACGCACAGCACCTATAGAAATCTGCACATAGCAGGAAGTGCTTATCACAGCATCATGGGACAGGACGGCCTCTGATATCATACTTGAAAGCCTGAGTGCTTTTTTATCTTTATCTGAAGTAGATATTTAGTGAGATACTAAACACTATAACAAGAGTGTTATTGTCTCAAAGGAAGAGCTGTGTAATATTCATGATTCCTGTCACAGTCCTGTCTTCTGTCATGCTCCACCCACGCACCACACGTCCCCAGACTGTCTTTCTGTTCCCAGACCCACCTGCTTACCTGATTCCCGATCACTGGAACCGTTTCTAATTTCCTTCATTTGCTAATGTCCCCTGTGTGTTCTTCATGCTGTAACCTCTCCTCCCTGCCTTGCTTGCTACTTGTCTGCTGTCTGTTACCTACTGCCTGCGTGCATATCCACTTATCTGCTTGTTGCATCAGCCTTCCTGTTTGTCTGCACTTGGTTCCTCTTCAACATCAGCAATATGTGTACTGCATGTACTTAAAGTTAACCACTTCAACACAAACACATGCAAAAACTACTAGACAGGAAACTCTTGTTCTCTGGTTTGTGGTATCACTGGGTAATATTGCAGTTAATAAAATGATGCACGTACATTAAACCACAGGTCCGGTCCTGAGGCTTGGGTATGTTTGGATTCATGGGTTTGTGTTTGCTTCCCAAAGAGTGGCTTGGTGGCATGCTCCCCACTCAAGAGCAGATGTCTCTCTCTCTCTCTCTCTCTCTCTCTCTCTCTCTCTCTCTCTCTCTCTCTATATATATATATATATATATATATATATTTTCCTGATATATATATATGTATATATCAGTTGGTATTTCTGTAATTATTTACATTATTATAGCTACCAGCATCAGCCCTAAAATAACATGCTGTTTAAGGTCTATTCATGTCAACTATGAAATTCATATTTATCCACACAAACCTTTGCACTGTAGAACTAACATTTCTATGTGCTGGTACAACCCTCTCCTGTGTGCAAGTCACTTACCATGTCATAGGCGTTGAGCACTTTGCGCAGCAGTTCAGGTACAGGGCCCTGAGCCTCCATGGTGGGGTAGGTCTCACTCAGGTCCACCGTTACCCTCAGTGACCGCTCACTGTTCATCAGCCAGCTCGACACTGTGAGGATGCACTGCTTCATGTTGGCTGCGGGGGTCAGGCCACACAGCTCCTTGAAGGACACCATGGCATTCTGGGAAGAAAACACTAGCAGTGAAAAAAACTGCACAAGTAAAGAGACATTTCAAATATTCCAGTTTAAATGAATAACTGTAACAACTGTAAACATGGAGGAGACGTAAAATGGGCTGTTGTTGATCAGAAAAGCCATGAGCACTAGTAACAAAGCGTAGTCTAAACACCTGACATGCAAGACTTAAAGGAAGGAACAGATTTTACGAGCTATTGCAGAGATTGATTGGCTGAATAAACACTGGAGCACTTGACCAACCAGGCATCTTCAGTGCTCCAAGCCCCACCCCAAAGGTTCCTGTACTTTTGTAAACTACAACCCACTGGGCAGGAACTTTTTTTGTGGATAAAAGGATATGATAATAAGATTTCCCTGGAACTAAATTTAGACTCTGGTCCCTGTGGTGGAAATGCCTAGTTCCTGCAAAGCTTCCTAGTTCCTGTGGAAAGCTCCTGTGGTTGAAACCTGGCTTATATTGACATAAATATTAAAAATGTGTCTGTTTTCCCGTAGAGTTATAGTACTTGGTAAATGAAGTGATTGTGGTTCTAAAGGAATGACAAGTATTGTGAATGAGATTTAATCAGAGTGCTCATGATACTCCCCTAAATTATGGTTAAAAAGTAACACATGAGTAAGAATTAAGTAGAATACGTAACAGAGAATAAAACTAGAATGGCACTCAGTAGAGCCAAGGCTGAACAATTCTACACATGATTGTCATTCTTTTAGTAGAAATGTAACAGTAACAAGGGAGGGGCCTGATAATCAAAATGTTTTACTTGTCATAACACTTAGTAAAGAAATTGAAAATGCAAATAAATAAATAAAATCCTGGATCTGCCTAGTAATCTGCATCTGCACCCAAATGTAATAGATTCTTTCTTGGCCCAGACCTCATCCCTCCACCAAGTTTGCTGGAAATCGGTATAGTTTGTGTAAATAAACCAACCATTAACATACAAACAAACAGACAGGGGTGGTAGGTACATTTTGACTCAAAGAAAAGAAGGTATGGAGCCCTGACAGAAAGCAAATCTTTTCTCTCCTCGGATGCAGCTGTAGCTTAGTAGAGAAAATCTACCATCAGTCACAAGGAAAGTGATTCAAACCTCGAGCTCTTCCTCTCCACATGTTAAGGTATATACATGTATATGGCGTATGAATCACTTTGGACTAAGGCATCTGCCAAATTAATATAATGAATGACAGTGAAGACATATGCCAGTGGTATATACTTTTATATTATTGTACCATAGGCTATTTATAATATATTGTCTATTGCATTTGCACTGCCTAATATTTTAGTATCGCATTACTTTCTTCAATTGTTTCCCCCATGAGATTCAATAAACGATTATCTCATCTTATATATGTGCCAATTGTTTATGTCTTTCATTTATTCCAGTCCAGTAGTATTTCATGTCATCACTGCCATGTAACAAGCTGAAATTTGTTCACAACAACTTGTCCCTTCCAATTTTTAACTTCTAACTGCATTTGCCCACAAACACTATGGTAACATGGCTATTTGATCGACAAAACTTGGATGAACTTAAATGACTGTACTGTCAGTTCACCATATTCAACAGAATGTATCCGCCTTGACTCAATTTAATCTCAACTGTGCAGCCAGCCTCAGTTTTTCTCTCTGTCTCTGGCTCAGTCTCCGCCTTTGCTGTCTGTTTTCCAGCCCCAACACGGCTAGAGTCTCTGCGCGTCTGGGTTCAAAGACTGCTGCTCCAGCAACCAGGCAACTGTCCCACACAGTGTTTCATTCTTCTGCCAGCATGGGAATTTAAGCTGTACACTTTGGTTAAGTGACAGCATGAAAAAACAAGTGTGACAGAGCAAGGCTGGGAGAAGAGAAAGGGACGGAGAAAGAAAAAAAAAGGTGGAAAAGAGAAATCTGGAATAAGACAGAAATGCAGGGACTTAGGAAGAGTGCATGTGATGATGAGGAAACATGAGGTCAGGTAAGAAATCATAAAACGATTATGAGAGAGAAATGGGACAGAACAAGAGAGTAAAAGCCATTGTTGGTTTTTGGGAAACAGTCCACACACTCTGCAGTGTGGGAACCAGCCGTCTCCCTGGGCTAGACCTCCAGGTCTGCAGAAAAATCTCCCTCCACCGCCCTCTCTCTACCTGAGAGGATGTCATAGTGAGGCTTGACCTTCCTGTAGACCGAGAGGGTGGCCAGGGGATACGGTCATCATCTGTATGCTGAACCTCAGCTACAGTTAACACCTCTTGGGGCAGTTGAGCACGGCCGCGCTGGAACACAATGGTGGACGCGGAACAGCTCTGAGGCTCTGGAATACATGCCGGTGTGACTATGGCCATGTGCGAAATGTGAGCATGTATGTGTTTATGTCTCAGTGTGGTCTGAGCTGAAGTCATTAGCATTCATTGTGCTTCGTATAATTGCATGCATGTGTGTGAGGAACCACATGCATAAATGTTTTTGCGGCATAAAAGCCATATTGTTTCCAACCCATGGCGTTACAAAAGCCAATGAGAGGCTTGTGTTTTTAATTACTCCCTTCCCCCCACTTTACTCCCCTTCCAACATTCCCAAATGAGAGCTCTGTGTCCGGTTACAACACTGCTTTTGTTTCTCTTTGCCCCTCTCTTTCTCTTTCTTTCTGCTTCTATCTGTGTACCTCTCTCTCTCTCTCCCTACAGCGTTGAGTTGTGCAGAATGGGCCCATGATGGCACAAACACACATTACAGAAAATAAAAAAGAAATTTCAGGCGGTCAACTCTCCCCTAGCTCCATTCACGCTTTATGAGGTCCACGGGCGGCAGCACACAATCTCCCACAGAAATAATTGATTTGTTTTGGAGTTCTACATATGAGCCATGGCAACCAATCATGTCTGCCCACTATTGAGTGTTCATGGATTTCCTTAATCTTTTTGACAATCAAATGGACTTCTTCTTCCAGTGATAATTCAAAGCATGTCACCTGGATGCTTTGCTGTTTGAGGATAAAAGGAATCATAAAAGAGCTTTGTGAGGTGAAATCATGCTTTGACGGCAACATCTAAAGTGTGTGTGAGTGTAAGTGACCAAGCGTACAAAAGATGGGTGGCATGGTGATGCAGTGGTCAGTACTGACAGCAGAGACTGACTCATGATTGGTTGAGGGTGTTTACTGGTAGGACCTCAATGGTCGATCCCTTAATGCGCAGACTCTGGCTCCAAATGCACAAGATGGCAAGGTTTGTCTCTGTCTATTTGGCTTAATTTCTATATAGTGGGAGGAAGTGGAGATGTGTTGTCAATCTCTAAATATAGCCTATGGTTTGAACCTGTCGGCCAACCAGGCAGTGTGGAGTTTGTTCTCCCCGTGTGTGTGGGTTTTCTCCTGCGTACTGCAGCTTCCTCCCGCAGTCAAAGACTTGCAGCCCTATTGCCCTTAGGTGTAAATGGTTACTTGCCATATAAATATAACCCTGCAATATGCTGGCATATTGTCCTGCCTTGCCTCTCGCCCAATGTCAGCTCGGATTGGCTGCATCCCACCCAAACCCTCAAAGTTTAAGCTGTAATGGATGGATGGCTAGATGAACAGATGGATGGGTATGAAAGATATTCCTATCTCTTGTTAACAGCGAATCTTGGCTTTAAGTCAGGAGATTTAGAAGCTTCCGATCTGGTTGCTACCTTGTGGGTTGTTGGCCTCAAGCCGTGTTACTGACCACAGCACCAGACTCCCCACAAATAGCCTCCACAAAGCCTTCACAACTGTTCATTTTATACATTTAAAAGGCAAAGGCCTTATTCCACCTTTATTCATCCCTTTCATAGCCTTCCTCATAACTTCACCTCTTTCATTTATTCCTTCAACTTTGATCTCTTCATTTCAAAAAGAAACATTTCCATTTCAAACCTGAGGATGGTGTGGTTTGGAATCAATGCTGTTTGATCAGGTTAAAAACACTGATTCACATTCAATCATCTGTCCACCCAATGACATTATTCATCAAGGTCTATGTATTGAATTCTAAAGCCATTTATTATGAGAGACAATTCAAAGCCTGTGAAACATGACATGTCTGATTATTTCCATTTTAAATAAGAGTTAGTTGACTTGAGTTTTACAGAAGTTAGGATGTTTTTGATTAGTCTGTGTCAGATTTATAGGGCTGTCTTCACAGTGAGCCATGTTTCATGTCTTATTCATTAAATGTTCCTGTGCTGAATCACATCCAAGCAAAGATTGGGATCTGATATCAAACTGCTATGGTGCCCATTTGTCACAAATTAAGAATTATTCAATAGGAATAATTTTGGCTCAGCCAGAAAATACCACAGCATTATCTTTCATAAGGATTATTCATTAGTTGTTCTTATTCACACTTTTATTTCGAATGGTTATTCTCACATTAGCTTCTTCTTAGAGTCTAATCTGAGTGTGATTTGAAAATATTACTCTTCTGAATGCTACAGGATCAATTTCCCCTTCAGAACACATGGATGTTTCCCTCTGTCTTGGGGTGTAAAATGATTATAACATGCCCATTTCAATGGCTAGAAAAGGCTTGACAACATGCCGCAGTTTCTCTAATCACATCTCATTGAGTTTGGTCTTTTGTTTGCTGTGCCATTAGACTGAAGTTACCACTCAATAAAGACAGATGGACAGCTTGGTATTTATGACTTAGATTAATAAAAAGAAAGTTATACATGGATTCTGAGTCTAATTTGATGTCTCATTATATGCAACATTAACATTTGTTTGATTGCATACCTGTGTCAGTCAAACATTCATAAGACAGCAGGTAACTGGTGAGGTATCAGGGGTTTGTCAATTATTCATTACCACATACATTTAAGTAAGACACGTGTTCCATTAAAGGTTCAGTGTCTAAGATTTAACTATTGGCAGAAATCCTTTGTGGAATAATCCTCATGATGTTTTCAGTAGTTCATTTCATCTAAATTGTATGAATTGTTGTTTTTTCTACCCCAGAGAAGGCCCTTTCTATTCAAATACTTTATATTTACATCGAGGGGACCCTCTCTACAGAGACCCTCTCTACAGAGGGTCCCCTCGACTGTTTTTTTACAATAGTCCAGACTGGACAAACTAAACACCTATTGGGTTTTAACAATAACTGAAGGCTACCACAGGTTCGTTTTCATGTTTAGAAGGGGAGGGTGAGGTGAGGGGTGTTTAGCTGCAACATGCAATTTCAACACTAGATATCACAAACTTCTACACACTGTACCTTTAATACATGAAAAGGTTTTTTATATTAATGAGAAATAACTTCATATGCATTTGTCTGCTCAGCATTGTGAAGTAATGTTTTTATATTTCACTATTGTTTTTTTATCAGTCTTTAGGTAAAATAAATTATGATCTCCTACTTCATTCTTTTACACTACTGTGACATTTTTTTATTTTATGATACTTGCACATTAGCAATTATGTATTTTGAAATGTTTTATGAGAGGACTGTTATGTTCTTAAATAAGTAAGAAAAAGGCTTGTTTGAGGATTTGACTGTTGGATCAAAGCAGATTTACCCACGTCTTAAGTAACATCTTCAAAATGAAGACTTTTATTTACTTTTGATCTCATTTACATACAACGTGATTGTGTTGACACATTTTTCCCTGAGTAGACAGAGCATTTTTGTCAACAGTTCAAAGTGAACACTGCAAAATTATTTTTATTTAGAAAACTATCAGTGCAAGACCAAGCCTGCCACTCTGACAACCAAGTAACACAAAGGGCCATGAAAAACGCTCCCTAACCCTAATTTGTAGGGTGAGAAAATGAAAAAAGCTTTGCATCACATCCTTCAGTCATCACAAACTAAATAATAAACTGCTCTGAAAGACTTCTGATTCTTCAAATGTGCCAAAGATTCTCCATGGTTACTAATCTTCATTTGCTCATCTAGAGGAGTAGAGCACTAAGTGCCTAGCAACCCAGTCATCTCCCCGGGGCAGTAATTGTCCCTCATTAATGATTACACTATTCATAAACCTTATAATTGTACAGCAATGCCACTTTATTACAGCTCTCTCCTGCAACATTAATAGAGCACAATTAGAGACAAGCCCCTATCCACAAGAGCAAGGGAAATTAGTCCAATCAGAAAGAGTTACATCAGCTTGGAACTGTTCAACAAACATAATATTTTTATATAGTTTTATATAGTGGCAAAAGCACCTCTGCTTTTTCAAATTCGAACTTCAAACTAAATACACAAATGTAGGAAATGGGTGTCAATGAAAGCTTAATAGAGCAGGCCAGTTATGCCAACACAAACCCTATCATCACAAAGCAGATCAGGGCAATCAAAAGGAAAAAGGTTAAAATAAAACTCCTATTCCATGTAACCCAGTGTAACAGAAAAAATATCAGGAATGATTTTGTGTCAATGTCTCATGAATACACTCTGTAGTTCCTTACCTGCACATTCTCTCTGAGGTCTGTGGCCTCCCTGAGGGGCTGGGTGGATGCCCTGAAGAGCTCATCTACAACTTTGATCCCTGTGGTCTTGGTGGTGGTGTACTCCCGCGCCTTCCTACCTTTCCTGACAGACAGACCCCTCTTATGTGCCTTTCCTCCACCTCGCCTGTTGGTGATGGCTACATGGACAAACAGGGTGGTGTTCGGTAGGAACTCTCCCGTGAGAGACTGCAGAGGGACATGTCTGTAGCCTGGCTGCAGGCACTCAAATGGGATGGTGTACTGGCCAATGAACTCGTCTCCAATGTAGTCGTCATCCAGCACCACAAAGCGCAGTACTGCAAGTTCTGGTAAATTGATCTGGAATTCAAAACTCTCATCAAAAATAGGATTATCGCCGTTCTGGGATACAGTCTTGGTTCTTTGCTCAGCACAGTCAGCTGGGATGCCATGGATCTCCACATATATATAGGGCTCCACCACGTCACCCTTTGCAGCAGAGCCGCGAGGCTTGGGCAGATTCTGCCCACTGATGACCTTAATGTGAAGAAGTTGGGCAGACACCCCAGGCAGGGAGTCCCGGGCATTGGCACTGAAGTACGACACCTCCTCTCTCATGATGGCTGGTCGCAAAACATACCCACAGTTGCCATTTTGTCTAAACCAACCAAGGTTGAGGTCCATCATTAAACCTGGGGTTTGGTAGTTCATGGCCACAATCTGGCAGCCACACTTCCAGAAATCCTGGGGGTTCATGT